>NC_090439.1:750465862-750780072 GCF_031143425.1 Pleurodeles waltl
AAAACAGCTGTGAGAGAGACTCTCACACAACTTGAGTACGAGGGAGTTTTAGAACCCTGTGTTTCTGCAATGAATAACCCGTTATTTCCTGTAGAAAAACCTGACCATCCATATAGAATAGTCTCAGATTACATTTAAACAGTCATACATGCATATTTGCAATCCAAAAAATGCATAGCACTGCACTTATCAACAATATAGTGCAAAAAAATATACAAAACAACCTTGGACATTTCCAATGTTTGTTTCTGCCAAACTGTAGCACCTGAAAGCTGGGATCTAAGTGCATTCAGTGCTCTAGGCTCTCAGAGGCCTTTTTCTTGTTTGTCTCAATGGTATAAGAACAGTCCAGTGGCCTTTTCTGCCAAAGGCATTGCCTTATGTCGATGACATCTACCTTGCAGATGAGAACCTCAATGCACATTTGGCCCTGGTGGATCGCAACATTTTTGCATTCACTACCCAACGCTACAAAATTAGCTTCAAGAAAACGAAAATTGCTTTTCTTAGTGTCCTCTTTTTAAGATATGAATTATCTAATAAAGACAAAAGCCTAGCACCGCACTTTCTAGAAAAATGCGCTCAACTACAACGCCCAACCACCATCGAGAAGCTAGAGTCATTACTGGGTTTCTTTAATTGAGGTGGAACATACATGCCTGACTATGCACAATGCATAAAGCCACTTTATGATTTAATTTATCAACATTTTTCAAGCAAACACTGGACACCAGAACATACACACATACTCGGAGATTTACAACAAGTCATGCTAGAAGCACAACATTTACACATGCATGACAAAAAAACAAATTTGGTCATCAGAATAATTCCTGGTGCCATTGGGTTCACCTGTGTCACATTTGATGAGGGTGACATGGTACCCATAGCATACAAATCACATTTGTACTCCAATGCAGAACAAAGATTTGCTACAACAAAAAAATACTGACTGCTGTACAAATGACTGTCATTAAGGAGAGACCACTTGTCCAAAGGAAACACATTATTGTCATTAAGGCCCTAGAGGCTGTACCCAAAGCAAGGGTTCCGAAAGCAAAACCATTACATCCATGCTGGATTCAATGGGCAGCCTCCCTGACTGCCACTGATGTTGATTATGTTTTTGACCCCAAAATTACAGACCCAATAATCTTTTACAATATGAACTTGAGCAACCTGTACCCTCTAACATCATGCCTCTTAATCAATACAGAACCTTCATTTACACTGATGGCTCAGCACAACCAGCAGTAGGTACAAAACACCAAGACGCCTCTGCTTGTGCAGATGTTAGCGGAGTAATGAGGGATGGTACATTCCACCCTCAACATACCTACTCACAGACAGTAGGGACTGCACTGCACAACTTACAAAGCTTAAGACTCTGATTTTGGCACTGGAACATTGGATCCTGACCAGTCCACATTGATTGAGTGTGATTCGTACTACTGCTTCCAGTCCTACAATGATTACTTACATCATTGGCACAAGAAAGGGTTCAGACACTCAAAATGAAACACCATCAAACAAAAAAACTTGTTTGGGGTAGCAGATCTCAAGGACAGACTACCAAAAGCTCATGTAGGTCATACATTGGGCCAGCAACGTGTAGAAATACATGTTGTAGGAAATACTTTGGCTGACGAAGTTGCCAAATCTGCAGTAGCTACAGCTTCTGTTGCTGCAATTACTCATTCTCATATGAGACTGGATAATGAGACTGGCTGCTGTGAAAGCTTTGGCTGATGGCAAGCCTTTACCAAAAACATACCCTGCTAAATATAACTACCACCTCAGTGCCAAAAATATTGCATTTTCAACAATTGCAGGGGTGGGTGATCATGTGATCCCCAACCAAAATCAGAAATCAGATCTCATTAATGCAGTGCATGAGGGTGTTGCTTCTGCACATGATGGTGTGGCAGTTAGTATTTCCCTGCTACAAAAACGCTATAGGTGGCCAGGTCTATACAATCAGGCCCAGCAGTATGTCCTTTGGTGTGACATCTGTCAGCAAATTAAAGGGTCCACCATCAAACACCCACCACATACATCCTTCATAGTGTCCAACAAACCGCTTTAATCTGAGACCCTGGATCATTGGGGTTGCTTACAACCTGATGGTGCCTACAAATATATTTCAGTCACTGTTGACTTGTGTTCCAGATTCCTATGGGTATTGCCACAATGATTGGCTGATGCTTGAACTGTTAAAGATTTGTAAGTCTTCATCAAGACATATGCTGTTGCAGCATCCCACTTAGACTAGGGCCCTGCTTTTGCCTCAAGGGCATTCAGGGACACCATGGCAACGATGGAGGTTCAACTGCTTTTCTTGTCTACCTACCATCCTGAGGGAGATTCTGTTGTGGAGTGCGAGAACCGAGGCTTAAAGCAATACATAATAGCAAGGCTATTAGGTTCTGGTCATAGTTGGCTTCTTCACCTATATAAGGTCCAGGGAGCACTAAATAATCTTCCCAGAAGGTCCTTGAGAGGACGCACCTCTAATGAGGTCCTGTTTGGGATACCTATGTATGTCCCAGATCTTGATGGCCCTGGTGGAGTAGCGGCAGAAACCCCCTGTGACATAAATGAATATGTCACTGCTTTACCGGAAATACAACAATTACATGATGAAAATCAATCTGCCTATGCCACCACCTTTGGAATGAGGGATTTGCCATCAACATCTACTGGCTGCCTTCCTAAAGTTGGGGTTCTAATATGAGAAAAAATGTATGTTAAAAAGGAGTTTGGCCCATCCTGTAGAGCACCTGTTCCTGTCCTGGGAATACATGGTATCAGAACTTGCATTAAACCACTGATGCCTGCTTCCAAAGAAAAACATTTTGTTTCAATTGACAAAGTCAAATTGCACCATGTGGCCAATCCTGCACCGTAGACCACGAGGATTCCAGGGTTTTTCCCTAGCCTCCCTCACTACCCAGCGGGATGTAACTCTTCAAGCACTCAACAATGCTTCTGCAGGTACTAATGCTACAATTGTCTCCCTGAGCTTGGGGAGGGTGGAGAGAGCTTCTGCTACTTCCTGTCACCACTTCACAGACAAGAAACATCCAAACTATGGATCTCTACTATTCCAATTCAACACAGACGGATGACATTGTTTATTATGAACCACCACCATTGGATCCGTCTACCAATTCTGCACTGGCTCCTGTTTTTGCACAAACTGCTTCTGGTTATTTTGTCCACATTGACGACTCTTCTTCAAATTTCTCTACATCTGTGACTGCACCTGTTTCAGCAACGCGAAAGCTTTATAAGTGGCTTAAAAAGAATTATCTGGTTCGTCCATGGTGCTATCTATGGATACTACTTTGTTGCTTGCCTTCCTGCTTTGGATTGGGGTTGTCATCATTTTCTTTTTATTGATAAATGGTCACTATCTTCCTGAACTCTCTGCTTTCAAGCTGGTGGATGAGGTTTTGGCACCTTATCTTTCTTCCCATAGGGTCTGAAGGGACTTGTCCCTTGTGAGCATTTCAGCTTTTCTGATTCCTGATGGGATTGTGTGGGATAAAGTACCATGTGATATATTCAGTCCTATTGACATCATTCATATTCTGCATATCTTTAAAGTTTCTATGAATAATAATATTACACCTGGGGCTGTTTCTGACAATTAGGATGTTAAAACAGTTGATTTCCTGATGTCTGAGCTTGAATATTATGCTGTATTTGAAAGTAAAGATGTATATATGAATACAGAAAGTTATGGGGAAATGTACTATTACCACCATTATGGACATCACTTTCTGCACTGAGCTAGTATGCTGAGATTATTTTTCTGGGTGTGATGCTAAAAATACAAGTCATATAAGGTTTAATTACCTCCTTCTAAAGTGAGAAACATATTGCTGACACAAAATTAATCTATTTGAATTCCTTTGTTTCCCGAGTGGCCATCGAGGGCTATGACTTTTGGAAAAGCTCTGTTGATTTGAAGAGTGTATGGGGAACACATGATTGGCAAATACAGGGAAGGGAAGATTTATTTAGAGCACACCTTATTCCTTTACAAATCATTTTTCTAAATGACACGTTCGGCAAATAACTTGCCTGGGGTTAGCAAAAATAAAAGAACTGAGTGCACACGGTATCCCGACACCAGCTACATTTAGCAATTAGCAGACACTTTTAAATGTCACCGAAGAACATCTCACTAGTTGGGTTCAGAATGGTACCTTTAATTCCTCACTTTCATGTCCTGGCAGGTGTTTATTGTGGCCAGTTGACACAAATGGTTGTCAGGCACATTTTGTAAATTCCACATGAGGTTTCAGAGCAAGCTGACCAGACCCTTGCTATGTCACAGCTCAACACTCAGGTATCATTACTACATGTAGGGCCTCATTACAACATTGGTGGGCGGCAGTGCGGCCGCACTCCTGCGGTGCCCATTTGGACATCCCCGCTGGGCCGGCAGGCGGAAACCAAGTTTCCGCCCGCCGGCCCAGCGGGGATGTGGGCCGCAACATGGGAGCTGGCTCCAAATGGAGCCGGCGGTGTTGCGGCCGTGCGACGGGTGCAGTTGCACCCGTCGCGCTTTTCACTGTCTGCTGTGCAGACAGTGAAAAGCCGCATGGGGCCCTGTCAGGGGGCCCCACGACTCCCCGTACCGCCAGCCTCTTCCTGGCGGTGCAAACCGCCAGAAACAGGCTGGTGGTAGGGGAGTCATAATCCCCAGAGCAGCGCTGCTTGCAGCGCTGCCCTGGCGGATTATCACCGCCGGGGCTAAAATGGCGGTATACCGCCAGCCCCGGCGGTGCGACCGCGGCACTTCCGCCGCAGTCGTAATACGCCTGGAAGCACCGCCAGCCTGTTGGCGGTGCTTCTGTCGTTTTAGCCCTGGCGGTCCCGTACCGCCAGGGTCAAAATGACCCCCATAGTGTGGGTAAACTTTGCCAACAGTGGTTACGTTATTCCACATTAGAATCTGTTAAAGAACACCTTAGCCTCCTTTCAGAAGAGGTTGACTTGCAAGACTTCTTGTTGGGTCCTAGAAACCCACACACAAAATGTTTTTTATGTGCCCTATACAATGAAATCTGGAGCTGATGCACGTTTAAGGCAGATAGATAAAGAAAACATGAAAAAGGTTTAAGCAATTGTCGATAATGGTATGAACACATTGTCCAACCGCATTTACACGTTAAATAACATAGTGTCATCTACGATAGATATAATTCAGAATGATATGTCATTTTTACATTATGGACAGAGTCAACTTAGGTCCATTATGCAGCTGGGTTGGACACTGCAGGTCCTTAAAAGTGGCTGTGTGCCTTGGCAGCATGTTAATTCTACCTAGTTATTTACCACCTTCAATTTGACCAGACAACAACAGATAATGGCTGAGAATGATGCAAGTTACATCATGCTTAACATTGAAAGATTGGAAAAGTTTCCTTTTAGTGTAGCAGAAATGTAATCACCAGTATGGCTAATACACAGAGTGATTAATCTGTCCATTTTCACATTTCAGTTTAGTAAGTGTTTGAAACATTTTGCAGTTGGCAGATTTGAGCAGTAAGTGGACAGTCACACCCATGTGGTGTGGGAGTTACCTTTCAGTTACAAATGTCTAAACAGTGAAACAGAAGTCTTTCTTAGCAGAAGTAAATGTGAAACTGCTGTTAGTCCTTCTGTGATTTGCAAGCAGGTGTCCTCTGCACAGCACTTGTAATGAAGCCACAGTGAACTTGGCATGCTACTTAAGGGGTACTCCTGTCTCTTTGATTCACCCATTATTTTAGATACTTTCAAATGGAAGTTATGTGATGCTGAATAGTGAAGGCTGTTGCAGAATGAAGTCTGGAATTGCCTATCTGATTTTGGTTTCTGAAATTTTGGCTTCCTGCAGCCATGTGCTATTTCCCCAACACGAGAGATAAAAGTAGCAGAAATGTGGCCTCACATTGCTACTTCAAATGTAAATTTTGAGGAACTGAGCAGACTAAAGGTGCTATTGTTTCACAAATAGATGGCTCTGACATCAGCCAGAGAGTCCTATGTCCTGCAACTAGCAAGGTCATCAGCAGACATACAGTCCTGATTAAATACCAACTTCCCCAATCATTTTGGAGAGTTGGTGAGCAGAATTGTCAAAGCATCCAATACTGTGGGAACTGTGCATGTTTTAAGGCTGTCGGGTCTGAATTTGTTAGTACCTTACAGACCGTATTTGGAGTGATACCTTTAGTCATCAATTCACTTTTTTCGAGTGTCTTTGGTAGATTCCCAATATCTTTGGCATTGATTGGTGGAATTTTGCTGTTGTTATGTTTGATACGTAATGGCTGTCCCGTCTCAACAAAGCAAAATAATGGAACGCCCCCCAGCCAACCTGTGTCGTGATCATATGATGCAGTACTTTGGAGTTTCACTGCTGGAGGAGCTTGAGCTGAATTGGTCATTGACAATCTGGCCATTACTGATCTGTGTGCAGCCGATTTTCTACTGCTTGTGGTGATCATTTGAGTGTGCACCAAAGGTGTGTCTTGCCCTGCAGCCTGTGCCTTCTGTGGACATGGATCTGTTCATTTTCTTGTTGTGGGCTCATTCATGGACCTGTCCATTGAGACTGCGATTGATACACAAGGCATCCTAAGAGCCACCTTAAGTGGATTTCCTGGGTGATTCTACATCTGTCGCTGCATGGTTGAGGCTTCTGCACACCTATGCTCTGTGGATCTTTCAGTTAACATGCTTGTCAGCTTGTCACCTACGGAGAATTCATCCTTCTTTGCTTCCATCACCACTGAAGACATCAGAGATTTCCTGCAGGACCATAATTATTGTTGAATTCATTTATTGGCATTTTTGTTCAAATTACTAAATTGCCCTTTCAATTGGTCTGCCTGTTGGCCTGCCTTGCTTATCATCCTCAACATTCTTATTTCTTATATGTATATTTTAACATACATTTAGAGTTTTTATTTATTTTAGTTGTAGGATATGCACTCTTGTCCTGACAATGGGGAGGGTGTTGTGGTTTAATTTTACACTCTGCTTGGGAACACAACTTTTAGCTTAGCTTAGGACTGTGGCCTGTGCCTTTTCATCTACATATGTACTTTGATTTCATTTATTCAGTTTTATTCAGTTTTTGTTAGTCTGCTTTCAGTGGGGATGTTTTTATTTTCTAACCAGCTGTAACTCTGTGATTCTACAAACATATTATTATTATTCTGTGCATGACTTTTCACCATGTACCTCTGACAAGAATAGTACATAATAATCTAGCTTACAGTGTTGCCAGAAGCATATGTCAAGAGTCCGACACTTAGGCACATGCTCACGTTAGGCCTTTTCAAAGAACAGAAATATGCTTCTTATAAAAACACTGTACAGGCCTACGGGCACCGGGGAGGTCATTCTGGCCAGGATAGCTGTCCACGCTGCATGCCATTTCATTGCTGACCCCGGCCCTGTCTTTGCAACCAGCCCAGGAGACGGTGGGCAGACCACTATCTTCCAGGTAATGGGCGTGGGTGCTCCTCTCATGGACTAAGTACAGACAGATTGGGCTATCACCGCTATGCTCTGGCTTAGGAGTTATGGGTTAGGGAGAATTCATCTATGTATGCTATTCCAATATTTTGGGACTGTTTATTTTCTTCTTGCTGGTCACGACCATCTTAATCCTGGTATGTCTCATTGCCCTAATAATTGTAGCTCATATATTTAATATCATAGATTGCAGACTTTTTAATAAATGTATTGAAAACCATCCTGCATCTTTTTCTTTGGCATATGTGTGCGTATGAGACCTTTTGCTAATGAGAGAAAGGGGTGAGATTTGTCAACCACGACTTCTCCTGGGAACCAACAGAGTGTCATGTGTCAGGCTGCCAAAAATCACCTTTTCTTTCAGGTTTGGTGAGGTGCTGCTAGCTAGCTGAAAGCGTTGGGCCAACAGCTGCCAATACGGTGTGGGATTGACTCAGTTACCCACAAACGGTGGTGCTGCCACCCTGAATCCAGCAGTCTCATTCTATTAACAGGAGTCCTACGACACTTTAGAAAGCACCTGAGCACCTTGTAGGGTAATTTTTTTGTTTCAGTAGGGGATCTCAAATGCAAAGTGTGGGTGGATTGGTTAAAACTAGGTGAGTAAAACTAATCAGTTCTTTATTTGTAGCATTGCTTGCTGTAGCTGAGCACCTGAAAACAATTTGGAGCCTTAGAAATTAAGTGCTAGAGATTTTAGTAGAAATAAATACATTAAAGCAATAACCTGTACAAGTGAATTAGATGTCTAAAAAGCAAAGCATAATAAATGTTATTCTTCCTTTTTAAAAGTTTGCACAACATGCGCTTGATGAAAATTACTAATGCTTGCAAATTCCTAACTGTTTTAGCTCAGTTGAATTTGTTTCTCCTGACCTTATTATGACCATTCGCATGACTTTGCATGATGCACACTACCTATGATAACAAAGAAGATATATTCTTCTATTCTTTTTAACCGCTTGACCTGAAGTTGAATTGTTATTCTGCTAAACTGCTAAACTAATCTTTAGGATTTGCTTCTTTATGAATATCCTTATAGTGTGAAGAGGTGTGAGAAGGGCTATGAGGGGATGAAATATGCATAAAACATACATGAGTGTTTTGTTTTTCTGAAACCAAGGATAATGAGAACGTCTCTCTATGTTTCAAAGCTGTTGATAGTTTAATAAAATGTATCATGTGTTTAGAATGATCTTTGTTACAATCTACCATTTCAACAGAACTGTCATTTTCCCACAGAATCTTATTTTCCTGATTGGTTAAGAGAAGAATTGTATCTATGAAACTATTAAAACTTTGTATCTCTGTATTGTGTATGAAAGATATCCGAGAGAAAAAATAGACATTATCACATTTAGAGACACACGGTCAGTCATACACTCTTTGGGCCTGATTCAGAGTATAGCCGAGGGGGTTACTCTGTCACAAACATGACTGATTTCCCGTCTGCCGTATCACAATCCCATTTTAGCCTATGGAAATCGTAATACGGCAGACGGGATTTCTGACACAGTGTGATGGAGCAACCCATCCGCCAAATTCCAAATCAGGCTCTTTGACACCTGGACTTTTATTGAGCTCTGACTCAGGTAGACTCTTAGAAGCTTGTTCCTTTTTGCTATTTTATATTCAATGCTTGATTATTTATTCTTGAATTATTCTCTGCTTTCTATGTACTACAAGAGAGAAAACTCTTCATGAGTTTGTTTGACTGTCAGAAATGGGGTCTTTGGTTGGCAGTCAGGTTACCCCTGTCCAAGTAAGGACCCTCACTCTAGTCAGGGTAAGTCACACACAATCCAAATTATCCTGTGCCCACCCTCTGGTAGCTTGGCACTGAGTAGTCAGGCTTAACTTAGAAGGCAATGTGTGAAGTATTTGTGCAATAAATCATGCAATAACTTACTATAGCACGACAAACATACACCACACAGTGTTTAGACAAATATTTAATATTTATCTGATAAGATGCAGGTGAAAATAATTAAAATGCAATAAGTATATGTTGAGATATCACTGTAAAAGTGCTATAAAGTGTCTTTAGTCTTTTAAAAGCAATAAATGTCTCTTTCAAGCACAAAGTACCTGGTTTGTGTTCAAAATCTCAGCAAAGAACCGCAAAGGAGGAGATGGGTGGAAAACAAGGAGGTGTGTGTCAATTTCTCGGGCTGCACATGGTGATGCGTTGTTTAGTTTTCAAGCAGGGACGTCTGTGTGACGATTTCCGGCACTCGGTCGTGGATCCTCTTCGGGTTGCGGGGTTTTTGGACATCCCGGGAATGATGTGTGGATTTCTGGTGCTGACAGGATGAAGTCACATGGGCTGCGTCAATCTGGTGGGCGTTGGGTGGAAATTTCTACTGCACCCCAGGCGCTGCGTCAATTCCTCTCTGGGAGTCAGGCTACGTCGTTCCGGCTCAGCTGTGCATCGATCCAGTGGGCTGTGCGTCGAATTTCCAGTCGCTACGCTGGCGCTGCGTCGATCTTCTCGTTGCGAAGTCGGGCTGCATCATTCCAGTTCGGCGTGTGGTTAATTTTTCACCGTGGTGCAGGCTGTGCGTCATTTCTGGCAGGCTGTGCATCGATTTTCTCCACACAGGGAGTCCTTCTTGTAGAGATTAAGGGGGTTATTACAACTTTGGAGGAGGTGTTAATCCGTCCCAAAAGTGACGGTAAAGTGACGGATATACCACCAGCCGTATTACGAGTTCCATAAGATATAATGGACTTGTAATACGGCTGGTGGTATATCCGTCACTTTACCGTCACTTTTGGGACGGATTAACACCTCCTCCAAAGTTGTAATAACCCCCTAAGTCTTCTTGGGCCTGAGACTTCAGGGAACAGGAGGCAAGCTCTATCCAAGACCTTGAGGAGCACTTCTCACCACAGCCAGAGAACAGCAAGGCAGCAGTGCAACAGCAAGGCAGCAGTCCTTCACAGAATGCAGTCAGGTGAGCCCTTTGGGCAGCCAGGCAGTTCTTCTTGGCAGGATGCAAGTTCTGGTTCAGGTTCTCTTCTCCAGGAAGTGTCTGTGAGGTAGAGTGTCTACCCCAAGAAGTGTCTGTGAGGTAGAGTGTCTACCCCAAGAAGTGTCTAATGTTTGTGGTTTTGGGTGCTCTTCTTATACCCATTTTGGCCTTTGAAGTAGGCTTACTTCAAAGGAAAGTCTCACTTGTCTGTGAAATCCTGCCTTGCCTAGGCAAGGCCTCAGACACACACCAGGGGGTTGGAGACTGTATTGTGTGAGGGCAGGCACAGCCCTTTCAGGTGTGAGTGACCACTCCTCCCCTCCCTCCTAGCACAGATGCCTCATCAGGATATGCAGGCTACACCCCAGCTCCCTTTGTGTCACTGTCTATAGAGAGGTGCAAACAGCCCAACTGTCAAACTAACCCAGACAGGGAATCCACAAACAGGCAGAGTTATTGAATAGTTTAAGCAAGAAAAATGCCCAGTTTCTAAAAGTGGCATTTTCAAACACACAATCTTACAATCAACTTTATGTATTTTAAATTGTGAGTTCAGAGATCCCAAACTCCACATGTCTATCTGCTCCCAAAGGGAATCTACGCTTTAATCATGTTTAAAGGCAGCCCCAAGGTTAACCTATGAGTGAGATAGGCCTTGCAACAGTGAAAAACTAATTTGGCAATATTTCACTGTCAGGACATATAAACCACATTAGCATATGTCCTACCTTAACCATACACTGCATTGTGCCCATGGGGCTACCTAGAGCCTACCTTAGGGGTGTCTTACATGTAGGAAAAGGGAAGGGTTAGGCCTGACAAGTGGGTGCACTTGCCATGTCGAATTTACAGTTTAAAACTGCACACACGGACACTGCAGTGGCAAGTCTGAGACATTATTGCAGGGCTACTTATGTGGGTGGCAAAACCAGTGCTGCAGGCTCACTGGTAGCATTGGATTTACAGGTCCTGGGCACCTCTAGTGCACTTTACCAGGGACTTACTAGTAAATCAAATATGCCAATCATGGATAAACCTATCAACAGTACAATTTACACAGAGAGCATATGCACTTTAGCACTGGTTAGCAGTGGTAAAGTGCCCAGAGTCCTAAAGCCAACAAAAACAGGTCAGGGAAAATAGGAGGAAGGAGGCAAAAAGTTTGGAGATGACCCTGCAAAAATAGCCACGTCCAACATCGACTATCTATTTTTACAATAGTCTAGGGACAAGTTTTATCGGACTTGCTTGATGCTATTTTATGTATTTGATTTGAACTAATAAAAGATTTAAAGAACTAATGATTAATAAAACGTTAAAGATCAACTTAAAGTCACATTATTGACTCAAGAAATAACGTTTAAGAAATTAATTGATCGACTTGCATGTGCAGCTTAACTTTTCACTTACCACAAAGGTCCAGAGCCTCATGGTCAAAGAGCTGCGGAGATTGCTAAATGAGTATTAATTGAGTATTTATAAATTACTCCGCGCTCCCAGGCGTTAAGTACTTACAGTGCTAGTATGGCCTGATGAATGAATATTTGCTATTTGCACTTTATATTGAAGTAGACTTTTATTACACTGTCAGCAGCCTATTAGCACTGAACAAACGTGGTTCATTTTATAGAAAATGCCACAAATGCATGCCACACGTAGCTTGAAATTTGTAAATACACTGTGAAGCGTCTCGCGGGCCTCGTCACTGTCCCCAAGCAGTCCCCTATGTCCCAGCTGCCACTGGGTGTGCTGGCTCCAGAGCGAGCCAATCAAGCACTGATATTGCTGGGTCTATGCATTCAACAGAATTGTGTGCGCATGATGCAATTAAGAATGTTCGGGGATTTGGCACCTTGCAAAAGATGTCTCAACCCTCCGTAAACGGACACCGGTGCTCCTACACACCTGCTCACCGGCATATATTACACACAGCCACTGCAACATGTGTTCGGTAGGTTTTGTGGGCCAGTATCCGCCTACCATGAGGGATGCCCAACTCAAGCAGACCGGATGCAGGCCCTGACACTCTGCACAAGCTCAAGACCTCGACACAAATCACCATTTAATCAACTGTGGACAAGGGAGGATGGTGCTGCTTTGCCAAGCCAGTGGCAGGGCGGGCGGGGGGGGGGGGGGGGGGGGGGGGGGGGGAAGAGTGAGGTTTAAGAAAAGCTTAAAATCTTAAATAGGATTAATTTATATATGAACAAATGTTTTGTCTCAGCAGCTACAAACTGCATAGATAAGGGATACTACCCAGTCTTTGAAAATACAGTGGTTTATTACAATGTACTGAAGCTATTTCTAAGGCACTTGGTTTGACACTTCTTTATGAAAGGATCCCCAATTTCTTTTTTTTTTAAAACAAAAAACTTTAATGTGCATTGTTTTAGAAACATTGGTAGCTGGGAAGTGAGAAAAATAACCAGAAATATATCTATATTGTATGGTAGTGTAATACACATTAGCCTGGTAGATATAACAGTCGAAAAAAATATTATCTTATATGTATCTTTGCCGAGACCATTTCTAAAAGTTACTTTACCTTAGACACATTTGAGCCCCTGAAATTCTAAGTGGTATTTTCATGGCAATGGAAACTATGAAATAATGAACACGTCAGCGGCTCCTTCACCTTCATAGGGTGGAACGCAATATACTGTAATTTAGAGTAATTTTCCACCTAAGACGAATTAGATAAATCCACAAAGTGCTTTGAGGCCGTGCTGTGCATTTAATGAAGTCCTAGTTCGGGTGCAGTTTCTTTGCAGAAAAGAAAGCTGAATTGCCACTTTGCTAGCAGCTTGCTCTTCTTCGCTGCCTCAAATATCACGTTACTGAGTTCGAAAGGCGACACAATCCTGCCCCGGCCTGTTTCAAGCAGGAACCGTGCCAATGGACAGAGTCCAAAAGCAGACACATCCGCCCGACCTCTCAGCTTCTTTTACAGGCTGATGACAGCCCTTTCACATACTATGTTACACAAACACACACCCATGAGCTCAGCATACAAGCAGAGTTTTTGTGCAAGTACCTGGCCCCTGTAACTTTCACAGGAAAAAAGCATGTTTTGAGTGTTGAGAACACAGGTAGAGAGCTTCTGGAATAAACGTAGTTTACAATAATAACTTCTTATAACAAATCTCTGGAACAGACAGCGGCTGCACCATATATGGTCTCGTGCTAGAGGTCGCCTTTAAATATGTCAGTAATATACACGCACTTGAATACTGTAAGCACACAGTGCTAATCCTGTTTTGCTCTGCAATGAGGGGCATGTGGAACAGAATGCTGCCTTTGCAGGTCCACACTGCCAACTCTCAGCAAAAGACAGGGTTGGGTAAGTTATTATTGTAGTCACGCTTTGCGGCTTCCGACGATGATAGACAAGCAACGGAATTGTGCAGCAAGCCGAACGTTGCATACTCCCATGTAAAAATACAGGCAAGACAGAGACGTGAAAATAGGGAGCAACCAATTTCCCAAAATTAACCAAAGACTATTGCAGCACTGACAGACTATTAAAAAAAAGCATTGGCAGTGCCAACAGGTCTGGTGTTAAAGGAATGTTATATTGTAATGTGAAGCATTACAAGTAGCTAGCAGGGGAATGGATATGTCTTTGTGTGGAAGCAAAGAAATGTGGAAGCAGAGAACTGTAGAATAATATTGGTGTGGGTTAAAAGGTCAGGTGACAGTAGCACTGTCAACCAGACCTAAAAATCCATGCTGGTTAATGACCGTCCCCATCACATCTGTGCTGCTGCCACAGAAAAAAAGCCATCAATTATCTAATTCTCTTAAACACTTTATTAGCATTGGAATGTCATGTGTGTGCCCCGGAAAGTTCAAGCTTACAGAGCAAATTTTTTATGCAAGCACACAACTTCAAAACATGCACTCCTGGCTCGCAGCATGTGAACAGAGCCAAAGCCCTCTCTAGTGTTGATCGCGTAATTGTCTGGCAACAGCTGCACTGCAAAGCCAGACCATTAAAAGAAGCCCACACTAGCTCGAACCAAAGGATACTGTACTCAGCAACCACCAGCCTTCTTTGGGGTTCTACTACAATGCAATAAACAAGAAGAAGGTTATTATGCATTGACTAGGTCATGAAGGTAGTGCTTTGCATTTTCAGGTCCCAATTTATAAAGTAACTTACATCTGTAATGTAGGGGGGTTTGTAACAAAATATAATATATTAATTCTCATCCTATAAACATATTGCAGCCATCTATCACCTACCACTGTAAAGTGAAGGTTATTACTGTTCTTACCTCCATTTATATGTGCATTTCCAATACACATATATTCCCGGCATATAAATAACCACTAACCACTGGATTCACCACTAACGTTGGGTTTCTTGTTACCTATCCCTTGATCCTTAAATATCATATCCCGCTCTCCCAATGAATAAATGAGCCTACTCAATTATTATTATCAGATGCCTTTCAGTGTGGGAAACTGCACTATGACGAAGCATGCCAAAAATAACGGGTAAGCACTGTTTTTCCAAATCAGAGGGAACCCTGGTAATTGAATAGAACTTTTCACTCATTAATCCATGTATGTTATACGTGTGTGTTCCTCTACATAGGAAAGTAGGGAAACAGAAATAATATTTAAGAACGAAGAGACAGAAACTAACAGCATGAAAAGTTAAGGAAAGAGGAAAAAGAGCACAGGGTTGCCCACATAAGGAATTAAAGGAGGTAATTAAGAAGATTGAAAATAAAAAGGTAAAGGAAAAAGAAGAGGAAAACTCAAAGTGAGAAAAAAAGAAGTATCAGTAAAGCAAAGTTAACAATGAGAAGTGAAAGATTTGAATAACAATACATTTGAAATAATGAGCTACATTTTTGTAGAGAGAGGATATGAAATGAGAGAAGGTCTATATTAAAGTGCCTTACCAGACCCTGCTGCAGAGTCTTCCTAGCTAAGCCATTAAGAAAGGTATTCCTGAAACGTTTTTGAAGTGCTTCTTGATGTAATCTGTGTTGCATCTAAAACCATTTGTCCTTGCCATCCAAAACCTTTTAAAAGTGTTTGCAAAGAGGAAAATATTTGAATGACATGCCTAAGACACTAACTACACTAAGATAAGGTTCCAGCTAATTCATGGGAATATTTGTGATAATCTTTTATTTCAATTCTGTGAACATTTCAAGACGGGGTTGCATTACGTCTGAATGTTACAATGATGAATTCATAATGGTTATTCATCACAACAGGATGATAATATGATAACATCAGTATTAAGATACAATACTACAGAGTCATAATATGAATTTGTTAGAAATTGGGTTTTTGGTTGACAGAGGAATGCACCCTGGTCAAGCAGGATCCACAATCCTAGTCAGAGTAAGTCACAAAGACATCCTAAATTAACCTGTGCTCACTCTCTGGTAGCTTGGCACAGAGCAGTTAGGCTTAGCTTAAGAGGCAAAGTGTAAAGTGTTTGTGAAACACGTCAAACAGTAAATCAGTGAAACTACCACACAAAAAGGTACCTTGCCTTGTTAGAAAAATAGAGCTTAATTTAACAAATGAAACAAAATAAAAAACAACAAAAATCCAAAACGTAGGACTTGAGTTATGAATTTTTAAAGTATAAACTGTAAAATAGCGCTTACAAGCAATTAATGTCAACCGTGATTTTTTGGTCGCACCGGACCAGGACAAAGTCAAAAGTTCAGGCTGACCGTGATAGAGTGTGGGCCGGCTGTAGGGACCCCGTTGGGCCTGCTGAACCAAAGTGCCTTAAAAACCTAGTGCGGAAGCATTGCATTGGTTCGTTACCATGCCTTCGAGGAGATGCATCGAGTTTCAGACAGTCGAGGAGATGCGTTGCAGTTCCCTACATAGCGGTGGCAATGTGTTGGAGACGAAATGCGGTGGAGTTTGGGTGCGGGTGCCGGCTGTGTCAGCGCCAAGGTTGCCATAGATGGGGATGCATTGACCTTGAGCGAGGGAAACACTGAAGTGTTCGTTCCGAGAACGATGCACCAATTTTATCAGTGCAACTGCAGAGATGCACCGGTTCTGTTAACGCAAAAGCAGAGATGCAGTGGTTCTGCTGGAGCATCACCTGAAGATCTATCTCCAAGAGCCCAGGACTGGGGTGGTACCACTTGGTAGAGTCCAGTTTAAGTGTTGGGTTGGTTGGAAGTCTTTTATGATTATAACTTCAGATCAGGAGACCACTCAGCTGGCCCTTGGAGTCCCTCAGGATTGCATAGTTACAGGTCCAGTCCTTCTCACCCAGGCAAGGAGGCAGCAGGTCAGCACAGCCAGGCAGAAGTTCTTCCAGAGCAGCTGTCAAGCAGAGCAGCAGTCCTTTTAGCAGCACAGCAGTCCTTCTTCCTGGAGGGTGCCCACAGGTCCAGAAGTGTGCTGAAGTTGTAGGGTCTGAGATCCAGTTATTCCATTGTTGCCTTTGAAGTGGGGGGAAACCTCAAACAAGTCTTGGAAGTGCACAGATGTCCTTTCTTAGGGCCCTGGCTCCAGACTCACTACAGGAGGATATGCAGCCCTTTGTGTGGGGGTAGAGCACAGCCGTTTCAGGTGTAGGGTGTGGCTGTGGCCAGCTCCACCCTCCCATCCTTTCAGGATGGCCCACCAGGACCCATCAAGTCACTCCTAAGCTCCCATGGTGTGGGCTGTCTATACAGAATACACAACTGTCACCCACCCCAGACAAGTGATCAGAGACAGGTTGCAAGCATTCAGGGCTAAGAGCAGGCAAACGCCAACCTTGAAAAAGTGGCAGTTTCAAAATGGTAACAATAAATCCAACCTTACTATTAAAGAGGATTTATCACTACGCATTATAGGTACTATACATGACAGATCTACCTCCTCTCAATTAGGAATTACAGCTTATTAAAGACATAAGGAACCTCAAATATTATCCTATGGCAGATGCAGGCATCACAGTAGTGAAAACGAATTGGGGAGTTTTGCACTACCAGGACATGTAAAACTGAAAAGTACATAAGATATTTTTTACATATATTTCATCCTGCCCTCTGGGCTGTCCAGGGCATACCCTATAGATGACTTACATATATGAAAAGGGAAGGATTAGGCCTGGTGCAAGGTTTATTGGGCAGGTCAACATGTCAGTGTAACAGTGCACATACAGACTCAGAGGTGCAAGGCCTGAGCTATGGTTAATGGGCTCCTCCAGTGGGTGGCACAATCAGTGCTGCAGCCCCATTTGTAGCAATTAATGTACAGGCCCTGCACACATGTAGTGCACTTTATTAGGAACTTGTAAGTAAATTACCGGTATAAACCAAATTGACCATGTTTTAGGAACTGAGCACAAGCACGTTAGCACTAGTTAGCAGTGGTAAAGTGCACAGTGTCCTAAGGCCAACAAAAACAAATTCAGAAAAAAGTAAGCATCGGAAAGCAAAAAAGCTTGTAGGTGATCCTGCAGAGAGGGCCATGTCCAACAGAATTTAGAATGGGTATGGATTTAATAAGAGGTTTTCACAGTAAGTGCATTTCTTTTTTTTAAAAGTTTATTTATAATTTTAAAACGTAACAGAGAAGAAACACAGAGCAATGCAGGTTAAGCAGAAAAACTGTGCCACATGTGAAAAGCACACCATCAATACAAAATTATAGGTAGTATTTCTATTGACAATCTCATGGTGGTCAAGTCAATGTCCAGTAAAATGATAATTTGTAAGGAGGCAGAAATAGTGACATGAAGAGAATCGGTTCAGCATGAGCTTCAATCGTTTGAGGACTGAGAGTGTGGTGAAGAAGTGGCGAGTGTATCAAAATAGTCCCTCAATGAATGCCAAATATCCTTAGGTCTAGACGTCACTGGTTGCAGCGAGGCGTAAAGTTCACTATTAGTGTCACAATATGTGAGGCTGGTCGTCCAGGAAGTGTTATTTGGTGTGTATTTGGAGCCCATAGTAGTGCTATCTCCCGCTTTGGCAATAAGAGCAAAATCGATGTGAGACACCTGATAGACTTAGGCAATTTTCCAGTGTAGCTCAGAAGGGCCATTAGTGGGTCAGTACGGAGAGTGCAACCCATAATGATCGATAATCAATCGTACACCTCACACTAAAAGCGACTAATATAAGTCCATGTCATGTGTGAAAAGTCAGTAATTGGTTCATGACACTTGGGGCAGTTGGGAGAGCAGCCTGGGTCGAAACGTGCTGTATCCCTGGGGGTGATATAGGCCCTCCTTAGGAATTTAAATTGGGCAAACTTGTGGCGCTGGTTAACTGAGACAAACTGACTCTGTGCACAGCATGCCTCCCAAAACCTTTGGAAGAGTGGACGTCCCAAATCACTCTCCCAGGACTCTCCGAGCTTTGCATCTGGGACAGGAAGGGCCATAATACACACACAATAGAGTTTGGATACCAATCGAGTCCCTGAGTCAGCCATAGTGACCAGGGTTAGTGGTGCATATTCGGCCAGAGCTAACGAGTAAGTAGGTTATCTTGCACGCAAATCACTTTGTAGGCAACAGAGTACGAAGTGCTGTAATTGGGTGGCATCAGTGAAATGGGTATCTGTGATGCATGAGAATATGTGATCATCCGGAAAAACGTCTCCTAAGTTATGGAGTTGAAGAGTATGTAATGTTTGCTGAACCAGCACCACTTGTATAATAGCAAGAAAAAGATTATTAGTCAATTTCAGTGCTAGGGCATACAGCGTGCCGCAGTAAAGTAGGTGGGCAATTTTATGCCATGCCTAACTAGTAGCAGAGAGAGTTTGGATATCTCTGCAATGCAGCTGCACCCCCCCTGGCAGGAGGGCGTTCAGCAGATCAGGAGCTGACAGGTCCCGCTCTGGAGTGGAATAATGAAGGCCAGTATCTGGGTGGTACCAGTGAAACGAATACTGACATTGTATCATGAGGTAGTAAAGCTGGACGTGGGGAACCCCAAAACTAAGCCACTCATAGCAGAGAGTGGAACCTCCCAATGAATATGTGGATGTCTATCCACCCATACCAGACGAATTAGTAAGCCACAGAGTGTCGCAAAAAAGGAGTTAGTAAGTGGGACCAGAATGTTCCAAAAGAAATACAAGAATTGTGGCAGAGCCACAGTTTTTTACAAGTAATATACAGCCCGCCATAGAGAGCGGCTTCACCCATCTGTGCACCTGGGCAGTGAGTCTTTCCACCACAGGCCAATATTCTAAACGTATAACCTGTCCCTTGACTCTGTGAATATGAATACCAAGGTATTTCGTAGAGTTAGAGCACCAGCGCAAATGGAACTCAGCCGCAGGTGGACAGGTACAGTGCATCAGCAGAAAAAACTCTGATTTGTTCCAGTTAACATGCAACCCAGAGAATTCAAAGCAAGTAATTTCATCCAGTATAGGTTTAAGATTGGTGTCAGGTTGTCGAATGAATAGTAATATATCGTCTGCGTACAGCGATACCAGGAGTGGCCCGGTAGTAAAATGCAGCCCTCTCTGTATATGCCCTTTCTGCATATAGCACACTAGATGGTCCATTGACAGTATAAAGAGCGAGGGAGACAGAGGGCATCCCTGCCGTGTACGGCATGATGTGGGAAAAAAGGGGAGAGCACACCATTTAGTCGTATAGCAGCTGTGGGCTGAGAGTATAGCAGGGAGATCAGATCAGTGTAACCACGGGGAAACCCAAGCTTACGTAGGACAGCATGTAAAAAGGGCCACTCAAGGGAGTTGAATGCCTTTTTGGCATTTAAAAGGGCTATAGCTGCCGAAACTTCAGGGGACACTGTTTAGCACTCCATAAATGGAACAGAGGTTAAGGGAGCTGGAGGGGAGTGGAACAAAGCCAGACTGAACAGGGGAAATAATCTTATCCAGTAGGAGGGAAAGGTGAGCAGCGACCATTGTGGCCAAAATCTTATTCTAAAATATAATAAGGAAAGGGGATGGTACGATCCACAACATAAGGGGCACTTACCGGGCTTTGGCAGAAGGGTAATAACCGCCTCACGCATTGTCTCGGGGAGTGCCCCAGTCTCCAATGCCTCAGCACAGACTGATATAAGGCGAGGACTCAGAATTTCTTTGTATTTCTTGTAAAATGCCCCAGTAAACCCATCCAGCCCCAGGGCCTGCATCCAAGCCAATGAGTCTATTGCCTGTGAAACCTCCTCGGCAGAGAAAGGCTCACTAAGGAACTACTGTTGGGTGGTGCTTAGCCAGACCATAGCAATGTCATGTATATACTCTTGTAATGCGGGTCGTGGCAGTGTGGGTTGTGCTGTGTACAGATTGGAATAATATGTGAGGAGTTCCACCTGGACCTCAGCAGTACAACAAGGGTAGGTCGCTCCCCCTGCCGCTGCAGCTCCACCAGCCCAGGCTCCTGAAACCTCCAAGCAAGTCCTGCGAAAATACAGTAAGTACTCCCCCCGCCCAGCCCCTCGCCCTGCCCCGCGCTAATCACCTCTTCTCCTGTGCCTCTGTCTTCTGCCTTCCGCTCTCCTCTCCTACCTCTCTCCGCTCCTCCGCTGTCCTTCTTCCCTTCGCTCTCTGCTCCTCTTCTGCAGCCCTCTTGCTGCATGTTCTGCTCTTCCTCTGCCCTGCTCCTCTTCCTCACCGCGTTCTCTTCCTGCTTCTTTCCCCATCTTTGGTCTTCTTCTGTGTTCTTCATCTGTATTCTTCATCTGTGTTCTTCTTTCTTCCCTGCACCCCGTCCTGCGTGTTCTTTCTTCTTTCTTCATCTGTGTTCTTCATCTGTGTTTCTTCCTTCTCTTCTGCACCGCGACCTGCGTGTGCTTTCTTCTTTCTTCATCTGTATTCTTCATCTGTGTTCTTCGTATCCTCTGCTTCTCAGGTCTCTCCTCTTCTGCCTGACTCCTCTTCCTTGACTCTTCTTTACCTTTCTTCTTGGCTCTTCTCTCTTCTGTTCTTCTGCTCCTGACTCCTCGCTCCTCTTCTTCTTTACCTTTCTTCTTGGCTCTTCTCTCTTCTGCTCTTCTGCTCCTGACTCCTTGCTCCTCTTCTTCTTTACCTTCTTCTTGGCTCTTCTCTCCTCTGTTCTTCTGCTCCTGACTCCTCGCTCCTCTTCTTCTTTACCTTCTTCTTGGCTCTTCTCTCTTCTGTTCTTCTGCTCCTGGCTCTTCTCTCTGTCCTTCCTTACTCCCCTCCACCTCTGTAACCCCCCCCTCCCCTATCTTCCTATCTTCCTTCCTTACTCCCCTCCACCTTTAACCCCCCTTCCCCTATCTTTTCTCCCCTCCCCTCTACCTGACCCCCCACCCTCCGCTTTCCCGCCGCCACCTCCTGCTCGCCCCCGCTCCCATTCGTCGCCCCCCTCCCGCCCCCAGCTGACCCTTCCTCCCCCCCTCCTCCCTCTTATGGTGGCCGCTGCGCGACAGAGTTAGCGACCCTTGACCCAAGGGTAGGTTGCTCCCCCTGCCGCTCCAGCTCCACCAGCCCAGGCTCCTGAAACCTCCAAGCAAGTCCTGCGAAAATACAGTAAGTACTCCCCCCGCCCAGCCCCTCGCCCTGCCCCGCGCTACTCACCTCTTCTCCTGTGCCTCTGTCTTCTGCCTTCCGCTCTCCTCTCCTACCTCTCTCCGCTCCTCCGCCGTCCTTCTTCCCTTCGCTCTCTGCTCCTCTTCTGCAGCCCTCTTGCTGCGTGTTCTGCTCTTCCTCTGCCCCGCTCCTCTTCCTCACCGCATTCTCTTCCTGCTTCTTTCCCCATCTTTGGTCTTCTTCTGTGTTCTTCATCTGTATTCTTCATCTGTGTTCTTCTTTCTTCCCTGCACCCCATCCTGCGTGTTCTTTCTTCTTTCTTCATCTGTGTTCTTCATCTGTGTTCTTCTTTCTTCCCTGCACCCCGTCCTGCGTGTTCTCTCTTCTTCTTTGTCCTTCTTCTGTGTTCTTCTTCTGTGTACTTGATCTGTGTTCTTCTTCTGTGTACTTCATCTGTGTTTTTCCTCCTTCTCTTCTGCACCGCGACCTGCGTGTGCTTTCTTCTTTCTTCATCTGTATTCTTCATCTGTGTTCTTCGTATCCTCTGCTTCTCAGGTCTCTCCTCTTCTGCCTGACTCATCTTCCTTGACTCTTCTCTCCTCCTCTTCTTTACCCTTCTTCTTGGCTCTTCTCTCCTCTGTTCTTCTGTTCCTGACTCCTCGCTCCTCTTCTTCTTTACCTTTCTTCTTGGCTCTTCTCTCTTCTGCTCTTCTGCTCCTGACTCCTCGCTTCTCTTCTTCTTTACCTTCTTCTTGGCTCTTCTCTCTTCTGTTCTTCTGCTCCTGACTCCTCGCTCCTCTTCTTCTTTACCTTTCTTCTTGGCTCTTCTCTCTTCTGCTCTTCTGCTCCTGACTCCTCGCTCCTCTTCTTCTTTACCTTCTTCTTGGCTCTTCTCTCCTCTGTTCTTCTGCTCCTGACTCCTCGCTCCTCTTCTTCTTTACCTTCTTTTTGGCTCTTCTCTCTTCTGCTCCTGACTCCTCGCTCCTCTTCTTCTTTACCTTCTTCTTGGCTCTTTTCTCTTCTGTTCTTCTGCTCCTGGCTCTTCTCTCTGTCCTTCCTTACTCGCCTCCACCTCTGTAACCCCCCCTCCCCTATTTTCCTATCTTTCTTCCTTACTCCCCTCCACCTTTAACCCCCCCTCCCCTATCTTTTCTCCCCTCCCCTCTAACTGACCCCCCCACCCTCCGCTTTCCTGCCACCACCTCCTGCTCGCCCCGCCCCCCCTGCTCCCGTTCGTCGCCCCCCTCCCGCCCCCAGCTGACCCCTCTTTCCCCCTTCCTCCCCCCCTCCTCCCTCTTATGGCCCGTCTGCACCCATCTGCGTCGGGACCGCGCCCAGCGCCACGACCCCTGGCCCCCAGCACTCCCAAACCCCGCAGCACCGCTACGACCCCATCACCCTCCACGCCCTCAACCCGGGGCGCTCCAGCACCTGCTTCCAAGCCAACCCAAAACGTACCCACGGACCGTTCGTATGTCACACCTGCAAACTCACCTTCCACCACGAAACCATCACGCCCGCCAGCCCACGCGCCAACAACCACCTCAAATGCATCCTGATCAACGCACGCTCCGTCCACAAGCACGCCGTTGAACTTTGGGACCTCCTGGACTCCACCGCACCGGACGTCGCCTTCATCACTGAGACCTGGATGAACGCCTCCTCGGCCCCCGACATCGCCATAGCCATCCCCAACGGCTACAAGATTTCCAGGAGAGACCGCACCAACCAAGTAGGGGGAGGAATCGCCATCGTCTTCAAGGACTCCATCAACGTCACCATCTCCACCAAAGACACCCCCCTCGCCGCCGAACACTTGCACTTCCAGATCCAAACCGACCCCAGGACCACCCTCAGAGGAACTCTCATCTACAGACCCCCTGGAGCACGCGCCCTCTTCAGTGACTCTATCACTGACTTCATCTCCCCGCATGCCCTTGCCTCGCCGGACTACATCCTCCTCGGTGACCTCAACTTCCACCTGGAGCAGAACAACGACCCCAACACCACCGCCCTGCTCGACAACCTCGCCAACCTCGGTCTCAAGTAACTGGTGATCACCCACACCCACATCGCTGGACACACACTTGACCCCATCTTCTCCGCCAGCAACCACGTATCCTTCAGCCACTCCTCCACTATACACTGGACCAACCACAGATGTGTTCACTTCACCTTCCGACGCGAGACTCGCCACCTCCGCACTCTACCCATCCCACGCCGACATTGGAACAAAATCCCCGCGGAACAGCTTCTCTCCACTCTCAGCGACAACCAACCCACCTTCTTCACCGACCGCCCTCAGCCTCACGCATTGGATCACCAACTGCGCAGACAACCTCGCTCCCCTCAGACGCCTCCCAAGTCAGACCAACACCAAAAAACCTCTCTGGTTCACTGATACCCTAAAGGAATAAAAAAAAAAATGCCGCACCCTCGAGAAAGCCTGCCGCAAGGACCACACCGCAGATAACTTGACTGCCCTCAAGAACGCTACCCGCGATCACCACCAACTGATCCGCGCCACCAAAAGAAATTTCTTCACAGACAGACTGGACAAAAACACTCACAACAGCAAAGAACTCTTCAACATCGTCAAAGAGCTCTCCAACCCCAACGCCAACGCCATCACGCCCTCACAAGACCTCTGCAACTCCCTCGCCACCTTCTTCCATCGTAAGATCACCGACCTACATGACAGCTTCGGACACCAGACCCAGCCAAACACCACAGAACCTACAACCCCAGCCATCACCCTCAACGCCTGGACTCACATCAACACAGAAGAGACCAAAGCCACCATGAACTCCATCCACTCCGGTGCCCCATCGGACCCCTGCCCACACTTCATCTTCAACAAAGCCGACGACATCATCGCCCAGCATCTCCAGACCATCATCAACAGCTCGTTTTCTTCTGCCACCTTCCCCGAGAGCTGGAAACACGCTGAAGTCAACGCCCTACTGAAGAAACCTACAGCGGACCCCAGGGACCTGAAGAACTTCCGCCCCATCTCGCTCCTCCCCTTCCCTGCCAAAGTCATAGAGAAGACCGTCAACAAGCAACTTACCAACTTCCTTGAAGACAACAACCTTCTCGACCCCTCGCAGTCCGAATTCCGAGCCAACCACAACATAGAAACCGCCCTCATCTCAGTCACTGACGACATCAGAACTTTGATGGACAACGGAGAAACAGTCGCCCTCATCCTCCTCGACCTCTCGGCTGCCTTCGACACCGTCTGCCACCGAACCCTAATATCCCGCCTCTGCTCCACCGGGATCCAAGGACTGGCCCTGGACTGGATCACCTCCTTCCTCTCCAACCGCTCCCAAAGAGTCTACCTCCCACCCTTCCGCTCAGACCCCACCGAGATCATCTGCGGCGTCCCACAAGGCTCCTCGCTCAGTCCGACTCTCTTCAATGTCTACATGAGCCCCCTCGCCGACATCGTACGCAAACACAGCATCATCATCACCTCCTAAGCCGACGACACTCAGCTGATACTTTCACTCACCAAGGACCCCACCAGCGCCAAGACCAACCTGCAAGATGGAATGAAAGACGTCACAGATTGGATGAAACTCAGCCGTCTGAAACTGAACTCAGACAAAACTGAAGTCCTCATGCTTGGAAACACCCCGATCGCCTGGGACGACTCCTGGTGGCCCACGGCCCTTACCACCGCACCAACCCCCTCAGACCACGCACGCAACCTCGGTTTCATCCTGGACCCACTTCTCACCATGACCAAACAAGTCAACGCCGTATCATCCTCCTGCTTCCTCACCCTCCGCATGCTCCGAGAGATCTTCCGTTGGATCCCCGCCGACACCAGAAAGACCGTGACCCACGCCCTCGTCACGAGCCGCCTGGACTACGGCAACACCCTATACGCAGGAACCACTGCTAAACTACAGAAACGTCTGCAACGAATTCAAAACGCCTCCGCCCGCCTCATCCTCGACATACCCCGCAACAGCCACATCCCCGCCCACCTGAGACACCTGCACTGGCTTCCCGTCAACAAAAGGATCACCTTCCGACTCCTCACCCACACACACAAAGCCCTCCACAACAAGGGACCCGAATACCTCAACCGTCGCCTCAGTTTCTACACACCCACCCGTCAACTTCGCTCCGCCAACCTCGCTCTCGCCGCCGTCCCTCGCATCCGCTGCACCACGGCAGGTGGGAAATCCTTCTCCTACCTGGCGGCCAAAACATGGAATTCCCTCCCCACCAACCTCAGGACCACCCAGGACCACTCCGCATTCCGGAGGCAACTTAAGACCTGGCTCTTTGAGCAGCACTAACCCCTTCCCCCTAGCGCCTTGAGACCCGCACGGGTGAGTAGCGCGCTTTATAAATGTTTATGATTTGATTTGATTTGAACAACACTTCTATCATCGGGTCTTTTAATTTCAAGTATAGGGATGCAAGATATGAGGGGCGAAGCAATCTGGCTAGCATCCTCCCGGGTCTGTCCCCCCTCACCATATTTACGTGCTTTGGTGTACTTGCCAATGTATTGCGCCTCCCTATCTGCTAGTTCGTTTAACTCAACAAGCAAGAGCTTACAACAATATAGTTCGGGGGTAATCTCGGTAGTCTCTGTCTCACGGTCAATATCAGTTTGCCATGCCTCCACTTGTGCTAAACATCGATGTATATTGCGCAGGACCCTGGAGTGCGTGGATATGCAAATACCTCTGGCGTAAGCCTTAAAGGCATCCCATAGAATTGCCCAGGTACCCACTGAGCCCTCATTTAACTTGAAAAAGTCAACCATTGCTTCCTTCATAGTTGCACAGAACAGAGCATCTTGCAGTGCCATGTCAAGGAACCTTCAGAGTTTCCTAGTGCCACTGGCCGTGGGGATAGCAAGTGTGGCTAGTACCAGTGAGTGATCTGATAATGTGTGGAGTAGGTGTTTGATAGCTGTAACCCAGTGTGTAACAGTACTAGCGAAAAGCCAATAGTTGATACGCAACCAGCTGCCATGGTGCGCTGAGTGAAAAGTGTAGGCCAAGGTGTCAGTACTAAACAATCTCTAAGGGTCATGTAGACCAAGATTACTGCAGAGGTCCATCAAAGCCCGGAGGGAATGGGGCTTAGATGTCGGGGCGCAAGAAGTGCTGTCTAATGCTGGGTCCATCACCATATTAAAATAACCCACCCAACAAAATTTGTTCTACGTCAAAACGATCCATGTGGGAGCGGAGATCGTGAAAAATTCAGGTGCGTCAATATTGGGTGCATAAACATTTAAAAGTAAAATCTTACAGTTATCTAGCAGCCCCAGAACCATCATTTATCTACCATTCCCATCCGACCTGGTCGACAGTGGCTTAAACGGTACTGTTTCATGCACCAGATTACACCCCCCCCCCCGGAATAGCTGCTATAGCTAGCGAAGTAGTGATGTGGGCTCCATGTGGATGCAAAGGAGGGAGCAGCGCCAGTGGGAAGGTGGGTCTCTTCCAGAAAAGCAATCTGCACCGTATGTCTGCAAAGGTATTGCAGCACCAGTTTATCCTTACCGGGGTTGTTAAGGCACGTATGTTGCAGGGCATAAGTGTTATGTGCAAGAATCTTTTCGTCGTAGAGGCATTAGCCCCAGCGTGAAGGGAATGTGTGGACAATTATAGGAAAGATGAGCATGAAAATAAACTGCCAAGCAAAACCCTCATAACCCTAAACAGAAACATTTACAACAGGAAAACAGATATCTTGGTATAAACCATGGCAGCATGACAATGTAACCGCAGTGTACTCCCAGGCCACAAGCAGGAATGTCAGTATGGAATAGGAGAGGGCAGTCTATCTAAGAAACCTGTAAAAAGGGGAACAGAGCAGTGAAACAATGGTTATCATGTGTAGTCAAGGGAGAGACAGCGTTTAGTCAAGCAGGGTGGGATCCACAGATTGATCAGCCCAGTCTAGTCCAGGGGGAACAGTTTCATACTAGAAGCAGGTCCAGCATCCAGATTGTCGTGCACTCGAGAGGGACCACGGGGTGACCCACCACACCTGGAGTGTTGTTTGCAGAATGCCATGGCGTCGCCGGAATTGACGAAGGAACGCAGTTTACCATTCACCTCGACTCAGCCTAGCCGGATATATCATGCCATAATGAACGCCAAGATTCTGAAGCGCACTCTTGACTTCCGAAAATTTCCGCCTGGCTTCCTGAACTGTAGACGTGAAGTCAGGGAAGAGGCACATAGCTGCTCCCTGATATTGCAGCGGGCCCTTTTCCCTGGCTAGGCGATGGGCAGTGTCTCAGTCCCTATAATTCAGTAGGCGTGCGATAATAAGGAAGGCAGGCGCCCCTGGGGGAGGTCGCAGTCCCAAGGTGTGATGCACCCTCTCCACCACAAATGTTGAGGTAAAGTCTTGGCATCCCAACAGCTCCAACAGCAGGGTCTCAATGAACAGGTCAAGTTAGCCAGTGTTAGTTGTTTCAGAGATTCCAGCTAAGCGCTTGTTATTCCGGCACCCCTCAGCCTCTAAATCGTCATTTTCCATGGCAACAGTTTTCAACCTCCCCTCAATTTTCTCGAGGCGCTTCCTCAATGATGCTGCACTGTCCTCAGTAGCAGAGATGTGGCCTTCCACTCCCTCCGGGTGTGATTGCTGTTTATCCAACCTGCTTCCCATGTTGTCTAGCCTGGAGGTTAACAAGTCAAATCTGGTATCAATGGCATGCAATCCATCCTGCAACTCTGACAGTATGTTCTTCGCCCCGACAGCCTGGTCTCGCACTGGACCATCCTGAGTGTCATCCATGTTCCCCATGGGTGCAGCAGCCACGCCAACCTGCTGTTGTTTCTAAAAAGGAAGTTTTGGATGTTTAAGGTCACCACAGCCATGGCTACCCTGGGGCAAATGCCCCTATTACCCACAGACGGCCCAAAAGTGCTACAAATGCCGCAAGCCTTGTACTGTACCGCCGAGGAGCCAGATAAAGCAGCAGTCACCCAGGCATCTGACCTCAACCGGGCCGGCAGGTGGGTGCCCCACAACCACCCACTCAAAGAGGAGACAAGGCGGTAATGCAGAAGAGATGAAGTGCCCTGAATAAACAGGCCCAGGATGTGGCACCACTGTCCAGTCCAATGTTGGTGGGCAATACACCAGGAGCTGGGATGCAGCATTACGCAAAAATCACGGGCTAGCCCACCAGCCGATTTGATCGTGGCCCTCCGGGCAGCACAGCAGCAATTCAGGGGCCAACATCAGCTGCCTGAGCTATCTCCAAACCTTGGGGAGGCAAGCCAGGCCCCAATCCACTCACAGCGGGACGCACTACAGGTTGTCCTGTGTAGACGCCATCATGGCGGGAGGACCAACCACAAAGCTGTGGGCCAAGGACAGCTGACAACGCTCTCCTGATATCGTTGTGGTCGTGGGAGGAGATGGGGGACCATCTGCCGACAGTCCCAGGCGGCACTGCGCTTCCCAGTTGGCCCCACACCCCAGGCTCACCCGAGGCCCCTGTCGCCTAGGGGCCTCCGAGGTGTGTAGGCCAGACAGGCGCAGGCCGCAACTTAAGCAGCGCCCGCGCACCGTAACACTCATCAACTCTCACCCCCATGTCCCCCCTCTCCTCACCGCTCCGCCACCTACGCCAGCATGCCACCGTGTTCTGGCTGCCAGCTCCCGCCAGGTATACGGGAGCCGCCGCAGGAGCTTTACAGCCGTGCGGCCATTTTGGTCGGCGGCTTGGCCACGCCAGCCCAAAGTGAGTGTATTTCTAAGAATACAGGAGAGTAAGTGAGGGTGTTGCTATAAGAATATGCACTTACAGTTATGGGCCCTTAATGGCACCTAACTGATAAAGCACATTGGCCCTCATTATGACATTGGCAGTAAATCCAACTTACTGCCACGCTGATGGGTGCCAACTTACCGCCGTGGCGGCGAATATCCGTTCACCATATTATGACACACACATACCAATCGGACAGAATTCAGCCACACAAATCCACCAGACCAAAGGTCAGTGATAAACTGGCAGTCTCAAAACCCACACCGTTACGCCAACAGAACAAAGCCCACCACATTATGACCCACGAATCACCACAGCGGACATTTAACGATGGTAAACCATTGGCGGTACATACCTCCACATCACAATGGACACCCACATACAAAACAACACCACATTGGCCAATTCAAACAACACACCTGACACTCATACACACACCACACAAACACACACACCACTATAAAACACACACCCACTGTACCCACAACCCTTTACGAATACAAAGCATTGCCAACGAGAGAGACACCAAGACCACTGACACAACGAGAGCCACACACTACTCCCACCTATAAACCACTCACGCACTCCACATCACACACCCCAACACATTACCCAACACACCCTCACCAACACACCTCACATAAAACCCATGGCACCACAAAGATACCCCCGTTTCACAGAGGAGCAGCAAAGGGTCATGGTGGAGGAAATCGTCAGGATAGAGCCACAGCTATTTGGAGCACAGGTGCAGCAGATATCAATAGCCAGGAAGATGGAGCTATGGTGGAGAATCGTGGACAGGGTCAACACTGTGGGACAGCACCCAAGAACTAGGGATGACATCAGGAAGAGGTGGAATGACGTACGGGGGAAGGTACATTCCATTGCAGCAAGACACCAGCTCGTTATCCAGGGGGCTAACGGCGGACCTCCACCTCCTCCCCCACAACTCACAGCATGGGAGGAGCAAGTCTTGGCAATACTGCATCCTGAGGGCCTGGCTGGAGTCGGAGGAGGACCGGACTCTGGTAAGTCAACTCTCTACTATTATCACCCCCCTACCTGCATGTCATCACATACCCTCACCCCATCACTCCACTTGATCCCACACACCCCACCATCACATCTCACTCATCCCAATACCAAGCCCTGCATGCTCTACCAATGCATGGACACCCCTCACAGCCCTGCATGGACACTCACACTAAAGCATGCATAGCAGAGAGAACTAACAATCCCACCATACACTAACATACACAAGTGAAAGCTGGCAAGGCAAATCCAACCATAGAGGGGAATCTAAGGTAGTACAATATGTTAGACACATTAACCATAACACATAATTTACATTCACACAGGTACCACAGCCAATGTCAGCAGAGAAGAGGTGCCAGCACTATCCAGTCCCCCAACTTAAGAGGCCCACAGTGATGACAGCAACTCTGGTCTTCAGGAATTGGATGACCTACCTGGCTCATCAGGGACCACTGGACAGCCGGTTACCCAGACCCAGCCACACACCACCACAGAGCCTACCCATCTGGAAACACTACCACAGCACCCACCCAGTATACCCTCATCTCTGTCCCCAGGACACGTCAATCAGCAGTGTGTCCACCTCTACAGGGACCCCAGATCACACCTTGCACTCGAGACAATCAGGGACCTGGGGTCAGTGGGCACACGATTCAGGGGCACTTTCCATTGCAGCAACTCTGGTAGGACTGCTGTGTGCCAGGGGAAGGATAGGCCCAGGGAACCGACTCTCCAGGAGGCACTCGCCAAGATCCTGGGACCCTATCAACATTCCCAGGACACAATGGGCCAGATCCTGGACAGCGCGCAGGAGAACAGGTGGCTGCAGGAGGGACAGTACCAGGGGATCAGGGAGGACTTGCAGGCCATCAACAACACCCTGATGTCCATAGAAGGGGTGCTGGCAGATATGGCCAACATTATGAGGGAGGCAATCTCACGCCAGCGGGCCCCTGCCACTAGCCAGACATTTTGATAGCCTTCCACTTCCGCTAGAGGCCAGGAGGCCCCGCCACAGGACTCACAGGCCACCAGCACCCCTTCCCCTGCAGAAGGTGAACCACCCCACAAACGTTCCCTGTGATCCAGACAGAGGCCAGAGACAGTTGCCAAGACCCCCACTACGAAATGAGACTATCCTGATTGTCACCCTTGTATCCCACTCAGTCACCCTGTCCACCTTTGTTGGACCTGGTCCTTTTTGCAGGGTCATCCCCAAACTTTTTGCCTCCTTCCTCCTATTTTTCCTGACCTGTTTTTGTTGTTTTAGGACTCTGGGCACTTTACCACTGCTAACCAGTGCTAAAGTGCATATGCTCTCTGTGTAAATTGTACTGTTGATTGGTTTATCCATGATTGGCATATTTGATTTACTAGTAAGTCCTTAGTAAAGTGCACTAGAGGTGCCCAGGGCCTGAAATTAAATCCTACTTCAAAGGCCAAAATGGGTATAAGAAGAGCACCCCAAACCCGACCTTAGACACTTCTTGGGGTAGACACTCTACCTCACAGACACTTCTGGACAAGAAACCTGCTGGTGAAGAATCCCTGAACCAGACTGTAGACGGGTCTCCTCGACCACGCCTATCAGCTCCTCAGACTGGCGCCTTTCGAGCGCCTCAACCGCAGGACTCGCGCGTTCCCATGGAAACATGGGAACGCCTAAGGACGCGCGATACCAGGATTTCCGGGTTCCGTCAGTAAAAGGGACAACGGACTCAAGAGAGAGAGAGAAGGAGTTCTCTCTGAGATCGACACGGGAAGAAGAGGAGAAGAAGACGCCGCGTACGGAGAAGGAAAAGACCGAAGCAGACGAAGTTCCAGCAACCCGGGGAGGACGCGCAGGAGAGAGCCGAGACCCAGAGAAGAGCACTTTCCGCCATGACCCTGTAGGGTCGTGGCTTAACAAGGTACGGTCCTTGTTACAAGGACACGGAAAACCCTGTTTTTCCTATCGGGCACAGGGGAGAGGAGGCGGAGAAAAGAGGGGAGGGACTGAGGAGGGCATGTGCGAAGGGGGTCACCGGGAAGGGTGTATCTAAGTGAGTCACGACTTGGGCCGAGCACTGAGAGAGATACTTACCACAAGTACCCCAATCCTCTCACACCCTCACTACCGGGTCTATCTATAACCACTCTCCACCCCTATCTCCAGGATTTTTCCCCTCTCCCTACATATCTAAACACCAAACTACCCCAGAACCCCACAAACCACTTACCTTTGTTTCCGCTTCTGTGTTTTATTTTTCTGGTTCCACCTGGGAGGTCATGGGAGCCGACGCCATCCAAGAGACCTAGGAAAGACAAAGATCAGAGACGTTACCAAGGAGAAGTCAGCCGGATTGTTTTCGACATCAAACTTTAATTTATTTTGTTATTACATTAACTTCAGTTACCTATTGTTTCAACATCTTAAGAACAAAATAAACCCTTTTCACTCTACATACTACCCAGAGTCCTCTGTACTGCCGATCCCCCACCACACAGACCCTGCAACCTGCCAATAAGAACTGCCTGACTGCCCAGAGGACTCACCTGGACTGCTTTTCTGGGAGGGACTGCTGCCTTGCTGTTGCCCTGCTGTCTTGCTGCTCTCTGGCTGTGCTGAGAAGTGCTCTTCAAGGGCTTGGATAGATCTTGCCTCCTGTTCCTTGAAGTCTCAGGACCAAAAAGACTTCACTCCTGCAACTGGACTCCTAGTGCGGTGAAAATTCAAAGCACAGCCTGCTAAAAATGACAAACAGCCTGCACCGCGGTGAAAATTTCACTGCATGCCGAACCGGAACGACTTTGCAATGAGAAGATCAACGCAGCGCCAGCGTAGCGACCGGAAATTCAAAGCACTGCCCACTGGATCGATGCACAGCCGAGCCGGAACGACGCAGCCTGACTTCCAGAAAGGAATCGACGCAGCGCCTGCCGTGCGGGAGAAATTTCCACGCAACACCCACTGAATTGACGCATCGCCTGTGACTTCGCTCCGCAAGTCCAGGATTCCACACATCAGCCCCGGGGCATCCAAAAACCCTGCAACCCAAAGAGGATCCAAGTCCGCATGCCGGAAAGTGACGCAAAGCCTTCCCGTGTGTGAAAAATAACGACGCAAGTCTGTGTGCTAAGGGGCAAAACCGACGCACACCTCCCTGTTTTCCACGCATCGCCTCCTCTGCGGTCCCCCGCGGAGATGTTGAACTCAATCCAGGTACTTTGTGCTTGCAAGAGACATTTATTGTTTTTAAAGAGATTGAAGACACTTTATATCACTTTTACAGTGGTATCTCAATGTATGCTTATTGCCTTTTGATCTGCATTTATCCAGATAAATATTATATATTTTTCCAAACACTGTGTGGTGTATTTTTGTGGTGCTATACTGTGCTATTGCATGATTTATTGCACAAACACTTTACACGTTGCCTTCTAAGTTAAGCCTGACTGCTCAGTGCCAAGCTACCATAGGGTGGGCACAGGATAATTTGGATTGTGTGTGACTTACCATGACTAGAGTGAGGGTCCTTGCTTGGACAGTGGGTAACCTGACTGCCAACCAAAGACCCCATTTCTAACAACCTTTAACTGCCATTGCTCCCCTTCCTATGTCTCCTTGGACAATGCACCTGTGCTACAAACAGACTGGAACAATACCCTGAACTTTCCTCCATCATGCCCACATCGCATTGCACGTGTCCCCTATATGTTAGCACTTCAATAAACATCCTTTGAAAAAATCCATTTGGAGTATGTCATGTATATCAAATATGTATTGAGTGAAACAGGTACAAACATTGCAATTTAATTGTACATAGAATGAGCATAGATTAATGACCTGTGGCTGGCTGTAGTGATCACACCAGAAGTAAATGTCAATTCACCAACATCTGAAAAATGAATTGGCAGAGGGAACAGTAAGTGGGCATAGAAGTAGGACATATCTGCATGCCATTGCCACACAGATTACAACCAAAGTCATTGAAATGTAAAGTTACACTGTCCTACATGTGTGTCATTGGAAGTATTGTCGAATAACTGATGTTCTGCTGTCCTCATCCTCTGCCTCCTCAAATACTGAGGGACAACATTTAGCCTCACATTATCCTATATGGCCAACACCATACCCATACACCAACATATACTGGGTGGGAACCAGGGCTCACCTATTAGCCACACCCTGTGCTTCTGTAGTTGGGAAATCACATTTGGGATGCTGCTATTCCTCAGTACGAAGGCATCATGCACCGACCCAGGGTACTTAGCATTGACGTGGGAGATGTACTGGTCCGCCAAGCACACCATCTGCACATTCATAGAGTGGAAACTCTTACGATTCCTGAAAACCTGTTCATTCTGCTGGGGTGTGGGGGGGAACAAATGCAATATGTGTTCCATCAATCTCCCCAATAATGCTGGGGATATGTCCCATTGCATAAAACTCAGCCTTCACTGTGGCCAAATCCTCAACCTGGGGGAAAACAATGTAGCTGCACATGTGTTTTATCAGGGCAGACAACACTCTTGTCAGCACGTTTGAGAACATTGGCTGTGACATTCCTGCTGCCAAGCCCACTGTCACTTGGAAAGAACCAGTTGCCAGGAAATGGAGCACTGATAGCACTTGCACAAGAGGGGGGATCCCAGTGGGGTGACGGATAGCAGATATAAGGTCAGGCTGCAATTGGGCACACAGCTCTTTGATTGTGGCCCTGTCCAGTCTATAGGTGAGGATAATGTGCCTGTCCTTCAGTGTTGCCAAGTCCACCAGGGTTCTGTACACTGGGGTATGTCTCCATCTCCTATTCCTCCGCAGCGGTAGGTATCTAAGGTGCACAAGAGTGAGGAGGCTGTCACAAACTGAACATTTGAGCCAAAACAGGAGTTTTCAATCTGTAAACTTGTAATGGGTGGGATTTGTCCAGTTTTTGCCTATTTCTCCTGTGATGCAGCATGAATCCATAGGGCTGCCCCCCCTGAAATGGCGTCCGCCTGTCCTGTGTGGAGGGACAGGTGGAAGTGAGGTAATTCTGCTGACGTGGGCAGTGCAACTCCTCATTGGTTAATATTGGCCCCTATGGGGTACAGTGGCCAATGGTGATCTACGCCGGTGGTGACGATATGCGCCACCGGGGACGTGACCGCCATTTTCTATCTGAATTCTCACTTGCTATCAGATCTTCCATAGGAGAGGACCTACACTGCATGTGCTGCTGTGCCCTGTGTCTGGAACCTACCATGGCCTGTGTGACCGGGGAAAAGGCCCCAGGCTTCACTTCGGAGGAGTTAGAGAGACTGGTGGATGGGATCCTACCCCAATATGGACTGCTGTATGGGCCTCCAGAACAGGTGAATGCACTGTGGGCACGATGCATGAGTCATGGAGTGGTGTGTGTGAAGGCCTTGTGTAAGGGGGGTGGGTGGATGTCCTCTTTGCGGCATACAGCTTGTGTGCTGGGCTGTGTGTGTGCCAATGGTGATGGGAACGGGTGTGGTGGGCCATATGTGTAACAGGCTGGACTGTTTGTCTAATGGTATGTCTAATGGTATTTTCCTGTGTATTGCCTCTGCAGGTCAGCGCCCACCAAAAGAAGGGTACATGGCATGCCATCACAAAGGAGGTGCGGACCCTAGGGGTCTATGGCAGGCAAAGCACCCACTGTCGCAAACGGAGGTAGGACTTGAGACGCTGGGTACGGAAGACGGTGGAGGCCCAGCTGGGGATGGCCTCCCAATGAGGAAGGGTGCCCGTCGAACCCTGACCCCCCTGATGGCCCATATACTGGTGGTGGCCTATCCAGAGATGGATGGGTGCTTGAGTACAGTGCCCATCATTACAACTTATGCCTGGTGGGGTCGTATCCGGGTGGTGGATGTGTGTCAGTGGGTGCCCCTAGGCCAGGCCTGACATAGCAGCGTAGGTACTCTGGTGGCTAGGGTTCTGAAGGGAAAATCCTGTCTACCTAGCTTGTAAGCATCCACTAATGCTCAGGGCTGCGTGGGTCCCAGGTGTGCTGCAGTTGGCCGTGTTTGCCCCTCCTCATGCCTTGGTGGCTAGCAATATCAGTGGTGGTGCAATGCATAGTGCGTAGGCCTGTTCCTTGTGTGTGAGGGTGCTGTGTATGCCAACAGTGGTGTTGGTGCAGCCATTGACCCAGTGTATCCTTTGTTTCTCTCTCCCCTTTTTTGTTTTGTCATTCTTTCCTTATGTGCATTAGCATCATCTGGCGCCGGCACCAGCAACGGAGGGAGCTGCATCCCACAGGACCCAGGAGGCAGAGTCCACCGATGCTGAGGGCACCAGTGGGATGGAGGGTGAGGGGAGCACCACGGCGGAGCTGGAGAGGACAGTTCAGACACAGATACCTCCTCCGATGGAAGCTCCCTGGTGGTGGCGGAAACTTCTGTGACCACCCCAGCTACAGCCACCACCCCCGTACCAGTACCACCCTCCTAGCAGGTCCTCATCGAGTTTCCCGTGCCCGCTCACCCAGGAGGGTGGGCATTTCCTTCACCCCAGGCACCTCAAGCCCTGCCCCAGTCAGCCCTGCTGCCCTGAGTGAGCTCCTGAGATCCATCTCTGTAGGGCAGACAACCATTGTGAATGCCATCCAGGGGCTGGCAGCCCAGATGCAACAATCTAATGCATTCCTGGAGGGCATTCATACTGGATTGGCGGCCCAACAGAGATCGATTCAGGCTCTGGCCTCCTCTCTGATGGCAGCCCTTTTCCCTGTTTCTACCGTCCCCCCTTCAACTTCCACTTCCCAGTCCCATTCTCTTCAAACCCAACCCATCCCAGGCACACATACAGACGATCATGCACACAAGACGACACCCAAGAGTGTCACAGGCAAACTCAAGCACCACACTTCAGCCCGCAGGCACTCACACAAACACTATTCATTTGCAGACACTACAACATCCATTATTTCCACTGTCTCCCCCTCCACCACCTCCTTCCCAGCCACGTCCACACTCACACCTGCATGCACTACATCATCATCCCCTACCAGCATCATCACCACACCAAGCAGAACACAGACCTCACTGGCAGACACCTCCACAACAGCCATGCACATGTGCCCTGTGTCCTCTCCCACTGTGTCTGCCCCCCCTCCTAAAGTACACAAACGTTAGCATTCAGACACCCAACCACCATCCACCTCACAACAGTATACAACCCAAGCACCTGCACCCAGATCCAGCAGACAAACACCTCCAACAACCACTCCCTCATCCTCCACACCCATTCCTTCTCCCTCTTCCTGCCCCAATGTCCCAAACAAACATTTCCTATCCACCATTGACCTCTTCCCTATTCCTTCCCCCTCATCCTGCACGTATGGCCAGGGTATCACGAACCAAGCCACGCACCTCAGCCACAGAGTGCACGGGCCAAGTTCCATCCACACCTACTCGTGGTGGAATTGAATCCAGGCCACATTTTATGAAGCGGAAGGAGCCTGCACTAGCCAGCCTAAAGGGGACGGAGCCTGCACCGGCAGGCAAGAAGGGCAAGGGGCCTGCCACTGGAAAGGGCAAGGAGCCTGCACCTGCCACCCGAAAGGGCAAGGAGCCTGCACTAGCAGGCAAGAAGGGCAAGGAGCCTGCCTCAGCAGGCAAGAAGGGGAAAGAGCCTGTACCTGCCACCTGAAAGGGCAAGGAGCCTGCACCAGCAGGCAAGAAGTGCAAGGAGCCTGCACCAGCAGCTGTCACGGAGCCCCCACCATCAACCATGGTTGTGCATCCATTTGAGGGTGCAGGGGATGTGCAGGAGCCTCCCCCACCACCAGCACCACCACAGTGCATCCCTCCAAGGGTACAGGGGATATGTAGGACCCTCCCCCCACCATCAGCACCACCACAGTGCATCCATCCGAGGGTGCAGGGGATGTGCAGGATCCTCCCCCCACCACCAGCACCACCACAGTGCAGCCGTCACCTCCGGCGGACGCAATGTAATTCTGCCTCCATGGGCTGCTGTGCAGCCTGTCCACTCCAGAACCAGTGGGGTATTCATCCACTCGAGAGACTGTGTCCTTGCACTCCCCAGGACCAGGCACAGGGCATGTTGCCCCCTCCAGAACCAGTGGGCAAGACACCCACTCAAGAGACTGTGGCCTTCAACTCCCCAGGAACAAGCACACGGCATGTTGCCCCCTCCAGAACCACTGGGCAAGACACCCACTTGAGAGACTGTGGCCTTGCACTCCCCAGGACCAAGCACAGGGCATGTTGCCCCCTCCAGAACTAGTGGGCAAGACACCCACTCGAGAGACTGTGGCCTTGCACTCCCCAGGACCAAGCACAGGGCATGTTTTCCCCTCTAGAATCAGTAGCAAGACACCCACTCGAGAGACTGTGGCCTTGCACTCCCCAGGGCCAATCACAGGGCATGGTGCCCCCTCCAGAACCAGTGGGCAGGACACCCACTTGAGAGACTGTGGCCTTGCACTCCCCAGGACCAAACACAGGGCATGTTGCCCCCTCCAGAACCAATGTGAAAGACACCCACTTGAGAGACTGTGGCCTTGCACTCCCCAGGACCAAACACAGGGCATGTTGCCCCCTCCAGAACCAGTGGGGTATTCACTCACTCGAGAGACTGTGGCCTTGCGCTCCCCAGGACCAAGCACATGGCATGTTGACCCCTCCAGAACCAGTGGTCTTGTTTCTGCTCCCGGCTGAGGTGCCCCTCCCCCCCCTGAGGTGCCTGCCTATTTGCCAACTGATGCCCCTGCAGTGTTCTCTCTGTGCTGATGCAGGTGACAAGTGGGGCCTTGGACTTTGGCCTGTGGCTATGTGGCCCACGCGAACTGAGGACTGGGCAGTGTCCCTTGTTCTGTACATTTGTAAGTAACTGTTACATTGCCTAACTTATTATTTTTTTACTGTGTTGATATTATTACACTCACTTCAGTAAATTATTTTTGTCCTTGCATTATTCAGCCAATTTCAGGGGATTAATTTACTTTCTTGTGCATCTGGTTGCGTGTATGGGGTGTGTGTATGGGGTGTGTGTTGTGCATGTGTGTGCCACTCTCGTTTTCCTCCCCCCCTTCCTTGTGTGCTAGGCATCTGTACTCACCGTTGTCATCTTCACCGGCGTTGGTGTTCGTGGTGGAGCAAAACGTAGAATATCATCGAGAATACATGCAGTTCTGGTTCCATGGCGGAGTGGTTCTTCCCTGTGTCTCCAATGGTGAGTCCTTTCACTTCTGAGCTCAGTTTCCGCCAGGCTTTTGATGTCATTAGTACTGCCCTGGAAAAGGTGGCACATTGTGTTGATGTAATCTGGTGGGCGGAACTTTGACTTCCGCCTGGCTGTAGGCAGCTACTGCCATGGTGGCTGTTCCTTCTGCCATGGCAGTCCGTGTGGTACATTGTCTGTCTTTCAGAGATCTTTCCGCCATGGTCATAATTTGGCGATAATTACCGCCAGCCTGTTGGCGGTATTACCGCCACTTTATCACCAACCACCATGGTCATAATGAGGGCCATAATGTTTAATATGAATATGTGAACAGGCCTCCTTCACCATGCCAACTTGACATATAGCACCTGTAGGAAGTTGGCTCTGTATGTGCTATTTCAAAGTAAGGAATAGCATGCACAGAGTCCAAGGGTTCCCCTTAGAGGTAAAATAGTGGTAAAAATAGATAATACTAATGCTCTATTTCGTGGTAGTGTGGTCAAGCAGTAGGCTTATCCAAGGAGTAGTGTTAAGCATTTGTTGTACATACACATAGACAATAAATGAGGTACACACACTCAGAGACAAATCCAGCCAAAAGGTTTTGTTATAGAGAAATATCTTTTCTTAGTTTATTTTAAGAACCACAGGTTCAAATTTAACATGTAATATCTTGTTTGAAAGGTATTGCAGGTAAGTACATTAGGAACTTTGAATCATTTCAATTGCATGTATACTTTTCAAGTTATTGACAAATAGCTACTTTAAAAGTGGACACTTGGTGCAATTTTCACAGTTCCTGGGGGAGGTAAGTTTTTGTTAGTTTTACCAGGTAAGTAAGACACTTACAGGGTTCAGTTCTTGGTCCAAGGTAGCCCACCGTTGGGGGTTCAGAGCAACCCCAAAGTCACCACACCAGCAGCTCAGGGCCGGTCAGGTGCAGAGTTCAAAGTGGTGCCCAAAACGCATAGGCTAGAATGGAGAGAAGGGGGTGCCCCGGTTCCGGTCTGCTTGCAGGTAAGTACCCGCGTCTTCGGAGGGCAGACCAGGGGGGTTTTGTAGGGCACCGGGGGGGACACAAGCCCACACAGAAATTTCACCCTCAGCAGCGCGGGGGCGGCCGGGTGCAGTGTAGAAACAAGCGTCGGGTTCGCAATGTTAGTCTATGAGAGATCAACGGATCTCTTCAGCGCTGCAGGCAGGCAAGGGGGGGCTTCCTCGGGGAAACCTCCACTTGGGCAAGGGAGAGGGACTCCTGGGGGTCACTTCTCCAGTGAAAGTCCGGTCCTTCAGGTCCTGGGGGCTGCGGGTGCAGGGTCTTTTCCAGGCGTCGGGACTTAGGTTTCAGAGAGTCGCGGTCAGGGGAAGCCTCGGGATTCCCTCTGCAGGCGGCGCTGTGGGGGCTCAGGGGGGACAGGTTTTGGTACTCACAGTCGTAGAGTAGTCCGGGGGTCCTCCCTGAGGTGTTGGTTCTCCACCAGCCGAGTCGGGGTCGCCGGGTGCAGTGTTGCAAGTCTCACGCTTCTTGCGGGGAGTTGCAGGGTTCTTTCAAGCTGCTTCTTGAGACAAAGTTGCAGTCTTTTTGGAGCAGGTCCGCTGTCCTCGGGAGTTTCTTGTCGTCGTCGAAGCAGGGCAGTCCTCAGAGGATTCAGAGGTCGCTGGTCCCTTTGGAAGGCGTCGCTGGAGCAGAGTTCTTTGGAAGGCAGGAGACAGGCCGGTGAGTTTCTGGAGCCAAGGCAGTTGTTGTCTTCTGGTCTTCCTCTGCAGGGGTTTTCAGCTGGGCAGTCCTTCTTCTTGTTGTTTGCAGGAATCTAATTTTCTAGGGTTCAGGGTAGCCCTTAAATACTAAATTTAAGGGCGTGTTTAGGTCTGGGGGGTTAGTAGCCAATGGCTACTAGCCCTGAGGGTGGGTACACCCTCTTTGTGCCTCCTCCCAAGGGGAGGGGGTCACAATCCTAACCCTATTGGGGGAATCCTCCATCTGCAAGATGGAGGATTTCTAAAAGTTAGAGTCACCTCAGCTCAGGACACCTTAGGGGCTGTCCTGACTGGCCAGTGACTCCTCCTTGTTATTCTCATTATTTTCTCCGGCCTTGCCGCCAAAAGTGGGGGCCGGGCCGGAGGGGGCGGGCAACTCCACTAGCTGGAGTGTCCTGCGGTGCTGTGACAAAGGGGTGAGCCTTTGAGGCTCACCGCCAGGTGTTACAGCTCCTGCCTGGGGGAGGTGTTAGCATCTCCACCCAGTGCAGGCTTTGTTACTGGCCTCAGAGTGACAAAGGCACTCTCCCCATGGGGCCAGCAACATGTCTCTAGTGTGGCAGGCTGCTGGAACTAGTCAGCCTACACAGACAGTCGGTTAAGTTTCAGGGGGCACCTCTAAGGTGCCCTCTGGGGTGTATTTTGCAATAAAATGTACACTGGCATCAGTGTGCATTTATTGTGCTGAGAAGTTTGATACCAAACTTCCCAGTTTTCAGTGTAGCCATTATGGTGCTGTGGAGTTCGTGTTTGACAAACTCCCAGACCATATACTCTTATGGCTACCCTGCACTTACAATGTCTAAGGTTTTGTTTAGACACTGTAGGGGTACCATGATCATGCACTGGTACCCTCACCTATGGTATAGTGCACCCTGCCTTAGGGCTGTAAGGCCTGCTAGAGGGGTGTCTTACCTATACTGCATAGGCAGTGAGAGGCTGGCATGGCACCCTGAGGGGAGTGCCATGTCGACTTACTCATTTTGTTCTCACTAGCACACACAGGCTTGTAAGCAGTGTGTCTGTGCTGAGTGAGGGGTCTCTAGGGTGGCATAATACATGCTGCAGCCCTTAGAGACCTTCCCTGGCATCAGGGCCCTTGGTACCAGAGGTACCAGTTACAAGGGACTTATCTGGATGCCAGGGTGTGCCAATTGTGGAAACAATGGTACATTTTAGGTGAAAGAACACTGGTGCTGGGGCCTGGTTAGCAGGGTCCCAGCACACTTCTCAGTCAAGTCAGCATCAGTATCAGGCAAAAAGTGGGGGGTAACTGCAACAGGGAGCCATTTCTTTACAGCACCCAATGCACAAAAAAGGAAAATCAGGCAAGGAATGCAAGGATAGCATCTTAATTCACTGTCGAGATCTTAGCATGTGAAGTGTTTTTGAGCAGACAGAAAAACTGAATCACGGTTTTGCAACAGTATTTTGCCTATCTCAATTGTGCAGCCGTCATACAACTTCTTGGCCTCTCAGAGTACCATCACTGAGGTTTAAAGTGTTGCACATGCTTCTGATTCTTTAAGGATTGACAAACAACCTCCTCCAACTAATCCCTAAACAGCTTCTCACCTGAGAATAAGCAGGACGTTTGTGCTGTATGCAACATCCATCTGTAAATACAAATTTGTCTGGGCTCTGAACTCCCTCACAAGATCTCACTGCAGCTGTTTTCAAGCTGTTAAAGGTGGCATCAAACTTTAATGTGGCCACTGTTTTCACATGATCCAGTAACAGTGAGCAGTCATCACCTCCTGCCAGCTGATAAAGACTGAAAATATTTTACCAAACATTGTAAGACATACATCGCAAGATCACAGCAAGCAGAGATTATGTCAAGCCTAATAGGACCTCTTCAAGGCAGAAAATGCCACCCTGCCAACAGTGTCCATGAAAACTCATCCACAGTGAGAGCTGCCATCAGCCTTACGTGATTACCTAGAATAGCACCAAAGGAAAGAGACTGGTGAAGTTCCAAACAACTCTCAGCCAATGAATAGAATAACTCATGAGCAATGGGACACAGGTAGCAAGCTACATGCCAGCACTTAGAAGATTCCTAGGGTGGCACCACATTCAACCCTTAGGGATTAGACAAGCACTAGACAAGTAGCAGAAGCTAGGAACACAGAGCTAAAATTAGGGTCCTACCAGACAGAGACAGTGGGTCCCTCCAGATCATACCAGATCAGTTGGCAATTGGTCATATGCAGCACTCCTAGTGAATGGAATTGCCATAGCAGAAATACTTGGTGGGTGAAATACCGCTGACTATCACCCCTGTTCCATAACTAACTAACTTCAAGCAAGCAATCCCTCCATTTGCTGTGATGTCATCCCACTTCATGACAAGAGGGGTCATCATGAACCGAAGCATAAATGCCAGTACCCCCACTCATAGATTCTACGCTGCACAGCAAGAAGAAGAAGACCCAACACATCAATGTAAGTTCCCCACTTCTGTGAACCCAAAGTCACAAATGAAGAAAGCCCCCACTTGCAAATGAAGAAGGGAAGTTGCCATCATGAGCCCAATGCAGCAACTCTACTTTATACCACCAATCAAGGAAGAAGGAGTGGCAACAGGAGCCCATTCGTCAATGCTACCACCCTGTTAGACATGTCAGCCTTAGTGTGGCCTTCCCCCAAACATGCCTTACATTTTTGCTGTATCTTTTTGTTGGCCTTAGGACTCTGAGTACTTTACCACTGCTGAATAGTGCTAAAGTGCATATGATTATCCCCTAAACAGTGTAACATTGGATTATCCACAATTGGCATATGTAATTTACTTGTAAGTCCCTTGTAAAGTGGTATACCATATACACAGGGCCTATAAATGAAATACTACTACTAAGCCTGCAGCACTTGTTGTGCCACCAACTTAAGTAGCGCTTTAAACATCCCAGGCCTGCCACTGCAGAGCTTGTGTGTGCAGTTTCACTGCCACTTCGACATGACATTTAAATCCCCTTGCCAAGCATTAAACTCCCCTTTTATTTCATATATGTCACCCCTAAGGTAGGCCGTAGGTAGCCCATAAGGCAGGGTGCCATGTAACTGAAAGGTAGGACATGAACTTTTAAGTTTTACATGTCCTGGTAGTGAAAACTCCCAAAGTCATTTTTGACTACTGTGAGTCCAATGCCTCTCATAGGCCAGCAGTGGGAATTCCTTAAAATACTTTTAAGCTGTAATTACTGATCAGAAAGGAGTAGCTGCATCATGTTTGATATGATTGGAATGGAACATTACTATTTTCGAAATGGCACTTTTAGAAAGTAGGCATTTCTCAATTCTTACAGCTCTGTGTGTCTGCAGCCTGTCTCCCATATTCATTAGTGTGGGTGACAGCTACACTTCGTGCATTCCCTCTTCACAGCCAATAACACAGGAAGGTTAGGTGTGTGAGAGTACTGATCTGCATTCATCTGCAATCTGATGGCTCTTCATGGGCAGGAAGGGTGGAGGGAATCTGCAACTTACACCTGAATAGGGAGTGGCCGTCCCCTCACAAAGGGCTAATCATCCCCTATTTATAGTCTGGGGCAAAGGCTGAGAAAGAAAGGATCGCTGTCCACTTCAAAGACCCTTCTTTGATGTCACCCCCCACTTTAAAGTCACATTTTGGAATGAGAACTGGGTCTCTAACCCTACCAAATCAGTACACTACTGGACCTGTGAAGACCTATTCCAGAAGAAAGGACTGCTGTGCTACAAGGAATGCCACTCTGCTGGACTGCTTTCCAAGTACTGCTCTCTGATGAGTTACCTGCTGTGTGCTGATCTCTGCCCTGCTGCAGAAGGACTGGACCCTCTCCCCTGAACCCAGAGTGACTCTAGGAGCTTGTTGGCTTGCCCCCTGATTTCCTGTAGTCTCAGGGACATCAAAGACTGCATGCAACCTGCAACCAGCACCTGGACTCTTCCTGCTGTGAGTCCTGCATCTGCCAAATGTTGTCAGCCAGTCCTGTACCCTTGGAAGTGAATCGTGCTGCAACTGAAGAAAACCAAAGCATCTATGATGTTATGCGATCAGAACTGGCACATTTCCTCTGAATGCTGCTGCAGCGCCGAGAAATCCTAGCTCTTACCGTAAACCAAATAGTGGATTTCGCGCCTTAGGCCAATGGATCAACATTACATTGTTTTGAAGGGTTGCCAAGGATGTATGTCATAAAAAACATCAATAAACAAGAAATCGATAATCTAATTACTACGCAATAATCACACCAGTTTATTAAAAAGGATTATAAATGTATTCCCTATATTAACAATCCTGAAGTCACGAAAATAATTCTCCATCATAAATGATAAGCATACAGAATCATCAACGGCTGATTAGAACGTCATATATCAAAGTTTAATCAAAGCAAATAGAAAAATTAACTCAAGTATTATAACACAGCTTAATAACACTAATATTTGCAATAGTGAAATAAAATACATTTAAGCAAAAGATCAAAGAATGTCAATATAAATCATGAACATGTAAAGATAAATTCCCTCACTAACCACTGATTGGCATTAACAAGTTGGGCTTCATGTAAAAAATGTAGAAACAAAAATTTAGAAAAAACATACTAACTCGGGTTATGACAAAAATATTATCATTATGCAGCAATTTAATTTATTAGTTGCAGCTGGTACCTGTAAAACAAAAGACACATATAACAATACACAATTTATACATTACCCATAGAACAACAACAACCAGATTGCTTCAGCAAGGGGACACCATCAGTAGGACATTCCTCAAGCCTTCATGACTAACATATCACTGGAAAATCTCATAAATCTTAGTCTGCATCAACAGCTAAACTCACTTCACTAATCCGACTCTCTCTCTCTCTCTAGAAGAATATAAGAGCTCCCACACCAAGAATAGGTGACAGAACATATTATTTTTCACAAAACTTATGATTGGTCAAGACATGGGGTGTTATACGTTTCAGCAAATAAAACTAAAGTTAGATAACTATAAATTACACATTCATAATACACTAACTTTTCATTCGTCCACATTACATTTATGCAATCATTAGCTAGACTCGATTTATAACAATTTTCTTCTTCTCTTCTGTCTCGTCTGTGGATCCATTGTTCCATCTCATCAAGATTTCACTCTCAGGAAGAAACGTCTTACAATGTAACATCTGCTTCCATCCTCGAGGAAGAAACCATATGTTAGTGTCAACATCTGGACAGTGCGCGCTCTATGGGTGACGTAAATGCAAAAACCCAGTCCTTATGCAGAGGCATATTTCATGCATTGTGTTTCTATGCAGTATGTTAACCTTTTGCATTGCAGAACTTTCACCTCGAAAAGTAATTAATGCTGTTTGTAATTCATTGTTCATTTGCAAGGCTTGTTCGCAGGACTACAGGGTGTGGTCCTTTATTCTAAGACTTTCTAGAAGCCTTTCTTGCAGCATGGTTGGGTGTGGCTCGTGGGCGGGGCTTGGCTCTATATATGGGAGCCAGCTCAGCTCCACGTGCTCGCTATTCAGAGGTCCCGGTGCAAAGCAGCAGCATTTTCCAGAGCTCCTGTCGCAGAGGCCTAACCAGTCATTTCCAGGCCTGCTCTTGCTTATTTGGTGATCTTCAGGCAGGGCGGTAAGGCGGAGGTCGGGTTAGGCCCCTGACTCCATTTACAGTAACATTCGAGTTTTGGGCCTAACCTTGAAATCGCATGTATGCGATCATTTCATGGCATTTGCATTGTGAATTCCGAATCGGCAACAGTGTGCACGATTCTTTCCAGGCATTTATTTCTTGGCATTCAGATCAGCAGTGTGCGCGATCATTTCATGGCATTTGCATTGTGAATTCCGAATCGGCAACAGTGTGTGCGATTCTTTCCAGGCATTTATTTCTTGTCATTCAGATCGGCAGTGTGCGCGATCATTTCATGGCATTGGCACTGTGAATTTTGAATCGGCAACAGTGTGCGCAATACTTTCCAGGCATTTATTTCTTGGCTTTCAGATTGGCAGTGTGCGCGATCATTTCATGGTCTTTGAATTGTGAATTCCGAATCGGCAACAGTGTGCGCGATTCCTTTCAGGCATTTACTTCTTGGCATTCAGATCGGCTGTGCGCGCAATCATTTCATGGCATTTACATTGTGAATTCCGAATCGGCAACAGTGTGTGCGATTTCTTCCAGGCATTTACTTCTTGACATTCAGATCAGCAGTACGCGCGATCATTTAATGTCATTTACATTGTGAATTCTGAATCTGCATCAGAGTGCGCAATTCTTTTCCCTGCATTTAAATCTTGAATCATAGATCGGCGTTGTGCGCATTCATTTTATTGCATAATAATCTAGATGTTCGAATCGGCAACAGAGTGCGCAATTCTTTCCTGATGTTTAACTTTTGAAATACAGATCGGCGGAGTGCGCGATCATTTCTAGACATTGAAACTTAGATGAGCGGTTTGATTAAAGAGCATAATATTCCCTGAACATTTAAGTCTTCAAACTCTTAATCAGAAAGTGACGTAGAAGTGTTATTCATGGTATTTGTACAGTTCATTCATGTAGAGAAAAAAACATGTGCTCTTTGATTCTTGCGACAATGCAGAGAGGGTTCTAAGCAGTATTTTGGAGAGAGTTTATTGTTCAAAATATAATATGCTAATTCTGGAATGTTCATGTGAAACATAACCTTTTCTTGATTTCCAGGTACCTAGATTCTTGAGGCCTAGTTATAGTGAAGCCTTAGGCCATTCATGTTTTCAGCATAAGTGTTTTATTTGAAACAAAACTTATTGAAAGTCATTATAATTACTCTTGCAATTGTGTTATTTAACTCTTGCTTCCACAGGTCTCCTTCCCCGCTGTTCCCAACCCAAAACCCATTCCCCCACTTGGCCATTCTTTAACTCTGTGCTATATAACTATTGGAGTTTGGAGCTGCCAAGAGGTGGACGTGTTAGGAACATGCGCAAGCCCCGATGATCTGGTCTCCTTGACAGTTAGTGACAATTCTAAACAATAGGTCTGTCAAACTCGAGCAATAACCTAATAAATCTGACCTTGCAAGGCATAATGCAAAAACCCACTAGCTGTAGCTGTCTACACATCTATAAGCTATAAATCGCACTCTTTTAAGTAAGCATTGAGCAATGAAAAACAACTGCAAATTTAGCTAAAGTTAGCCTAAGTAAAAACAAAATAAATTATGGTGGCCATTTACAAAAGTCACCTGTTTCGCACACATTAGTTCATCAATGATCAGTACATTATTAATTAATAAAATTTCCGCTCCTGCAATCCCTCCTCTGATGACTAATTGTGTCATCACACAAACCCCAAATAAATTCATTTATTTCCTTTTCAAAAATTCAAAATCTTGTCTCTCTCATCTTTGCATTAATCTTCTTTTTTCCCTTATTTTTCCCATAAAACATTCATTTGAACATCAAATCTTTTCTGATTCTTTTCCAACCTTTTTCTTTTCAGCCATTTGATTAATCTATATGATCCCCAAATTCCAATTAGACAAACCACAATTATTGAAGCCCATTTGACTATTTTTAATAAAATTCCTTTCCCCAGGTTGCCAAACCAATTTCCCACTGTTGCAATTCCTTGCCAGCTTTCTCCCAGATAGTAGTTTCAATTTGTTCTTCAAATCTTCTTTGTTATTTGTTACATTATTAATCAAACCTCTAATTTCGCTAGAGTTATTCGGTATGTACATACAGCAATGACTCAAACCAAGTAATTTGCAAACTCTGCCCTCTTTTGCCAAAAGAATATCTATTACAAGGCGGTTCTGAAGTGCCATAGCTCTCGTAGCAGCTAATTCAATATCTAGAAGAATGATAGCTCCAGAATAACTTGTCAACATATTATCCACTATTGTAGACAACTTCTGTATCTTAATTGAATTTAGAACTACTTTCACTCCGAAAATGTCTCTAACAGTGCTAGAAATGGATTCTCGCTTGTGTCTCATTTGAATTCTCGTCATTTTAGGAAATTTACTCAAGTCCTCCAGCTGGTATATTTTCGGAATTAAAATTTGCAAATAACATGTGCGATACAATCTTCTAGGAAGACGGTAATAAGCATTTCTTCCACAAATATAGTAAACACCAGGCACTGGTATGTCCTGTCCATTCATCATAAAATCCCATTTACTCCAAAACATAAACACATGCATACATTACTATCATTACTGCTCTGTGGAATATATATACAAAGTTCCAGTGTTAATTTCCCTTGTTTAGTAATGTCAGTATAAGCATAGTCAATCCCAGGTCTATGATTAATCATTCCCTTATTTATCCTAGCCTTTATTTCTCTTCTCCTATCTTCTGTGTTATCAAAAAAATTCTTCTTTCTCTACAGGTGTTAGTAAACAGGTTAAGTTGTTTCTATGAGCAAAAGCAGTTCCAAAGGTTAAAGTAGGCTCAAAGAAATCTCCCATAATAACTATGTTATTATCCTTGGCTATTTTATTCAAATAACCAATGACAAGTACAAATGAAAACACTACATCAAAATTAGAAAATAAATATTGGATATACTCTTGGTTATAGAAACGCATTAGTAAAAGACTACATCTACACCAACAATAGACTCTGGTCAACTTATAGCATAAGTCACAGGAAGACTATGGGAAGTACTTTCTTCTTCCACCGAAGTCGGAATCTGTGTACAAACATAACAATCTTTCACGTCCATCACCTCAACATACTCACGCAATAAGCAATAGAAAACATTAGAATAAAGCTCTTTGTCTTCATGAAAGTATTTGACATCTATACTGAACTTATCTTTTGTTAGTGATGTAGTAGTAGTAGTCTCCAAAGAATTGTCAAATCTCTACAGTACAGTTGGCCCCACTCATTTTCATAAACAATCAAGTTTCTCATGGTCTCTGAAGAATTAGGGAAAAAGAACAAAACAAAAAGAGAAAAAAAAAAACAATCCAAAATTTTCAAAACTAAAATCCGTCCTAATTTTTTCTCAAAGGTTCATTCACACAGGACAGTCTTTTTGTCAAATTCGGTATTGTAGCTTGTCAACTTCAGTATCTCAATTTGTCAAAATTATTTATCAATGTCTCTTCTAAGCAAAACTTTCAATTTGTGTTTCTTTTTCAGCTTTTCCCTATCATACACTGTTGTTCTTCATGTGCCAAAATGAAAATCTTCAGTGTCTCTTTCAAAACAATAGCTCAGAAATTATTCTTGCCATTCATTGGTAGTTACATATGCCCATTCTGGACCAGCATATCTCTTGCTTGCAACTCTCTTCCTTTTTGGTCTTTTACTACTTTTACCTTCTCCTCCACTACTATTTTCTCCTTCATTGAGGCCTCTTTCCTCCTGAATTGGTGGCACCACATTTATCTCTTCTCCTTTCAAACTTTTCTCTGCCCAATTATCTCCCTTTAGTGTTTTCTTTGTCAGTAACTTTCTCAAAATTGGATTCGAACTTGAGCTTGAACCCTTTTCTTCTGACGTTCCCGCAACAGGTTCAGGAAGAGTCAAATCCACTTGGGCAGGATCTGTCTCAATTCCTTTTCCAATGGGGTTAGTCACGTGTTCAGTTTGGTATGTCAGACCACCTGCTGCAGAGGACGCACTCCTCTGAGCACATTTTCTCTCACTCTAAGAGCATCCATCTCATTCATGACAAAACAGTAGGAAAATGTTTGTGTAATCAGGCATACCTAAAGCTGAAGCTTGACACAAACTTTCTTTCAACTCAGTAAATGCTCTCATATATTCCTTATCCATCATTATGGGATCTGAAACATCCTTATGTGTCAGCTTTTGCAAAGGTTTTGAAATAGCTGAGAAATTTGGAATCCAGTGACGACAATATCCTACCATTCCCAGAAACATCCTCATTTCTTTCTGTGTACTTGGTATTTTCATTTTCACAATTGTTGCTACTCTTTCTCTCAAAATTCTCCTAAACCCTTTCTCAATCAAATGACCCAAATATTTTACCTCTCTCTGATAATATTGCAATTTCGTAGGAGACACTTTATGACCATTGTCTCTCAGAAAATTTAACAATGCAATTGTATCTTCCTTGCGTCCTTCCTTTGTCTTCGATGCATTCAACAAATCTTCTATGTACTGCACCAAGGTCAATTGGTAAGGTATTACCTATGACTCCAGGTTCTTTTTTAAAATCTGATTGAAAATCGATGGTGGCTCTGAAAACCCTTGAGGAATTTTACACCAACAATAGACTCTGGTCAGGAATTTAAAACAAAAGAGATATCTACTGTCCCCATGAAGAGGCACAGAGAAAAATGCTTGACACAAATCGATCACTGTAAACCACTCAGCATCACACAGAATCTGGAACATAATCACAGCTGGGTTTCGCACGACTGGACAACATTTGATTACAATATCATTTATTTTCCTCAAATCCTGGACAAGACGAATTTTCCCACCTGGCTTTTTCAAACCCATTATTGGTTAATTACACGGGCTACTCATCACTTCTTTCAAAACTCTGTGTTCCAAGAACTGCTCTATCAAAGGTCTTATTCCTTCAATTGCCTTATTTTTCATCGGTTACTGTGCAATTTGTGGAAATACCACATTCTCTTTTACTGCCACTCTGACTCCTATAACTCATTTGATGAAGCCAATGCCCTTCCCTGAAAGATCCCAAACTTTTGACTTTACCCTTTCCTAATTGGAAGATCTTTTATTTCAAAAACTGGAAAGAAATGAATCAAATCAACTGAATTGTTCTCTCCATTTTTTTGTTCATCAAAGTTAATCAGAGGAAACTCTTTAGACACTTGTTCATTTTCAGCAGTAATCATTAAATCTTCCTCATCACTGTTTGACTCAATCTCAATTCCTTTAAGTGAACATGAAATCGAACAATTTATTTTACACAACAGGTCTCTTCCCAGTAATGACACTGGACTGGAATAGCAATTAACAAATCTGTGAAAATCCTTAAAATTACCAGTTTTAACAAAAACTGGTTCTGTAAGAGTATTCGTCAGATGTTTGTTCACAACTCCTACAATCTGAACTGTTCTCTCTGATATAGGTATATCTGGAACCTCTACAGTTCTTACTGTTGAGCGTGTAGCTCCTATGTCAACCAGGAAGTTAACTTCATGACCATGTACCTCACCCTTCACATAAGGACCTTTCTGATCCACCTCTAATGATGCTGCCATTTCACATACTCCTCCTCATCTAAACTGTCCAGCGGCCAGTCATCTTTTATTTCATCCTCAATGTGTAAAGGAAATTGATCAACTGTTTTTTCACTTTTGTTTGATTTCTGATTCGTGACCACCTGCAAAAGCATTACCTGTTGTTGATCCATAGGATCTATATCATTTGGCCCTTCCTCGGTATGTGAATTTGTTGTGCAGTCACCATTTGCACCTGTAGCTGTAATTGTTGTACCCGTGGTTGTACATTTTGTATCTGCTGCATCGGCTGCAAAGGTTGGAAACCCTGCATAGCATTTACATTATTCTGGAAATTCTGATTTTGACTCCCCATTTTAGATCCTTTCATGCTCTGATAAGAATTGACACCATTTGTCCGTTGCACCACACCAGCTTGATTCAACCACAGACACTGTCTCTTCCAATGTCCACTTACCCAGCAATTATGAAAAGGTAACACCATTCTTCTTTGCTGCTCATCCTGCATCACCACTGAACAAATACACATTTCTATTGTCCACTGGAAGCATCATTCTACCTCGACCTTTGCCTCTGCCTTGACTCTAAAACATGCCATTTCCTTGAGACTGCGGCTTAAAATTTCCCTGCATTCCTGTCTGTGCACCCTTAATCTGCATCACCACTGCGTTCTCCTTTAACTTTTTCTGCTTCATTTCAAGCTCATCACCACAGTATTTCGCAAACTGCAACCCCTCATCAACCAGTTTGACCTGCCAACAAATTAAATGATTCCTAATCATCTGACTAATTTCTGGTCTCAATCCTTCAACAAACCTAAACATAAAATGATGCATGCTATCTTTCTCAATTGTCTCCGTGCTACTGAAATGTTTAAACGCTTTCAACAAACTTTTATAGTATTCATGAATCAATTATTTCACCTCCTGGTGTTTTTTCTTCATCTGTAACATTTTCACTGAATCTCCTGTCTGTGCCATATCTTCTTTTTTTGGTCTTTCTCTTTTCTTGACCCACTTGCCTTCCCATTTGTCTAATGCTCTCCAAACCTGTACTCTTTCAAGTAATTCCCTAAGATGTGTTTTCATCCCTGCAGACCTTATGTGCGCAAAGACTTCTTCTTCACGATCTAACCTATAACTCCTCTTCAGGCTTTTCAATTTTGTGAGATCGATGTCATATTCATCCGCTATTTCTTGCAACAGTTGGTGTACTTTACCTGCTCCCTTCGTAATTATCTTACATAAGTATCTTACCTGAGCTTCAGTATATGACTCGTCTGTTCACACCCATTGTCCCTTCAAGAAGCTCATTTCCTTCCATTGACAACCTCACTCTGTCTATTGTGTCCTCCTCTCTGTTCAGTTTCTCTAAAGTCTTTGAATTACTTAAAACTTCTAACCACTTGGTTTTTTCTTTTGCAGATAATCCTTTTAAAGAAATCTCATTAGCCTGTGCACTCGAATCTTGCTGTCGTACTGTACTTGCACATAGCTGCGGAGACAATAGTTTCCCCCCCTGGTTACTGTAAGATCTGGTCCCAGAATTCCCAACAGGAGACAAATCTATTTAAGAGTTAGTCTCGTTCAGGTTTTGTTCTTGCCTTGGAGTTGATTTTTCTAAAACCCCATTCTGAACCTGGACTAGAGAACTCACTACACTATTATTAGTCTGCACATATAGTGGCATGAGTGCACTCATTGTAATAGATACTGAAATTGCATCTGGACTGACAAAAGAACCAGTTTTCTGTGTCTGCATTGTATTTGAGGAATCTGTTTTTGAACAGGCTCTTTCGGAATTATATTCAGCCCTTGTTTACCTGGAGACAACACTAAATTAGTAGTCATCCTTACAGTCTGAGCCTCTGGATAAGTTTCAGGAATGTTTATCTCCAGCTGATGTCTATTGTTCAATGAATCATTAAAACTACTTTGCATCTGAACTCGTTCATTGCTCAGGAAAGTTTGTGATTCCTCTGATGTGGATGGTGCAGTAGGTGCAGTAGGACTCATATTACCAATCCCACTTCTACTCATTCCACTCTCACTAGTTCTCTGACCTCCTTGAGCTGTATGTGGTGGAGCATAATTTCGCAAAAACTCAGAAACTAATTCATCTTCATTCAATTTATCATCGTCATTAAACAGAACTCTCTTCAATTTTTTTCATTTCTGCTCTTTATTTTCTAAAGAACTCTTTTTCCTTTTCTTCTCATGTTTTGACTCATCCTCGTCATCTTTTGTTCTTGCTGGAAATAATCTAATCCCCTGTAAAGTAGCAAATCTCCACTCTTTCTGCTCCTCGTCCCATCTATCTTCTGCTAGTGTCTTTTCTACTCTCCTCATTCTTTTCTCAAATTTCAATGCTTGTTGCTGTTTAGCTACCAGCTCGCAAATCGCTACGGCTTCATACTGTGCTGTTCTCAGAGGAGGTTTTAAACAGTACATTTTCTGCCTCAAATTCTCATAAATTCTCTAATTATACATACCATTTTCTGGAAAAGCCAAACAACCTTTTTTCTTTGTGATCTTAACCCAATGTTTCAACCAAAGGCAACCTCCAGTACCCTTCTCCTCAATCACAATGTATCCCGAAGTATTTTCTGGTGGACAAATTTCTCCCTCTCATGCCGGAATATACTCATCACCTCTTAAGGCACTTCTCAAAGCTTTGAAAAACTTCATTTTCAACGGAATTTGTTCAAAAACAATTTTAAACAGAAAAAATTATTCACAAAATCTACCCTGATAGACGAATCTGTGCGTGACCCTTTTCAATAACCAAACTATCCCAGCGCGGTACAACTTATGTCACATTAATACACACACCCCTCTCAGCGCGACCGCTGAAATGCTTACAAAGTTCTTCGGCCTGACTTTTACACAACTCACATATCAAACCAATGCAATATTAGTTCACAAGCAAAAACCTTAAATCAAAAAAAATAATAAGAAAACAAATTTGCCCATTTTTTACAGGTAGGGTTTTACAGTCGCTTCAGGAACCTTCCAAATTTTGTCTTCAGCTTTCGCTTACTCTTTTTCACAGTTCCTCACATTCACAAGCAAAGTTCGACCTGCAAATTTCACTTCTCAACTGATCATTGGACTGTTATCCTAGTGCACTTAGTACTCACCAAATCTCAGTAAAATTCAATCACACAAATTATCTCACAACTCGATTTACCAACCATACCGGATCGGTCTACTAAATTGACAAATTACAATATATACCACACTTGCCAATATACTCAGGATTCTTAGACCTCTCTCATTAGGTCCGTCATCAAGAACCACATGGACAATTTTTCCTGCACTTAGAGCCACGCTCAAATGAAGAACTCTGCTTCCCTACTCTCATACCTATTGGAATACGTCCACTCCTTCTAAACTCTACTAGACTACACCCACTCCTTCTCAACTCATGTACACCTTAATCAACTGCAAATTGGCTCAAGTTTATGAAAGTGCAAAATATTCTTACCTCACTCAGTTCAATGAAAAACTGCTAGAAACATACCCTTCAACCTATAGCATCTCCAAGGACTAGGGAGAGTCACTTAAGGCAACTAGCAACTCATTTTCTCAGATCCATATAACATTTCAGAAAAATAATTAGTAAAACTATTTCAAAAGAATTCTTTCACAAGCTATGACATCACGAGCATCATCATCACCATGACATCATCAAAAACTGACGTAACCATCCTCTGCTACCAAAAGCTGCTGCAGCACGGAGAAATCCTAGCTATTATCTTAAACCAAATACTGGATTTCATGCCTGAGGCCAATGGATTGACACAACATTGCTTTGAGGGGATGTCAAGGATGTGTGTTATAATAAACATCAATAAACAAGAAATCAATAATCTAAGCACTACGCAATAACCACACTAGTTTATTAAAAAGGATTATACATTTATTCCCTATATTAACGATGCTAAAGTCACGAAAATAATTCTTAAACATAAATGAGAAGCATATAGTATCATCAATGGCTGAATAGAACGTCTAATATATCTAAGTTTAATCAAAGCAAATAGACAAATTAACTCAAGTATTATAACACAGTTTAATAACGCTAATATTTGCAGTAGTGAAATAAAATTCATTTAAGCAAAAGATCAAAGAATGTCAATATAAATCATGGACATGTAAAGATAAATTCCCTCAGTAACCACTGATTGGCATCATCATGTTGGGCTTCATGTAAAAAATTTAGAAACAAAAATTTAGAAAAAACATACTAACTCGGGTTATGACAAAAATATTATCATTATGCAGCAATTTAATTTATGAGTTGCAGCTGGTACCTGTAAAACAAAAGACATATATAACAATACACAATTTATACATTACCCAGGAAACAACAACAACCAGATTGCTTCAGCAATGGGACACCATCAGTAGGACGATCCCTGAAGCCTTCATGACTAACATATCACTGGAAAATCTCATAAATCTTAGTCTGCATCAACAGCTAAACCCACTTCACTAATCTGACTCTCTCTCTCCAGAAGAATATAAGAACTCCCACACCAAGAATAGGTGACAGAACATTATATTATTTTTCACAAAACGTTTGATTGGTCAAGACATGGGGTGTTATACGTTTCAGCCAATAAAACTGAAGTTAGGTAACTATGAGTTACACATTCAAAATACACTGAATTTTCATTTGTCCACATTACATATACGCAATCATTAGCTAGATTCGATTTATAAGAATTTCTTGTTCTCTTGTCTGTGGATCCATTGTTCCATCTCGTCAAGATTTCACTCTCAGGAAGAAACATTTTACAAAGTAACATCTACTTCCATCCTTGATGATGAAACCACACGTTAGTGACAATTCTAAACAATAGGATAGTCAAACTCGAGCAATAACCTAATAAATCTGACCTTGTAAGGCATAATGCAAAAACCCACTAGGTGTAGCTGTCTACATGTCTATAAGCTGTTAATCACACTCTTCTAAGTAAGCATTGAGCAATAAAAAACTGCAAATTTAGCTAAAGTTAGCCTAAGTAAAAACAAAACAAATTATGGTGGCCATTTACAAAAGTCACCCGTTTCTCCAGTTTTCATTGTGCTACTGTGTGTGTATTGCACCAATACTCTACACATAGCCTCTATAGATACTCCTGACTGCTCTTTGCTACCAGAGGGTGAGCACAGGTTATCTCTAATTGTGTGTCTAGCTTACCCTGACTAAAGTGGTGGTTCCTGCTCTGACAACCAGAAACCCCACTTCTAACACCCCAATCCAACATCCCCACAGTCTCCAAACTTGCGGGAGACCGAGGGCAGGCAACAAAACACAATGAGATGTTGGGAGATACACACTTTACATTAGCAGAGAGCAAGGCAAAGTAAGGCAGCAATGAAAATGGTGGGGGGCAGATCTCCTCATAATGTAAGGAATCTGACCTGGAAGGCGATTGTTCAAACACATATGGTGGTTCTAGAAACCATTTCAACCCATGGCAAAGACTGCAGTTAAAATTTATGCGGTTAGGTTCTTAACTACAAGGTGCGGTTTGATTTGTCAAACTCTCCTTAATAGATGACAAAGAAGCAGTGTATATTCTCAATCTTGCGTTTGCTCGGAGAGCGTGTCATTCGATAACAGTGGGCAGAGCTGAGAGCAGAAGAGCCTGCAGAGACTGTGCCAAACCAGGAGTAAGCTGCCTGGCTTTCCTTCTACTCTAATGGTGTCTGTTGCAGCCTGATACTTCGTGTCATCTAATGTTGAGAAACCCTTAGGGAGAATGACATCGTTTAAAGTGAGTATGGAGACAGCATTGTGCCTCTTAAACTTTTCTACATATTACATGAGTCACAAGAGGAACCACTGTATGTAAAATTAGGCAGCTGTAACCACGTACTCCCACGCACCGTGCGTGGTTAAACGTCGTGATGTGCTTTTCACGCCATTCAAAAAGCCGTGCGGTATGACGTGGGCGCAGCTCTTGCAACGGAACCTGTACTGAAAACGTATTAAAGGCTTGAAGCTTCGGCCTAAACACAGCCCTCTCTTACTGTTTGCAACGAAAATACAGTTTACAAAATTATGTAAATAGAGTTATCGTCAGAGCATTACACTTAGATCACAGCATTTCACTGCCACGTTTCTGTTTTGTTTTATTTAAAAACTTGCAGTCTTTTTTAAGGGAAGCGTATTCTACAGGATTCCTTTGACTTCCGCTAACAAAGGAGGGTTTCCTCTACTTGTGTTTCTTAACCATGCATGAGGAAGGTCGATTCGACATATAAGGGCACTGAATCAGGTTTGCTTTACAATCTCTATGAAGTCTGGGTGTATGTGAATGGCAGACGTGCCATTTAGCACAGCTGAGAAACGATTTCTTTGAAATGAATCCTACTTTCTATTCTCAGACCTTGTGCTTTTCAAATAACAGATAACACATAGGCTGAAGTTAGTGTGAGGCTGACAATAAAAATAAGTCGGCCTCCCCGATGTGGCCAGGACTGCAGAGTGAGACCAAGTGCGCGACAATATCCTTAGAAAAGCCGAAAAGTACACTCACATCATTGCAGAATCCACACCCACAACACCGGAGTAAGAATAAAAGGTGAATGAGGGACAAGTGAAAAACACCATACAACCAGGCATGGTGTCGGAAATGAATGAGAAAAAATGTGAACATGTTAAAACAAGTATTGCAAGGTGTTGACCTGACTGTTATTGTCGTATGCATAGCTCGTTGCTCGGTGTACTGCAGCCCAAAACGCGTGTGGCGTTAAGTGTTTTAACTCTAGTATCCAGATATACAAGTGCATGCATGTCTGGGTGAGAAGGGCGTTGGGTGGCGTGGCCTGTGTTTGTCGCTGGGGCAGGGACACGACTCACTACTGGAGACCAAAGGAATGGTCACAAGATTGCAACAGACACAGAAAGACTGCTGCCAGGACGGCCAAAAAACACTGATTTTCATGATAGGCTGATGTGAACCCCTCACTTCTTCAGACAGTGCAAGGTGGGCTGGTCTGAAAGGTCAGTGTGTGAGCAAGTCGTTTGGCTGTTTATGTGCCTATTTTATGAACTTCTGTACCTGTTTTTACTGTTCATTTCTCTTATTTCTTGAAGCAGGCTCAAATCCATTATGACAATGCAGTTTTACATACCTTGCAAACCTTACAGAACACTTATACAGCTTACCTCTACAAGTTAAAAACTGCCCAATTTGCAAACATTTTTGGATAACGTAACTCTCTAATGGGGCAACTTTAATTTTGATACCCTGGCTTATTTTCAGTCCTAGGCCAACAATTCAAGTGCCACTCCACTGCCACTGCACTTTCTTCACACATGATAGCTACTATCTCGCAAAGTGGAATGTCTCTGCCCTTTGTTAAAAACATCTCCGTGAATCAAAGATATGTTGCCTCCTCTGCCTCAATTTCACTCCCTTGGGTCATTGCTTTGAGACTCAAAGCAACACTGGCACAGCAACGGTGCACTGGGCCTTCATACAAGCAAGAAAGTATAGGAATAGAGCCATAATTGGGGTTTAGCTGGCCACCCACAACACTGGGCCCTGATGCCACTACACTTTTAGCACCAGTGAAACCTACAACACTGTCTCCTCTGCCCATGTCTCTCCATGGCCTGAGTCTGAAAGCAGGCTGTCTTCCCCTTTTTGTGACTAAAAACGTGATAAAAGCCCCTCATCTCACCCTTGTTGTTTGGATCCTGTTCCCTGCATAGGAAGAGTGACCTGGACACTAACGCTAGCAAGGAAATTGGGCCCATTACCCTTTTCGGGTGTAAAACAACCATAAATGTTTTGCAACGGCCCCTCACACTCCTGGCTCCAATGGGCAATGATGATCCTTTAAAAAAAAATCAAGTCCCCAAGTTTCACTCCCTTCCTCAGAGGCAGCTCTCCGAGCAAGCAGTCTCTGTCAATTTGTAAAATGAACAATTAGCTCCCAGATAGTGCCCTCGCCTGGGCCATCTTTTTGACTGTAACCATGAATATCACTTCTTCACTCTTTCTCCTGGGGCATTACTTTGACATTTCAGAGGTTCAGACTATCAGGGCTCTGCATCTCAATGCAGCCCTGCTGGCCTCCTCCCTGCTACCCCCTCAACTTACCTGAAAGGATATCTGCATGTAAACAGGGGTCAAAGTGGGTGGGATCGATGAGGACGAACATGCCCATGCTTTTTTAAATTTTTTTAGAGAACCAGTTCCCATACTCTTTAAAAAAACAACCAACGCTCTTCAGTTAATGCAGGGCTGGAGGTGCATGTGGCTGAAAACGAAGGATGTGCTGTGCCTCCTGTGATGTGAAGCTGAGAGTCACACAGAGAGATGAACTGCTAGCTGAAAAAACATACATATATGCAATTGGTTACTCACCAAATAGAAGGGCTGTTTGGGAGCCTGTAAGGCTTTAATTGATGGAGTCACTTGAAGCTTTATGGACAACAAAGATGTATTCTTCTCCAGAGGTAATGTAAGGGGCTTCTTATCTGAATTCTGCAATGCATCTTTTTAATGGACACTTATAAAATGGTTGGACTATGTGCAGTCTGATTAGGTATTACTAAAATATATACTTTAGATATACTAGTCATTATTCCCCACTGCATCAACAAGGACTCTTTGGTTACACACAGAGACAACCACAGTGATTGCATTTACCAACTGGGGCTTCCAAAAGTGAAATAGTGGATTTCTCACTGATTATTTTAACTTGCATGTATTTCTTATTCAAGGGGTGTATTTTTTATATGCAGTAATGTGCTGAAAGTGAACAAACAACAAAATAGTTATAGAATATTTCATTTTTATAGCAGTGTGTTTGATGCTGCCACCACACTCACCGAACCCTCTCATGTCACTCAGGATTACAGTTCCCATGCTTTTGTATGCACTTTATTCTTTGTAAATTACTACAGAGAGGAAACAAAATAAATAAACAAACATCTTCATTTACACGTACTTGCAGAGGGTATACCGCCACGGCCCCCCAGGAGGGTGAACCCCACAGTTTGAAAACCTTTGTGCTAGGGGATGGGTGTTCCTGCACAGCAAATGCAATTTTGGTATTGGGCTTCTGTTAGACCTGACAGCCTTTAGGGTGGTCTCCCCCCAAACCTTTTGCCTACTCACCTCCTGTTGCTGAAATTTGTTTTTGTTGGCTTTAGAACTCTATGCACTTTACCGGTGAAAAACTAGTGCTTAAATGCTTGTACTCATTCCTTTAAACAAGGTAAAAGCGGTTTACACCCAATTGGCAATTTTAGTTTACTTCTAAGTCCCTAGTAAGGTGGCACTACATGTACCCAGGGCCTGTAAATTAAATGGCACTAGTGAGCCTACAGCACCTATTGTTCCACCTCACTTACATACCCCTTTAAAACATGTCTCAGGCCTGCTATTGCACCCTGTGTGCAGTTTAAAACTGCCAATTCGACCTGGCAAAATAAACCTCTTGCCAGGCCTAAACCTCCCTTTTTAATTCTGATTTTACCCTGAAGGTAGGCCCTAAACAGCCTGCAAGGCAGAGTGCAGTGTGTTTAAATGGTTGGACATTTACCTTTAAGTTTTACATACCCTGGTAGTGGAAAACTCTTGAGTTCATTTTCACTACTATGAGGCCTACCTATCTGAGGGCTAACATTTGATTGGAAACAGGTAGAAAAGTCATGTTTGGTCTCAAAAGTATGTAATTTAAATTCCTCTTTCATGATAAGTCTGATTGTAAGTCTCAATTCTAAAAATGCCACTTTTAGAAAGTTTGCATTTTCTTGTCCTAACCATTTGGTGCCTGCAGCCTGTGTCCTACGTCATATGACTATGATTAGTTGGCAACTGAACTTTGTACATTCCTCCCAGACAGTATGATAAAGGGGGACTAGTTTTTGGCAGGAGGGGCCATCCTGCCAGAATGAAAGGAGTGAAGCTGTTCCCTGTACCACTTACATTTCAAAAAGGCAGGCTCAGCAAACCCACAAAGAACTTGACACCAGTCCTTTGTCAGCCTGGAGTCTGGCAGGACAGGAAGTGAAATTCCAGATTTAGATGTAGAGGGAAGTCTAGAGTTTCTCCCACTTCAAAGGCTGGCACCAGGTTTAAATGCTGGACCTTCAGACCAACTCTTCAGTTTACTCCTGGAGCTTTGGAGGATCCCCCGAACAACTGCCTTGTACTTCAGAGGACTGCCGTGCTGCTTGAGGCTTGCTTTGTACCTCAGAGGACTACCTTGCTGATACCAGAGGACTATCCTGTTGCTTCAAGCCTGCCTTGTACCCTCAGAAGTCTGCCCCGCTGCTTGAGGTCTGCCTTACTGCTTGATCCGATGACTGCCAGAGGGACTCCCAAGGCTAGTTGGCTGGCCTCATCTTCTGAGCTACAGGGACGCAAAAAGGTCCAACAGCTTCAACTCAGCTCTTGGATCTTAGCTGAAGCGAGTCCTACCCTCCAAGTGGTGCCCACCCAATCCTGGACCTTTGGAAGTGGTGCTGAAGGTGTCCAAACAGCTGAAACCCCACACTTGAGAAGATTTTCCACCAAAGAGTGGCAGAAGAACCAACAGAAAATCTGGACCTACCTGTGAGCCAATCAGGCCATGGAACATCACCAGTGGGCTTGACTTTGCAGTAGCTCCCGCTACATTCTTCTTGGCAGCAGAGAACCCTGTTTATCTTATCCTCTTTGGATGAGTATCTGGCCTCGTGGAGCCCTCGCCAGCTACAGCATGCAGGTTTGTCCCTCTGAAGATTTATGACTTCCAAATAAGTGACAAAGTCCTACAATTGAAATCTTCACAGCAACTTTGTCCAGCAGTTCTACAACAATGACACCTCCTCCTCTGACACCGCCTGCTGCCTTTCCCTTATGAACTTTACATCCTCAGGCATTTTTCTTCAAAAGTTGTTCTAAGTCTGAAGGTAAGTCGAGACTGGGCCCAATCCACTTTGTGTATTCGAATCACGCTCCATTGCAGTGTCCATAACCTTCGACTTTATCTTGGTCTCGCGCAACTAGATGTACAGTGTTGGTGCTTTGATCTTTTAGGTTCTAGTTTTCACCAAAATCTTTAAAAATTCTTAACCCCAGCTCTACTGATTGGAATTAATTCATTTTGGTCTCAATTTATTTATTAAAAAATTCTCTATTTTTCTAATTTGGTGTGGGATTTGTCTTATGTTGTGTTTCCACTTTATTACTGTTTGAGTGCTGCAAAAATACGTAACTCATTGCCTCTAACTTAAGCCTGACTGCTTTTGTGCCAAGCTGCCAGAAGGTTATGCACATGCTAATTTAGTGTCTTTTGTGGTTCACTCTGACAGAAACTGTAGTTGTTGTTTGAGAAGGGTCTTCACTCCCCTCTATGAAAAACTCAAATTCCTACAGCTTCGAACAAGTTGAGTAGAGAGTATTTTTAAGGGTCATTAACGGGAAGGTGCTTCCCTTGTATTGTAAAGCATAAGCAAAAGCAAAAGAAGGAAGAGGAATGCGAAGCAAATGGTCTAACGATGGGACTAGATAAAGAGTTTTAACTTAGAGGTGAAGCTGTGTTTTCCTTTTGTGGCATACTGAGCCATATGCACATCTAAGGTGTGTGGTAGATAGTCAAAGCTATAAGGAGGGTATTTGCACATGGAAGTGCTGAAGTAGTTGATTCTGTAGGTTGTGTGTGTGGGAGTCAGAAATAGCTTAGCAAGCCATTAACACAGATAAAAGGGATATTCTGAAACTGCATTTATTGGCTAATAGTGATCTAGTATTAGGAACAAGTGCAAGAATGCTCTCAACTGACCATATATTAATCATAAATGCTTTACAACACACAGACTTTATTCAATGTGCTTTATTATGTTATCCATTAGTCTGACTCATTCTACAGTTTTTGTTAATTAGTATAGTCATAAGTATGATAAATGGCAATGTACTTGTTTACACAATGTTTGCGGACACTAACTTAACACTACAAAAAATGGCATATCCAAATACATTAAAACATATCAAAGAGACATTTATATAACAATTATTGACATTCCATCTGAATACTGTCCTTAAATATTTTTTTTCACAATTAGTAATAGCATATACAATATTTGTTTTGATGAGAGCAAATCAGGTTTTTAAGGGGTAAACCTACAAACAGTCCAACAGATGTTTGGAGCAATTTTAATATCCATTCAGTATAATACTGCTCCTCATGAGCAACATTCCAACATGTTTAGACCTCTGCTGATAGGGACAGTGTTCCTAGAGGTCTTCTTCAGTGCTAGTGTGGTGTTTCCTATTCATGATACCAAATACAAGGTCACAATGTGTGTATCTATCTATATCCCTATTTGTAAGGATGTGTTCTAATAATGTCAAAGTTCATACCAATACCCATCATATGCAGTGGGTCAATGGGGGTTGTTTTCATTCTTTTTTCGATATCCTCATTTCACTAACACCAATATAACCACGGGCTGCACTGTAACTGCTACTGGATCTGCCCCGCCAGGTCGACATCTGCAATACTGAATGGATGTTGCCACCATCAGTGCATTAATGATGTAATCATAGGATAATAAGTCACAAACCTCCCAAAGTGTGTTAACCCTTCTTGGATCAACTGCCACATCCAGCTGACATACCTGAATCACTACTTCAATCTACAGTCCGCCACTTAGGGCCTCTGGAGATATCCAGTTTTTACAAATCTGTCTACATGCTAATACGATCACGTAAAATGTCAGCTGTTCCTCAGAAGTGCTGACCTTCCCTCTAAGCAGAGGATGAATATCAAAAGGTATTAGCCCTTTCGCTGCTAAGCCTTCCAACCCCCCCACCCATTGCTGAATTCTTTTTTGGCTATTTTGGTGGTCTATTTGCCCTATTTTTTGTGCTTTCAACCTACTGCCGGTTTGTGGTGGAAAACAGTGTGAAACCCATGGGTAATCCAGGGAAAGCTATACATTTCTGAAAAGTAGACAAAATTCTGAATTCAACAATGGTTCGTATTTTTAGATCCCTCAAGGTTTTCGTAAGGAAAATAAATATTGAAAATGAGTAGGAAAAAACATTAATTTGTGATGACGTTTTCATCCGTAACTCTTGGTCACAATGGCCGATTGACAAAAGCAATATATCATTATGTCTGCTAGCCCCTTCTGGTTGCGAGTATATATAGGGTTTGTAGGTTCTTCAGGAACACAAGGTGCCCAGAGCCAACAACTGAGATGCACTATACAATAGTTTTTCATTGAGTACCATGTATAGAGTAATTCTTATAGCAAAACAGGCAGAGCGAAAAATGGGTATCAAGGAAACTTATGTATTTCCGGAATGGGGACAAGATACAGAGTTAAGGAACAGCGGTTATTTGTACATCCCTGAATTTGTGGGTACCCGTACTAGTGTATGATTTTGAGGGTATTTTTAAAAATATCATCTTTCTTATACACTGACTTACATACCTAATTGAAAGGCACAAATGCAGCAAGATCCAAATGGTAATAACAAATGTTCTATTATCCTATGCTCCCACCAGTCTCCCGATAAAAAATAGTACCTCACTTGTGTGGGTAGACCTAGTGTTTGTGAAAGGAAACGGGCCAAAATGCAACATAGACACATCACATTTTTCCACTGAAAACTGACCCTTTTTTCCAATATTGGTAGCTCTAAATTTTGGACCCTAGCTCAGCCCTCACTTAGCGAAACCTAGCCAACCTGTACATTTCTGAAAACTAGACACCGAGGTGTATCACGGTGGGGTGACTTGCATGGTTCTCACCAGGTTTTCTAACCCAAAATCCCCTCCAAACCTCAAACTTTGCCTAAAAGAAGCACATTTTCCTCACATTTCTGTGACAGAAAGTTCTGGAATCTGGATGTCACAAATTTCCTTCCATCTGGCATTCACCCAAGTCTCCCGATAAAACGGGATCTTACTTGTGTGAGTAGACCTAGAGTCTGCAACAGTAAACGCACCGAACACAACATGTATACAGCACATTTTTCCACTGATAACTGATCCTCTTTTTCCCGATGTGGGTAACTCTAGATTTTGGACCCTAGCTCAGCTGACACCTTGGGAAACCTAGCTAACCTGTACCATTCCGAAAACTAGACACCGAGGAGTATCAGGATGGACTGACTTGTATGGGTCTCATTATTATTTTTTTATACCCTGAATACCTTGCAAATCTCAAACTTATCCTAAAAACGTCAGAGTTTCCTCACATTTCTGTGATGGAAAATTCTGGAATCTGGGGAGAGCCGCAAATTTCTTTCCACCTGGCATTCACCCAAGTCTCTCAATAAAAACAGTGCGTCACTTGTGTGGCTAGAACCAGAGCTCGCAACAGAAAATGACCCAAAACCCAAAATATATGCAGTGCATTTTTCCACTGGAAACTGACACTCCTTTTCGGATGTTGATAGCTCTAGATTTTGTACCTAAGATCAGCTGGTACCTAGGGAAGCCTAGCCAACCTGTACATTTTTTAAACTAGACACTGAGGGGTTCCAAGATGGGCTGACTTGCATGGGTTTCGCCAGGTTTTCTAACCCAGAATCCCTTGCAAACCTCAAACTCTGACTAAAAAAAGGATTTTCCTCATGTTGCTGTGGCAGAAAGTTCTGGAATCTGGGGCGAGCCCCAAATTACCTTCTACCCGGCTTTCCACAAAATCTCCCGATAAAAGTGGTACCTCACTTGTGTCGGTAGACATAGAGCCTGCAGCAGGAAACGGCCCAAAAGGTAATGTGGACATATCACATTTTTTCACTGAAAACGGACCCTCTTTTTCTGATGTGGGTATCTCTAGATTTTGGACCCTAGCTCAGCTGACACCTAAGGAAACCTAGCCAACCTGTACATTTTTTAAAACCTAGATAGCTAGGGGAATCTGGAATGGTGTGACGTGCATGGATCCTATTAGGTTTTCTCACCCACAATGCCCTGCAAACCTCAAACGTTTCCTGAAATCATGCATTTTCTTTATATTTCTGTGATGACAATTTCCAGATTCTGTAGGAATCCAGAAAATTCCTAACACCCAGCATTGCCACACCTGTGCCATTAAAAATGTTGCCCCACTTGTGTGGCTGGACCTAGTACCCTGCTAGGCACAGATAAAACCAAGGACAATGGGAGTGCTTGCATGGAGACTCCTATTGACCTTGGGTGGATCCCTTCCTGTTGCTGGCCCCTACTGCGCTTTCTGCTCCCCCCAAGGACTGAAATGTTCCTAAAAAAATACTAGGGGTGCTTTTAGAAAGGAAAGATTCTCCCCTTTACAGCAATCTCTTTCCCTTCTGGATCGTGCTCGGGGGCTGAGATAGCCTCAGCCCCCGAGCACCGATGCAGAGAAAGTGAAATGACCTGATCGGCTCATTTCACTTTTGTTTTAATTGAAATGACGTGAAGACAAATTTTGAAGGATACCTCGATCCAATAACAAAGTTCTATCAAGTGTCCAGCTAGGCCTCTCTCTCTGAATAGATAAGCAATTGCTAACGTAACTGCCCCATGGCGTGAAATTGAGGGAGGATGGTGATAAACTGCCTATGCTAGATCCAGAAAGGCATTATCCAGCTAAAAACATCAATTCAAGAATGGGAGGCATACTTTTTACTATGAAAAGTAAATACTTTGGAAGAACCAAGTTGTTGATGAGCAATATCAGTAAGACCAAGCTCCTTCTGCATGTGTATAAGTTTTGATCTCATTTTCTTCATTACAGGACCCTTATATTTGATTTCATATTCAGAGCCTCGCTCAGAACAACATTAAAATCACCTCCAATTAAGACCAGCAGATTGACTTCTAGTATTTTCTGCTTGATGATTAAATACGTGGGATTATCTACATTAGGTCCATAGTAGCCACCACATACAAACTCTGTCCCACCAACTGCCAGCTAAGCAAGAAGCTATCTACCAGATGTATGTGTCCAGTAATCTTGCAATTTGAGGTGAATGTTCTTTTTTATGATCAATGCCACTGCTGTCATAGCCCCAATCTGCTCTGTTGTAATATCCTCTTGAACCCATTTTAGTTCAGGTGAGACAATCCCGTCTCTCTAAATAAGTCTCTTGCAACATGATTATTTGAGCACCTGCGTCCTTAATGACCTGGGCAACTACAACCTGCTTCTTCCACTCTTGTAACCCATTAGCATTCCAGAATAAGAATTTTATTGTGCTAGACATAGATGCCATTAAATCTGAAACCAGTCAACCCGAGGCACTATCTGTGACCACCTTTAGCGTAACGGTTTAACTCAGTGAATTGAGGTTTTTAAATCTTTATTTATCCCACATGCTCTCCTACCAATTGCTCCCACCCTAAAGAACCAGACCCATTTCTCAGCAATAAGTCCTCACCGTTAGGATGGAAAGATGGGGGGGCATAGATGAAGAAAAGTGAAAAAATACAAAAGAACAGCAAGTACAAAGTGACCAGCATAACAGTAAACCAAGCTAGACAAAGAGAAAAGGAAGACCCTACCTTGACATAAAAGCCAAACAAATGGGGCTCGAATAATTAAGGATTCATCTTAACCTGCCTTATTAAATCATCTGCTTCCTCCACCCCACTAATATTATACCTCTGATTGTGCCACATATCTTTGAGTGCGACCGGAATCTTAAACTGGACTGAGGGGCCCACGGCTCCCAGTTCTCCCACCCAACATCAGACCTGACCTGCTATGTGAAGGTGCCATGCCGAATACCCTTCTTTTTTAATGCTGCACTAAGTATTCTTTCTATTACTACATAGGTATGAAAATTGATCAGTATCATTTTGGGGGATGTGCAGGCAGGGTTACGCCTAAAAGGATTCCTGTGAACCTGTTCAATGTCCTTTTCCAAATCAAAGTCCCCAACTTCCTCTGAAAAGCCTTCCCAAAAGATTTTTATAGAAAATACCTTAGGGGCAGTGCCTTCCACATCCTCTGGAACATTGAGCAATCTCAGATCCTTCTAGCATGTATTTCAAGCCTCTCAGCATCCTGCTGGAGTTACCGGTTGGCATCCTTCAATTATATTACATCCTGCACATTGTCTGCTAACAGTGACTTTGCAGCAGCCACTTCCTCCTCAAGAACCCTAGTGCATTGAGCTGAAGCATCCAATTTAGCATCCAGCATCTCACATGCCTTGTGGATCCCCCATTAGTTATGCTCAGATATGGCAATTTTTTCCATTTTCTGTGACCTCAGTTGAAGTAGGAGCTGTTGGATTGAAAGTTCAGAGTTCTGTTCCAAGGGAATCCCAACATCGACAGCAGAAGGAGGGCAAGTTTCAACAGCCTTCCCACTCGCTATCTCGTGTCCCTCCAAGAGAGCCAGGGGGGCATATCTGTTTTCATCTATGAGCGTATAAGCCATATCTGAGAAGACCTTCGAACTCAAGGGCACCAAAGAATCATCTGAGGTTATAGAACTATCTATCCCCCATGGGAGCAGCCACATTTGTTGTTAATTTCCCCCCTACAGGAGGTAATCCTCCTATAAGAAGCAGGTTGAAGGGGGGAAGCCCTCCCTTTTTCACAAAATTACACAGCACCCTCTCAGTCCAGATTTCCCCCTGGCTTCTCCTTAGATAAAACAACTGACTTTAGCATATATCTATTCAGCCAGATAGTGTGCACCTAACTGAGCCCATTAAGTCCTTCCATTGCACTTTATTTACCTGCACCACATCAATTTTACTCAATTTATAGCATGGCTTAAAATCAGAAAAGTCAGACTCACCTCCTCCACTTAAAGCTTTAATCTGCACACTCTGGTCCAATGTGCAGAGGGAGCATTACATATGGGGGCCACAAACAGGCTCCGCAGGACAAATGTTCTCACCTTGGCTCCTCCGTGCCTCCCCAGTGAAGACTGCACTGCTAAGTGTGGTAAAAAAGTTGCAGGCTCCTTGCCCCCGAACAAAAACTTTCCAGAAGTATGCCTACTGCACCACAAATGCACAGCCCCACACACCCAGGAGAGGGAAGACACTCAGGTCGTCATTACAACCCTGGCGGACGGTGTTAAAGCGGTGGTAAGACCGCCAACAGGCCGGTGGAAATTTCTTTGCAATTATGACCGTGGCAGAAACCGCCAACAAAGACAGCCACTTTAACACTCCGACCGCCACGGCGGTACAAACAAACAGCGCGGCGGTCACCGCCAACAGACAGGCGGGAGACAATGTACCACCCACACTATTATGACAGGCCAATCCGCCACCTTTTCCGGGACGGATTCACCGCGGATAAAAACACAGCGGAAACAGGAATTCCGAAGGGAAAACGCTCACCTCTACACACCCCACGAGGAACGAGGACACCATGGACCCGGAACTCCAAATTCTACCTGCAATAGTCTTCCTGCTCCTTTACCAGGAGCACGAACGCCGGCGGCGAAGACCACAGTGAGTACTGCACCTACGACACAGGGGAGGGGGAGGGAAAAAACAGGGACACACACACGCAACACGCAACACCCCCACCCCCATCCCCACCCTCACCCACTACAACACACACACTAATGCATGTTGATACATCACAGTTACACCTCCCAAACCCCCCGGAAGAATGCAAAGACAATAGAAAATGAGTGTAACCATTGTAATATATTAAAATCAAGTAGGCAGAAATATATCTATACACCATTTACAAAATATATACCAAGCATAGTAGTCCAGGTAGTGCTCCAATTAAGTCCGTGGAACACTGGGACAACACGGTATGGGAGAGGCCCACACAAGATCCCCGACCATGACGGAGAGAACACTGCAGGGGCATCAGAGAGCAACTAAACATGCACCTCAGGGGGGGAAAGGGGGGGCACCTCAGCCGGTTGAGTGCGCGACGCCAAATCCACGAGGGGGCCACATGCCCACTGTTCAATCCTGGGGAGTGCAAAGCCACAGTCTCTCAAGTCTCTCCAGTGGGTGATTTGCCCACTGTTCCATCCTGGGGAGTTCAAAGCCACAGTCTCTCAAGTCTATACAGTGGGTGGGTTGCCCACTGTTCCATCCTGGGGAGTGCAAATCCACAGTCTCTCAAGTCTATACAGTGGGTGGTTTGCCCACTGTTCAATCCTGGGGAGTGCAAAGCCACAGTCTCTCAAGTCTCTACAGTGGGTGGGTTGCCCACTGTTCCATCCTGGGGAGTGCAATGCCACAGTCTCTCAAGTGGATAACAGTCTCCACTGGGTCTGGAGGGGGCCTTGTGCCCAGAGTGCCTCATACTGCTAAGGACAGAGGTAGTGGATGTATCTCTCCACTGGTTCTGGAGGGGGCATGGTGCCCAGAGTGCTTCATTCACCCCGTGACGGACTCAGTAGCGTCAGTGCCCTTGGCGCTCATGGGCCAGCTGTGCTTGAGGCGGCGGTGCCCTGTTCAGCGGTGCTTGAGACGGCGGTGCCCTGTTCAGTGGTGCTTGAGACGGCGGTGCCCTGTTCAGCGGTGCATGAGACGGCGGTGCCCTGTTCAGCGGTGCTGGTGGACCTTCATGGCCCAGCGTGGCTTATGCTGGCGGTCCTTCATGGCCCAGCGGGGCTTTTGCTGGTGGTCCTTCATGGCCCAGCGGGGCTTTTTCTGGCGGTGGCCTCCTGGGCAGCTGGGCTGGTGCTGGCGGTGGCCTCCTGGGCAGCTGGGCTGGTGCTGGCAGTGGCCTCCTGGGCAGCTGGGCTGGTGGTGTCCTCCTGGGCAGCTGGGCTGGTGCTGGCGGTGGCCTCCTGGGCAGCTGGGCTGGTGCTGGCGGTGGCCTCCTGGGGAGCTGGGCTTGTGCTGGCAGTGGCCTCCTGGGCAGCTGGGCTGGTGCTGGCGGTCTTCTCCGCCGTGCTGCTCTTCCCAGACTTGCCGGGTTTCTTGTGGCCCTTCCCCACCTTGGAAGGTGTCACAGCTGACTCCACACTCCCACCGGGACCCCTGGGAGCGGCTTTGGTGTCTGGAGTCTTCCCCCTCTCCCGCCGGGCACTGGCCAACTTCTGACGCTTCACAGGTGGGGGACTGTCTGTGCTGTGGCTCCGTGCCACATTGACTGGCCTGGTGGCCGGTGCACTCCAGATTCCGGTGACTACAGGCACCACTGGTCCCGGAGATGTTGTGGCTGAGGTGCTAGTTCGGGACCTATGAGACGGACGGGGTGGGGGAGGTGTCGGAAAGAGGTCAAGGTTGGACAGGAAAAGTTTTTTTGACACACTGGGACGGGTAGCTGGAGGGGGTTTGGGAGTGGCGGTTGTAGGAGGTGTTCGTTTGCTGACTTTGGGTGAAGGTGCATGCGCTGGAGGCTGTCGCAAGGTGGATGGCTGTTGGGTGGGTGTGTGCCTGCGTTGAGAGGGGTTGTCACAGACACACTGGGAGAGGACACAGAGGACGTGTGAATGGTAGTGGGGATGGTGACTCCACGTGAGCGGGGTGTGGTGGTGGGTGTGCTGGAGAGGGACGTAGTGGCTGTAGAGGTACTGCATGCAGGTGTGAGTATAGACGAGACAGGGTGGGAGGAGGGAGACGAGGAGGAGAGGGACACAGTGGAGGCAGTGGATGTTGCTATGTCTGCATGTGTGTGATGCTTATGTGAGTGCCTGTGGGATGTGTGGTGCTTATGTTTGCCTGAGCTTCCCTTGTGTGTTGACGTGTGTGCATGCTGGTCTGTAGGTGTGCTTGGGATAGGCTGAGGTAGAGGGGATTGGGTCTGGGTGGAAGAAGTTGGAGGGGGGAGGCTAGAGGCAGGGACAATGGCTGCCATCAGTGCTGAGGTCAGAGTCTGAAAAGCTCGCTGAAGGGCTGCCTGACCCGAATGAATGCCCTCCAGGAATGCATTGGTTTGTTGCAACTGCCTTTCTACACCCTGGATGGCATTCAGAATGGTAGACTGCCCAACAGTGAGGGACCTGAGGAGGTCAATGGCCTCCTCACTGAGGGCAGCAGGGGTGACTGGGGCAGGGGCTGAGGTGCCTGGGGCGAATGTGATGCCCACCCTCCCGGGTGAGCGGGCACGGGGTGAAGGCTAAGGGGCTGCTGGGAGGGCGGTGCTGGAAGGGGGGGGTGGCGGCTGTACCTGTAGATGGGGGTGGCACAGATATTGCCGCCACCACAAGGGAGCTCCCATCAGAGGACGAGTCCGTTTCACTGGTCTCAGCTCCTGTCCCCGCCGTGGAGCTCCCCTCGCCCTCCGTCCCACTGGTGAAGTCCGATTCCGTAGTGTGGCCCTCCATGGCCATGTGGGATGCAGCCCCCTCGTGCTCCGGTGCCACTGCTCCTCTGCCTGATGATGCTAATGCACACAAGAACAGGGAGACCACAAAAAGGGGGGGACAACAGAAGAAAGACATGTTGAGTGCATGCATTACCGCTACCGTTGGCAGACACGACAGACACAGAAGCCCCCTGCACTACGCCGCGCTCTTGAACTCCACTGTTCAATCCCTGGGAAATGGCCTACTAGGCTATGGACGACATCTGCACACATAGATGACACAGGGGCATGACTAGGTGTAGTTGTCACTCTACAGAGGTGGGGTGGGGTGCCACATGGCCTGCCTTACGGAGGAACCTTGCCTACGGAACTAGCCCTGGCCTAGGGAAACCCACAGCCCACCTCCCTCACCCAGACCCCTCCACTGCGTGCAAAGTCAGCAGAATGCGAGTGTACTCACCCCCTTGTGGCTGCTGTGATGCCCTCAAGCGCCCATCCAACTCCAGGTACGCCACTGCCAAGATCCTGAACATCAGGGGGGTCATGGTTCGATGGGCACCCCTCCCACGTTGGGAGGCCATCCCCAGCTGAGCCTCCGCCGTCATCTTGCTCCAGCGGCAAATGTCCCCCCATCTTTTCCGGCAGTGGGTGCTCCGTCTGTGGTAGACCCCCAGGGTCCGGACGTCCTTGGCAATGGCACGCCAAATATGTTTTTTCTGGTGGGCGCTGACCTACATGATTTGTACAGGGGAAAGAGAAAGTAATTACCAACTGCACCGTCAAAGTGATTGGCCCCCATCCCTACCCTTGCTATGTGGCACATGCACTCACCGTTGTTTCATGCACGCCGCACTCTCCCCCTTCCTTCTTACATCCACCCGTCTCCACACAGGCATAGCCCATACATCATGCTCCCAGTGTACTTACCTGTTTGTCTGGAGGACCGTAGAGTAGCGTGTACTGGGGGAGGACCCCGTCCACGAGTTTCTCCAACTCCTCCGATGTGAAGGCAGGAGCTCTTTCCCCAGACACTCGAGCCATTGTCTCTTCCAGACCGAGGTCACAGCAGCACTTGCAGTGTAGGTCCTCTCCTGTCGAAGATCAGGTATTTAGTGATTGAACAGATAGAAAATGGCGGTCACGTCTGCGGCGGTGCGTACCGTCACCGCCGGCGTACATCGTCATTGGCTCCTGGGACCCATAGGCTCCAATGTTAACCAATGCAGCATTGCGCCGCGGTCTTCGACCACCTACCGCGACGGTGTACAATGCCAGCGCAGTTACCTCACATCCCATTGTCCCACTTTAGAGGTCAGGCAGCCGCCATTTCATGGGCCCACATGGCATCATTTTCAACTGCGTCACACATACCTAGGCCTAGACTCAACACACATACAGGCCACTTTTTGAGTATGAATGGTGTTCTGTGTAAGCTGTGGGTACGTACCTCTGAGTTGTTTATGTGCTCGCTGTTGTCCTTCATAGGCACCGTCCACTGGGACATGTGAGGAGATGGCGGCATCCTCCGGTGTACCGACCGTTGGTGGACCTGTTGACAATGGAGGAAAGACATGTTATAATCACATACAGGCTTGACCGTGCCACAATCCAGGAACTGTGTACCCAGCTGGAGCCAGACCTGATGTCAGCTATCCGCCATCCCACAGGAATCCCCCCTCAAGTGCAGGTGCTGTCAGTGCTCCATTTCCTTGCAAGTGGGTCATTTCAAACAACAGTGGCCATAGCATCAGGGATGTCCCAGCCTATGTTTTCCAACGTGTTGTCCAGAGTGTTGCCTGCCCTGCTGAAACACATGGGGAGCTACATCGTTTTCCCTCAGGTGGAGGATTTGCCTACAGTGAAAGGTGATTTCTATGCCCTGGGACATATCCCTAACATCATATGTGCCATTGATGGGACTCATGTGGCTTTGGTCCCCCCCCCACAGGAGTGAACAGGTGTACAGAAACCGGAAGAGTTATCATTCGATGAATGTACAGATGGTATGTTTGGCAGACCAGTACATCTCCCATGTGAATGCCATGTTCCCTGGCTCAGTCCATCACGCTTAGCAGCATCCCTTATGTGATGGGTCAACTCCAGAGGCACCGTGTGTGCCTATTAGGTGAGCACCTGGAAGGAAGACAGTGGGTATGGTTGTCTGGGGATATCCCTCCAGGTTAGTGTGTGTCTAATTTGCATGTGCAGGTGACTCTGGTTACCCCGACCTGTCATGGCTACTGACCCCAGTGAGGAATCCCAGGACAAGGGCAGATGAATGCTACAATGAGGCCCATGGGCGAACTAGGAGGGTGATCGAGCGGACCTTCGGCCTCCTGAAGGCCAGGTTCAGGTGCCTCTATATGACAGGTGGATCCCTATTCTACTCACCAAAGAAGGTGTGCCAGATCATCGTGGCCTGCTGTATGCTTCACAACTTGTGAGAAAATGTACATAAAGTTAATCATACACCATAGCTGCTAGGCATCTGTTTATCTTTATTATGTTGCCATGTGCTCGACAAACCTCTTGAACTTTGATGATTGACCTTGTGCTTGCAGCCTTGGGCTGCAATCTGCTTATCACTGCCATTTACTTTTTCCAATTAAAGTTCAGAGAATTGTCGTGCTTAATCAGTAATTGCCAGAACAGGTTTGTACAGGTCGTTGCCACCGCCTGCCAGCTGCATCTGTACCTTCTCCCACCACACGTGTATCCCTGAAATATTCTGAATGCCGCAGAGGACCTTAAATACGATAGGGGTGGAGTTGTCCTCTGACTAAGTAGTTTTGTGTGTATATAAGGTTGGGTGCCCCAGAGTGAAGGGGCAGCCTCTGTAGGATAGTCACTTGACTGTCCTGTCCTGGGACTCTGTATTAGCTCGAGCTATAATCCATGTAATAAACTTCTTTTTATTCCTCCAGTTGGTGACTCCATCTGATTTGTGAACTCTCTGCTAAATTGACCCTGAGGACATAAAGGGTGTCCCTCCACCGCTGGGAAGGAGACCCCAGGTGGGGGTCAAATCTTTCCTGGTTCCTCACTTGGCTTTGCGACGACAGGTGCCCTTTCTGCAGGAGGATGGTCCAGATGGCGGTGTTGTTGCAGCTGTGGTGCCTGTGGAAGTGAAGACGAGGAAGCAGAGGAAGAAGACATGGACAACAGGGACTCAATGGTAAAGCAACACAGGTAAGGATACAAACCTGCCTACTACATGTACTTAAACACTACTGCCTCTCTACTGTCTGTCTTTTTCTCCCAGTGTATGGTCACTGAGTTGTCACTTTCCCTTACAATTTCACAGATCTAGGTCCCACAGTGTGACATCTGCTTTGATTCCTCATGGACTAGAGCTGTGTGACATAGGTATGTTGACATTACAAATTAAAGAGCTTTTTGCCACAGTTATTGCTAATACAGTATTCCGAAATCACAGACAGACTCCAGATTGTTTTGTGCTTTAAGGGTGTTTATATTAGTGCTCAAAATTGGAGGGGGTAGCAAAATGGTGAGGGTTGATAGCGGAGGAATGTCCATGGCAGAGTCTAGTCTATTAGTCTCACAGGTGCATTTCCCATATGGGCATAGGAAGTGGAGCTGGGGCAGTTTAAGTATGGACTGGGTGACAAAGTGGGACAGTAGGATGACAATCAGGGTGGTCTCATTTCTTGGCGGGGGTCTTGGCATTGTTCTCTGTCTTGTTCCTGGATCTCAGGGACTGTTTGCGAGGTGGTTCTCCCTCTGCAGGGGGTGGGGTGCTGGTGTGGTGGTCCTGTGGGGGGGCGTCCTGTCCACTAGCGCCGGCGGAGGTGGTGGGCAGTTCATCGTCCAGGCTAGTGTCAGGGGCCCCTTGTTGTGCCACAGTGTCCCTCCTGGTGTTGAGTACTTCCTTCAGCACCCCTACAATGGTGCCCAGGGTGGAATTGATGGTTCTGAGTTCCTCCCTGAAGCCCATATACTGTTCCTCCTGCAGGCGCTGGGTCTCCTGAAACTTGGCCAGTACCGTTGCCATTGTCTCCTGGGAGTGGTGGTAGGCTCCCATGATGTTGGAGAGGGCCTCGTGGAGAGTGGGTTCCCTGGGCCTGTCCGCCCCCTGTCGCACAGCAACCCTCCCAGTTCCCCTGTGTTCCTGGGCCTCCGTCCCCTGGACCGTGTGCCCACTGCCACTGCCCCCAGGTCCCTGTTGTTGTTGGGGTGGTGGGTTAGCCTGGGTTCCCTGTAGTGGTGGACACACTGCTGATTGACGTGTCCTGGGGATGGTGGTATGGGCCCGCTGGGTGGGTGCTGTGCTGGTGTTTCCAGAGGGAGGAAGCTCTGTAGTGGCCTGTGAGTGGGTGTGGGGAACCGACTGTCCCGAGGTCCCCGATGGGCCGGGCTGGTCATCTAGATCCAGTTGGACAGAGGTGCTGTTATCACTGTGGGCCTCTTCTGTTGGTGGTGTGGACTCTCCCTACAAGTAGTGCTTCTCTCGACTTGAGTGTCTATTTGAAATTGAGGTGTAATATTGGGGAGTAGACAGCCAGGACATGGAGCTAACTTGTCCATGCTCCATTTCCTTGCATCCTCAAGAACAACTACATTACGTGTAACCTTTCTGATCTTGATAGGTTGAGAAAAGCTATTGAATTGGTTTTGACTCGTGGTAGGTTTTCTGACTAACACCTATTGCCCAGCCTTCCACTCTCTACTTTTAGTACCCCATTTTTTTCATATCTTTTCTTGTATTTCCTCTGATGGAGTGATAACTTTTCACACATTGCTTCTCTGTCAATAGATAGATTATGACTGCCATTTAACTGATTAGGAGCGACTTTGGATCCAGGTTTCTTCCCCTTAAGCAAATCAAAGGGTGATGCACCTGAAATGGCATTGTGTGTTGTATGAAATGACCATAGCATGTTTCTCGGCGCATGAAGAATAGGTTCTTTGATATGGCAAATGAAAAGATCTCTTAAAAACCTCTTAATTTCCTCTGAAGTGCTTTGTACCCCTGTTAGACCTGGCAACCATGGTGGGGTCTCCCCTACTTTTTGCCTCTGCTTTCCAGGTTGTTGAAGTGTGCTGGACTCTGCTTTTGCTGTTTTTTTTAATACTCTGGGCACTTTACTTCTGCTACCCAGTGCTAAAGTGCAGGTGCTACTGTATGAAATAAATGTGTAATTGACCTTTCTATGATTGGCATATTTCACTTACTAGTAAGTCCCCACTAAAGTTCACTAGAGGTGCCCAGGGCCTGTAAATCAAATGCTACGAGTGGGCCTGCAGCACTGGTTGTGCCACCCACATTGTAGCCCTGTAAACATGGCTCAGATCTGCCACTGCAGTGTCTTTAGGTGCAGTTGTAAACTGCCAATTCGACTTGCCAAAAGTACCCACTTGCCAGGCCTAAACCATCCCTTTTTATACATGTAAGGCACCCCTAAGGTAGGCCCTAGGTAGCCCCATGGACAGAGTGCAGTGTATGGTAAAGGTATTACATGTACTTGTGTGGTTTGACATGCCCTAACAGTGAAATACTGTTAAATTCTGTTTTCAGTGTTGCAAGGCCTATCTCTCTCATAGGTTGATATGGGGGCTTCCATTAAAAATCTTTAAAGTGCATATTCCCTTTGAGAGCAGATAGAAATATGGAGTATGGGGTCTCTGAATTCAAAATTAAAAAATACATCTTTTAGTGAAGTTGGTTTTTAGCTTGTTAGTTTGATAATGCCACTTTTAGAAAGTAGACATTTTCTTGCTTAAACCATTCTGTGACTCTGCCTGTTTGTGGATTCCATGTCTCGGTCAGTTTGACAGTTGGGCTGTTTGTGAATTCTCTCTAGACAGTGGGACAAAGGGAGCTGGGGTGTAGCCTGCCTATCCTCATGAGCCATCTGAGCTAGAGTGGAGGGAGGAATCATCTCGCAATGCATTCTCCAACCCCATGGTGTGTGTCTAGGGCCTGGCTTGGGCAAGGCAGGATCCTGCAAACAAGAGAGACTTCCCTTTGAAGTTTACCAACTTCAAAGGCAGAAAAGGGTGTAAGTTTTGGACCCAAAACCCCTGAAAATTAGATCACTTCTGGATTCAAGAGGAACCTCTGCCAAGGACAAGAGCTGAGGAGAAGTGCTGCCCCTGCCTGTGACTGTGCGTTGTTGGGCTATCCTGCAGTTGCTGCTTCTGCCTGTGAAAGGTGACCAAGACTGGACTTTGTGGTATATTCCTGCTTGTGAAGAATCTCCAAGGGCTTGAACTGAGCTTGCCTCCTGTCTTGTAGTCTTAGGGCCATCAAAAACATCCTCTGCCAGCACCTGGACTCTCTGCTGAGACTCCTGCCACGTGGTGCCCTATCACGTCCCTGGGCCCTTGAAAGATGAAGTTGGCAGAACAAGAGCTGAAAATCCACGTACAGAACGCCGTGCGGGGACATTTTCGACTCACCATCTGCAACGTGGCTGATTAACGAATCGCCGCCAGCTTTGTGGATAAAATTGACGCTTCACTTGTATCACAGCTAGGAGATCGCCGCATTGCAGCTTGAGAAACGACACACAACACCTGCTTGTGGCTGCTGATAATGACGCAAACCCCACACAGCGCAGGCTCTAACACTGTGTGACTGGATTTTCCATGCATCGTCTCTGGGCGTCAAAGTCATCATGAACCTGTTCGGATCCGAGGTGCCCTGTTCAGAAGTCAATGCATCACTCTCTTCTGAGGAAGAAAAATAACTGATCGCCGACCTGACCAGAAACGGCGCACAGCCTCCCTTGCGAGGAAGGAATCGACACATTGCTGCTTTTTCCGACACACGCTCACCTGTGCGGCTTTATGTTTGATGCTAACCAGGCACTTTGTGCAAAATCATCGTTTCCATTTTTTTCTATGGAGTAAGACTCTTATTTTTTTGAAAATTCATATTTTAACTTGTGTGTGTTGAATTTTTGTTGTATTGGTCTTGCTTACTTTAAATGAATATAACAATTTTCCTAAACTGGTGTGGGGTCCATTTTGTAGTGATTCACTGTATTACTGTGTGGCTTGGTACAAATACCTTCCACATTGCTTCTGAGTTAATCTTGACTGCTCGTGCTAAGCTACCAAGGGGGTAAGTGGGGGTTAGTCAGGGGTGTTTCTCCTTTGCCCTGACTAGAGGGAGGGTCCTTGCCTGGACAGGGGGTAACCTGACTGCCAACCAAAGACCCCATCTCTAACAACCCCTTTGTCCATGATGAGGGTGCAAGGAAACCCTTGTCTGGAAAATGTGTCAGAATTAAATTCTATGAGAGATTTGTGTTGGTATTGTTCACAAGTCTGATGGTAACCCAGTGAGAAAGGTAATTCACTAAGATAAAAATAAGAATATCCGGTAAATTAACAGGACCAACAATGTCAATTCCTAATTCGTCCCAGACAGAGGAGACTTACGGGCATGCTTGGATTCACCACTGATAACACAAGCATAGCAGTCCCTTACCAAATTCTCTACCATGGAATCCATGTAGGGAAACCAATATTCTCCTAATACCTTGTTCTTAGTAAGACTCCTCCCTCAGTGGACTCTGTCAGCGCTGTTTATCATACTTTCTCTAATGCCAAAGGGAGGTGCAATCTTTCATGATCTAAGTATAAAATAACCCCCTACAGATAATTAATCTCCCACATTCCAAAAAGGATGTAAATCCGCTGGTAAATCTTTAATTTTAGTAGGCCATCCTTGTATGATTTTTCTCTTTTACTGTGACAAGGATGGTGTGAAATGTAGTGGAATTATTCCATTCATCTTTATGAATACCTTGAACTGACATGGAAAGTACAGATTCCTCAGGTGATGGTATTTCATGAAGTTTACACTCGACAGACATTCTAGACAGACCATCTACAGTGAGATTTGTGTTTTCCTGAAATGTACTCCATATGGAAATTGTATGCCTGCAAACCTAAAACTTAACCAGCTATTCTTGGTGCAGTTATTTCATTGCCGTTGGTGGAAAATACAGATACAAGAGGTTTGTGATCAGTTCTTAAATGGAACAGTATCCCCCATAATAAAATCTGAAGTGGGTTACTGCTCAGTAACCTGTTAATGCTTCCCTTTCAATAGCAGAATAGTTTAACTCAGCATATTTGAGAGACCTGGAGTGAAGGCAATAATTATTTCAGGCCCTTCAACGATTTGTGAAAGAGCGGTTCCTAAACCCTTATTGCTGGCATTGTCACGATTCACCCTGGGCTTACCGTCGAGGTTGGTGAGAGGGGGTGAACGGCCCCGTTTTCTGAAAGGTCCTGCTTTAGCCGAGGTAGGGGCGACCCCTTCCGGTAGCCACGGTGCTGCTTGACAATAGTAAGCCACAACAGTCCGTGCCCTCCAGAAGGAGTCCCAGAGGAAAAACCCCAAAAAGGGTAAAAAACCTCCAACAGGAACTCCCTGAAACGGAAGGAGGACACAAGGACGTTAGGACGGAAGGTACTGGAGTTCAGGAATACTGGAGACGAATAGACAGGTCAAGAATAACTGGCTTCCCAAGAGGAAACCAGCCGGAGCGTGACTACCACCACAGGAGTGTTGCAACGCAATGAGAAAGAAGCTAAATTCCCCTTATATACCTCTAGACAGGAAGTGAAAAACAGGAAGTAGAAATACCACCATCTTGGATTGGGGAAAAGGTCATGATTAATGATAGAGAACATGTGCCTAGAAAAGAAAAGCAATGCATGCAGGGAAGAGAGGATGTGAACAGCATGCTGGGAAAGGGAAAAGCATGCATAAAAGGAAATCATGTGCATGCATTTGGCTTTTGCCTGTGTGACCGGTAAGTGAGGGCAAAGAGGGATTCCCAAACATGTGTAATGCACCAGAGTGTTAAGCGTGCTGAATGCGCTATGCGCGGCAGGTTCGAGACCCGACTTGGAGTCTCTTCCCCTGCCGCATCTGCCTTGGAAGCGGCGGACGAAGGAAGGGGGCGCGGCGAGTGCCGCGACCCCTGACTCGAGCCGTGGCTTCCCCCGCGGCCTGCTTGCGAGTCGCGGCTTCCCCCGCGGCTTGCCTGCAGGCCGTGGTGTCTCCCAAGTGCCGCCCCGCGGCGGCCCGTGCTTGCAGCCACGGCGCGACAGGCATATGTGGTCTATATGGTTTTACCCATTGCATCAAAGCTGCCAAAGGTGGGGGCACACACAATACATTTGCATTGTTAAAGGTCTTGATATGTTTGTTCAATTTTCCAATCCAAAGATGTTCCCTTTTTGAGCAAGTTCCTAAGGGGATGAACTAAATCAGTGATGTGTTTTTTTTACATAGTTTGACTTGTACTCATTTAGACTTAGGACTGATTTTGATTCCTCTTTATTGGTAGGAGGTGGTGTTTCTTTAACTTCATCAATCAAAATCACTTTACCTTTATTCCTTTCACTTGAAATGGCGTGCCCTAAGTTTTCTACTGACGTAACCCCAATTTTGCATTTTTCCATTTTTATAGTGAGTCCTGCATCCCTTAAATCACTGAGTGCAGTTTTCAGTTTGTCATTGTGTTCCTTTTTAGACATGTAAGAATCAACACATCACTTTTTGAAGACCAATAAAGATTACACTATTCCTTGGAATGCTGCTACTACACATGCCAATCCAAATGGCACTCTGCATAATCTATAGGTCCTAAAATGGGTAGTGAATGAGGTGAGAGATATGGAAACAAGGTGAAGAGCTACTTGGTGGTAAGGCAGAGGACATATCAAGAACACCAAAATACTTGACATCACAAAAAAGACTCATTCCATTAATTCGAGGAAGCAGATGTGTGCCTACTTGTCTGTTTGAGTTCAGATCCCTTAAATTAACAAATAAACAAATGTTATAACCTTGTTTTTGTGGCAATTACAATGGACGCAACCCTCACTGAACTGTCATTCTTTTCTATGGCCTCTTGTTCCTCTGAATTGTCTAGTTCATTTTTATTGGGGAACAGGACGGTCTTATGAATAACTGGTAAGGCATCGGTTTTTAACTTAATTTTATGCACACAATTTTGGAGTAGTCCTAGTTTTTTAGGAAATACTTCTTGGAATTCTTCACAAACATGTATTCCCGTGACTGACCTATCAACCAATAAAACATCTTCATTATCAGAATCTAGCATCATGCCCAAATCCTTCTGATGCTTCCAGCCCACATCTCACCTACTGTAGACGTATCCTTAAAGGTAATGCACATGTTTAACATCCCTTCTAGGAAATTGTGATCTTTATGGTATCCTCCTGGCCTTAAGTCAGGAGATTATAAATTGTATGTGTTCCCTGTAAACATCCTGTTGAAAATATTATGATCAATCAATGTGTACGGAGAGCAAGAGTCAGCAAATACATTGACATTAATTTTATCAAAGGTAATGTCACATGTGAGATAATTCACTTGTTCATCATCATAAGAATTCAATTGCAATACCATTTTGATTTTTCCTTCCTCATCTAAATCTTTTGTTGGATTTATAACGTATGTTTTACATCATTCGGACATCATTGAGATAAACATTCAATACTATGAATAGTTATGTTTAACTGGCACATACAGTTGCATATAAAATGTAAACATTGCATACAATATTAATTAGGATTCCAAGGAATGCCATGATAAAGACAAGATTGCTGGCTGGAAAGTAAAGCAGGTAGAATGTAGCCTACTGTCTAGTAATAAAAACATATTCCTGTGTTTATGCCTGTGAGGGTTGGGTAGAACAAAGGAAATGGCAGTCCCTAAGAAAAGCTTTTAATGATTCCTCTGAGGGGTGAGTTGAAAATAGGAAGAGAAAGTCTTGAGGAAACACTCCGGATGATTCTTCTGAGGCAACAAGGATAGAGTGTCCAGAAAAAATGGCATAGAAATCAGACAAAGGCCTAAAACTGCTCTATCCGCCAGCAAGAATCACCTCAAAAACCACTATCTGAGGCAAAAATATGGCAACGTGCCCAAGGAGTCTCAGCCTCTGCAAGTCTATGATTATCTGCAATGGGAACACTGACAGTGTGCGGATGTACAATCATGAACCAATAGTTGAAGAGAACCAGTGAAAAGGTTTTGCATAGTCTGTCAACTTGTGGGGGACAGCTTATGAACAACACACCAGGAACAAGTCTCCAGAGATGCAATTTTCATCAGACGGCAATGTCACAAGCATTCCTAATTATGCCAAAGTGCTTTCCCAATGCTGTAATGGCTTAGCAGGAGGCAGAAAATAGAAGGGACACCTTTAAGAAGTCCTGAGCCAGAGAACTGAGGCAAAACTGACTTCCACTGTTGCAATGGCTTGAGCAGGTGGCAGGAGAAATAAGTGGCAAACATAAGGAACATCGTCCTGTGGAAGCCTTTAAGCAAGAGATGGCTCACAAACACCCTTCAAAGGTGCACCTTACTCCAATGAAGGCAGATTGGACATGCAGGGAATAAGCATCCTAGGGAGCAATGCCTCAGCACAAGAATAAGTCTCAGAGAGGATACTGCTCACCTTACAGGACTAGTTAAAGATAGCATATATATACGCCTGACTTCCCATGACATCGAAGAAGATCACTTCTACAAGGTGAGGAGAGATATCAATCTTGCAGGGGTTAAGACACACAGATGCCCCAGTGCAGCATCACATCCTCATCACCAGACTAGTGGGAAAGATGAGCATAAAAAAGATGGTCCACATGCAAGTACATGAGTAATAAATTAATGACTATGTAAGTGTGCATTCAGTCTCACCTGACAGGGATATGACAGATCAGATGTCAACATTCTAATTCCACTCCAAAGAAATGTACCACGATAACAGGAGAGAGTGGAATAGAGGACATATAAGGCAGAAACAGGGTAAAGATTATGATTTCAACATATACATTACAACAGCAGTATGGCCTTTGTTTACTCTGCCACATGGCTACTGAATCAGGGAAGAGACTTGGTAAACTTTGATTTACATGACTAATACCTCCTCAATGCTGTTAGCTGTGTACCGGAAGCCCCCACAGGGAAAGGGGGGAGCAGCATGCTTGTTGACCTTACATTCACATTATATTGGTTCACTGTGTTCACCACAGTCTGAATGTATGGCCCTAATTTCTTTGAAAAGTATGAGGGCAGCTTTTTTGTAGGGGTGTGTGGTTGATGCCTTGTGGCAAAATAATCCAAGCCCCACGAAATGGCATCACTCATACTGTAGCTACTCTCACCCACCTCTTCCAGTGATGTAATCTGTGAGGGAGGGAAGCTTCTGCCTGCTACCTTTATAGCACTTCCAGAAAGACAGCGTTCCTCATTTTGGCAGGGGTCCTCTGCTACTTTGCTGGCCCCTCTGTTGTTTCCCCTAGGTGATGCGGCCTGCTGCAGAGTAAAAGCTGTCTGAATTGTGGAGACGGTATGTGTCATTCTCTGTGTTTTTTTAAGGCGTGCAGTTTTATGAGGAGTGAGGTTTGGAGAGCACAGGGAATAATTTTTGGGGCTAAGGTTAAAGGTTTCCTATTCTGAAGTTAGTTTTGCAATTATTCTTTGTTGGTCATTTTGTGGTAGGGATGTCAGCATTGTCAGATATCAATTATTCAGTGACAATCCTAGTTTCACTCATTATGAGCATGTGCTCTGATATTTTGCTGTGGTGATCTAACTTCATGTGCCTATCTCTTGTCTTTTGTATTCTGATGTTGATTTGATGTATCATTTTTAGCACTTCCATGTCTGCTAAGCAAGACAAAGGAGCCAGTAAGTCAACTCCGAAAACTGAGGGTGAAGCAGTGGTTTTATTTTTATTTTGGTGATTCAAGAAATATTGCAATGGATTAAAGATGCCCCTCCAACTCCTTGTGACCAATTGGCTCATCCTCCCCTAGGGATGATTCTCCTCACAAGATGAGGGACTAGGTCCCATGTATGGGGGGAATGCTAGTCAGTCAGCCACAATGATGTTTGCCTGCAGGTGTACTTAGCAGCTATTGGTCATCTGGGGATGGGGGTGTTTTTTTTAATTAAAAGGTTTTTAAATTATTTTGCTTGATGGTAAATTTGTATTCCATTTATTGTAAGATTTTAATGAACAAGCAATATTTTTTATCTGAACTGAAATATTATAACAGAAGAAGCTATTTTGCATATGTTGTATTAAAAATGTATGGCACAAAAATTAGTTGATTTTTATTTTGTATAAATTGGCGGCATTTTATTTAAGGTTTTTCCACAACTATTGAACCGTTGGATTTCTTGTGGCAGAGGAAGAAGGAGACAGCAAAAAATGTCAACTGTAAAAAATAAAATAGTGAGGGGAAGAAAAAGAAACATACAAACAATGAAAGAAAAAGAATATCTTTATTAAAAACAGGCCCCTACTCAAAAACAAGCATTGACAAAGTCCATAGGTTTGTCATGTATTTTGAGTCCTGATTAAAAATTTTAGAAAGCGTGCTAATATGAAAAAGCAGACCATATTATGGTCTGGCTTGACAACTGCTCTATCAAGCCAGACCCTAATGAAAGCACAAAGAAAAAGAAAATGAATGAAGTTACAATGTGATGCACAGTAACCACTCCACTACCCTACGTACACTATAGGAAACCCAGTTCCAGCCTCAGCAACTTGCTAGACAAAATGGCAAATTTTTACAGAGAATGATTGATGGCTAAAATAGGTGAGCGGTGAACCTGCAACAGCAAAGGCAACCAGGAAGCAACTCATTAACTAATTTAAAAAGTTCTACTTATTGTTTATTACTCTTGTTCTCAGAAACAGCCACATTGTAGTATCCCGGGGGAAGCCAGATGCAGTCTGGTCTTTCACCTGGATTTTCATGTGGAGAGCGATTGGAGGACTGGTGGGGTTGCAGGCGGAGGTAGTGAGAATGGGTTGAAGGTGTTTTAAACAGTCGAAAGGGGAAGTGACATCCCTTCAGACTCTAGCATGGGCCTCAAGTAACAACAGGATTTTGTTGACTGCAAGGCCATGGTGAGTATGCTCGCGGCGCGGGCACAATTTGGAGAAGGAAGGAGTCGGTCGCTAAACTGGACGGTGGCGGCATGAGTGCAGGAGATAACACAGAGGCAGTGAGGGCAGTCCTACACAGGCTGGGCAAGGCAGGATGTGCCAACCTACTCAGGGCAGGGTTTTTGGACCAGGCCTGGGTGGGGATGTGCGCCCTTCAAGGGCAGCTTCTAGCGATGTTGCAGTGGTGGACGCTGCTTGCATGACACCCAAAGGTAAGGGCGAGGCAGGCGAGGTAGGAGCATTTCCCTTGGATGGGGACTGCATAGAAGAGGAAAATACTCCCTGCTAACACCCTGGGGGATGATTGGAACACAAAAGGGGACAAAGCGGCCGCTCCAGGTTTGGACCTGTCAGGAGCCCAGGAAGTTAATGTGGATAGTGCCCCTCAATAATGCAGAGGCCACAGTGACAGTCAGGGACTTTTGAAAGGAGGGGCCCTGAACCTGTCTGTCAGGTTTGCATGGGAGTGTAGCTAAGGTTGCGGTGGAACAAGGTCCCAGTGTGTAGGGTAAGAGAAAACAGGTTGGGGAAGGTAGCAGCTGGGGTGGGGTGGTCATGGTGTCTGAATCTGGCACAGCAAAGGCGTCTCAGGTGGAACATCCTTTAAAGGCAGTGAGATGCACAGGCCTGGCTCTGGGCTTTCTGAGTACCAGCCATTGGAGGGTGGCAGGCAGGGAGACCAGGAGAGCATATATGTGACCATGTGGCAGGAGGCTGAATTAGAAGTGAGGCTCAAAAAGCACCATAGGGCAGGGGAGGAGACAAAAGCACTGTAGGAGCATTCATGCAGAGTCAGGGACTAAAGGGGGGGGATCAGGTTGGCAAATTGAAAAAAGCCATGGCCAACCCACCCAGCCGCAGGCCCAGGAATCGGGGTTGTGGTCAGGGAACCCAGGGGCAGTGGATATGGGTTCCTGGATAGCCTGGAGATGAGTCCCAGTGTAAGTGTCGATGCCCTTCACGGGGCTTACGACAAGGTAGAGATGTCTGGTTGAAGCAGCCAGGCATGTGGAGTGTCGAAGTCAGCAGGTGAGGCTGGCAGAAAGATGGAGTCACAAGCACAGTCTAGGACAGCTTTGGGGCTCTCGGCCAAAGAAATAGAGGGGTCCTCCCCGCGATGAAGGATTGTCCATGCAATTCTCGGGTGCAAAATGATTCACAAGAGGGGAGACTGACTTCATTCTATCTCAATAATAGGTGTGATGCCGTGGATGAGTTGGAGTTGGACTATGAGGAAGAGGAGGCTAATTGGGAGGATGGTGAAGTGTGTGAAGATGTGGGGGGGTCTGGAAAGCATTGGGAGACACAGGTGGCAGTGCACTAACGGCAACAGGAGATGGTGTTTTGCTGAAGTCAAGTGCGGACGACGGCGGACAAAGGAGACACTGTCGGGAAGTGGCCGGCAGAAGAAGAAGGGCCATTGTACACCAGCAGATAAGAATGAGTGGTGGGCAGTCTGGGACACACAGTTTGGGGGCACCACTCGAAAGCCATCTAAATCTGTAGGAGAGGGGGATTTAACGATTGAAGAGGCGGGAGTACCGTCAAAAGGAAGCAGAGACGTGAAGGTGGGAGGGGAGGCGGGGATCCTGATGGATTCTTCTAAGGCAGTCAAGGTGGAGAGTGAGGAGACTAAGGAAGGTGGTAGGCACAAAAAGAGATTGTCTTATATGGGGTTGGCTATGCTGCTAGGTTCTCACCTCTCACAAAAAACTAAGAGCAGGAAATGGAAACTCAAATATGTAGATGTATTCAAGTTGTTGCACAGGGACATCCATGCTCAAGAGGGGTCAAAGGAAGAGGAGTGGGAATTGGCACGGAGGCCGAGGGTTCCCATTATCATGGAGAATTGGACCTCAGCATTTTTTAACTATGCAGCATTTATTGTGAAAAATATCCGTAAAGGGGAATAGCTTTATTTAAGTATATGGACATTGTTAGGAAGGCCCAAATGCATTTTGGGGGCTTTGCCTAACTCAGTTATGATGAGGAATTTAGGGCAGGGTAAACCTGAATCCAGATAAGCCTTGGGGGGATGTCGAGTCTGAGTTGTGGATGCAGTGGATGTAATCCACACAATCTACAGCCTCTACCCATGCAGAGAGCAGCCTATCCATTACCTATAATCCCTTTCAGTCACGTCCCACTCAGCAGGGAGCGGGTACTGGGGTCAGGAACTCTTCTACAGGGAAAAATTCAGGGGCATGCTAGAATTTTAACAGGGGATTTTGCAAAAGAAACCAGTGTAAATTTAAGTATGAGTGTTCTAAATGCGGGACTGGCATGTCATCACACAATGTTTCATATTTACCAGCTCTTCTGAGCAGTGTAGAGCAGGTAAGGGCAGAGGACAGCAGGGCCCTGTTGGTCAAAAGGGCTCTCACTCCAGTTAAGTTGGATGCACAATTTTCATGGCTGATGCAATTCATGGACAGAGAGGTGGCTGTAAAGTTGGAATGGGGTTTTGGTGAGGGCTTTCAGGTAGGTTATCAAGGTCATAGAGGATGTAGATGGGCTGACAATTTGCGATCAGCCAAAAAATTGCCAGAAGTGGTGGAAACAAAGTTGCATGAGGAGGTTAAAGAAGGCAGGATTGGGGGCCTATTTTATGAATGGCCTTTATCTAACTTAATAATATCCCCATTGGGGGTGGTATCCAAGAAACAGGAGGGAGAGTACAGGTTGATTCATCATTTGTCCTGGGCTGAGGGGGGCATCCATCAATGATTTCACAGCCATGGTGGTCAATGCCTCAGTGAATAATGCTATCAGGCTGGTCAGGTTGTGTGGGGCTAGGGCAAGGCTGGCAAAGTGTGAGATTAGGTTGGCATTTTGTTTGCTGCCCATACATCCTGAGGACTTACTGGGCATGCAGTTTAGTGGTGCCATTTATGTTGACATGGTCTTACCAACGGGCTGTGTCATATCATGTGCACTTTTAGAAGCCTTCAGCTCTTTTCTGCAATGGGCTTTCACGAAGTGAAGTGGGCATAGAGAGGTATCACACCATAAGGATGATTTTTTTGTTTGTTGGGAGACATGATTCTGAGGAATGTCAACAGGCCCTGTATCAAGTTGAGGCCATGGCAGAGATTTAGGTGTACCTTTGGCCCCTGAAAACACTGAAGGCCCCAGGGTGGTACTGACTTTTTTGGGTATTGAATTGGATACGGTTGACATGGTTGCCAGGTTACCACAGAAAAAGGTGGAGGAGATGCATACTTTTGTGGAGGAGGCGATGGGGGGAGACGCTCGGAGCTCTGTAAAGTGCAGACATTGTTGAGTTTGTTGAATTTTGCTTGTAGAGTAGTACAGGGAGGTCGTTTTTTTCTGTAGACAGATGGGCATGGTCATGTCTGGCACTACGCTAACTCATCACAGGTTACGGGTGTCCATGGCAGCCAGTGCAGATTTGATGGTTTCGCATTCTTTTCTTGAAGACTTCAATGATGTGTCGATGTAGTTTCAGGAGAACAGAATGGTTTGGCAGGTGAAAATATTTTCAGATACTGCAGGTGCACATGGATTTAGTCTGTTTTAGAATGGAAGATGGTGTGCATAACGTTGACCCCTGCAGTGGATAAAACAGGTGCGGAGCATAGACTTTTGGGAGTTTTTTCCTTTGCTGATGGCACTGGCAGTGTGGGGGAGATGAGTTGACTAACAGGACAGTAATGTTTCATGTGGATAGCATGTCAGTGGTGGAACTGGTGAATCAGCAGAGGGCCCTGGATTTGAGAGTTCTTCGGCTGTTTCATGTTAGTGTGCTTGAGAAACAATATTCTCTTTAAGGCTAAGCATGTTCTGGGAGCAAAGAATGCTGTAGCTGACTTGTTTTCCTGTTGACAGTGGCACTGCTTTCACCGACTGGCACCTGGAGCAGAAGACGAGAAGTCTCTGGCCCCTGTGGAAATCTGGGAGTGGCGGACATGAGAGTGCTTAGACTGGTGGAGATGTCCTTAGCGGAATCTACCAAGAAGAGTTATCAGCTTGCACATAAAGAATTTCAGGCATTTGATGGGGAGTCAGTGAGGCCTTTGAGTAAGGGCCGCAGCGGCAGAGAAGGAAGGGTCATACTTTTTGTTTTGTCTTTGATGGGTAAAGGTTTGTCACATACAACAATTGCAGGCAAATTGGCTGGTTCGTCATTTTATGGCAAACTATTTTGAGGTTTTGATCCAACGGGCAGTGGGTTTTTGGCCGGGCTGCTTAAGGGTTAGAGAGGGGTATTAAGGGAAGAGTGAGGGACGCCATTGCGTTTAAGCTGCTGTGAGAAATTCTGGAATGTTTGTCATGATGAGTTTGAGGTGGTATTGTTTCACCTGTGCATGATTTGGATGTTTTTTCAGGCTTTCCGGGTGTCTGAAATGCTAGGCTTAGGTCAAGAAGAAGGGGTGATGCATAATGAAATACATCTGAAACCAGGAAGTGTGAGCATTTGGTTACAAAAATTGAAAACAGATCACACGGGGAGGGGGTTCGATTTGGTTACCGGAGGGAGGCTGCTTGACAATTTGCACATGAAGGAGTGGCAAAAGTTTTACGTCTGGCCAGGTCATAGGCAGAAGGCAGGTTTTTGCCACAAGGGTGGTAACAAGGTCACAGCATTTCAACTGCTGACTGTTGTGCATAAGGCTTTGGCACAGTTGAGGCAGCACCCTGCTGGTTTTGGGACACACTCAGGATTTGAGTGTCGACATCGGCTGAACACTTGGTGTGGGAAGTGACATAGATTAGAGGGACTGGGAGGTGGAAGTTGAAAGGTATGTGCTCAAATGAATGGATTTTGAACAGGTGATGAGTAGGGACGTAGTATTTGTGCAGTAGCATATACAAACAGTTAATATATGTTTTCCCCTTAGGGTGCATGAGATGCCCTTTGAGTCACAAGGCTGTTACGTGGATAGTATGGCACTTGTTCATCCACTAGGCAGCAAACTACACAGAGCAGAAGATCTTTTGGCGGAGTCTTAGGTTGCCTGGCAGCCTGCATGAGGTGCTATGGTGGGGAAAAGGTGAGGTGCAATGGGGGGGGGGTATGCTGCTGTTCTTGGCTACCATGAAGCCCAAATGGGGTTGTCCAGGCATGCTAGTGATACACTTGGGGAAGAATGACTTGGTGCATTTGTCTGGCCTGACACTACTGTAACACATGCAGTGACTTGCAAATTGTAAAGCACAATTTGGCTGGCACAAGCCTTATATGGACAGAATTTGTGGCAGATAGGACTTAGAGGGCAGCAATGAAACAGGAGACTATGGGTAAGGCTAGAAGGAAACTCACCAGTTTCTTGTTTAAAAGAAAGACATCAAAGTGATGGGCATGGTTATATAAAGGAAGAGGAATGGGGACTTTTCTGCACTGATGGGGTGCATTTGACAGACCTGGGATATGCTTATTACACAGTGGAACTGAGAGAATTTTGGGGGAAATTATGGAATGAATGGGTGTGGTATGGCAGGAATATATGGGATTGAATGTGTTGCAGTAGTGAAAAAGGGAGGGGAGCAACATGGGACAGAAAAACACTCTCCTGGGTTTTCCTGGGTGGAGAGTGGAGTTGCAGGGTGGAGAGTCAGATGCAGGCAGATCCACCCTTTGGGGGAAGTAAGGAAGAAGTACGGGTGAATGACGATGTTTGGGTAGGATGCCTGGAACAGGAGAAAGAGATGGTGTTTGGAGTTTGTTTGGTTAAGGAAGTGATGTGGACGTAAGGAACTGGGGGAATTGAGTGGGGGAAGGGTGCGAAGAATGCATGAAGCTTAATAAAAAAGAAATGGTGGGGAGGACAAAAAGGGTACAGGTTTAATATGTTTATTGTTTCAAGAAATGTTGTCTGGTTATATGTTACAACAGTCATGCTCTCCTGTCTTAATAAATGGCCTTTTGCACAATGTTTGAGTCCAGAGTGTGACTGCCTTACGATTCCCACCCATTGTTTGTCTGCTGCAGAACACTCTACTCTCTTTAGAAAGGAGCCCAAAAGTTGAGTCTCTTACGGCCTGCATGACGCGAATATCACATTTCTATTTTATCACTTATACCATGCACAAATCTGGTGCATTTGTTGTTCAAAAATATCTGCAGTTTTCTCAAAAGAAAAACATGCATGTTAGCCTTGGCTGATTGTATTTATTTCTGCAAAAATGAATACGACCAAGCAGCTGGCATTAAAAAAAAAAACGGAAAAACATAACCTGTTATATTAAAGATAAAAGAGAATTAAGAAACAAGCAGTGAGCAAACGTCTAACAAAGATTAAGAGACAACATAATTGGACAACTGGTTCTTCAAAATGAGGAAGCTTTTTGTTTTCTGTATGACAAGGCTAGCAATTATTCTTGTTTAAAAAATGCACAGACTTGGCTCTGAAGGAAAATACACAGAGCAATTACAGGATTGTTATTTCTTCCACCACTCAGATAAAGGTCTAATTCCATTGACTTTGCATGATTTAATTATTTTTTTTGTGATTCAACTTTGGAGAAAAATATCCCATTTCTTCTGAATGGCAAGTGTATCCTTCGACAAGTCATGTCAATATAGAGGTTCACATGGTACTTGGTGTGCACAGATTCAAAGTTTCTGAAAGAGATCCCACTAATAGGTGTGTGCCGGTGAGTACAGTTTAGCGGTGGGTGGAGTCAAAGCCGAACCGGGGAGCCAGACACAGTCTTCCAAAAAATGCTCAAACCATCCCTGCTTCGCTTGTCTCCTCGTGCTATCTTTCAATTTCCATCCATCCATTCTCTCTCTTGCTTTCTGAGCACTTTCTCTCTACCTTTCCCATCTTTTTCTTTCTTTCCTTCTCTCTTTTTTGCATAAGAAGTTTTTATTCACTTTATTGGCATAACAAAGAGCAGTGAACAACGTACAAACAGACAGCACACCACTTGCATTACATCATGAGACATGCTAAACAATCACGGTTCCTTGACAGCATCATGTACGTATACAATAAGGCCAGCTTAAAGAGGCATCAGCTTTGTGAGTGAGCCCACCAGTTCTCCTATATCTACGTGTGCTTTTAGGTGGCTCCTTGTGCATTGGACACAAGCTCTTCATCTTTAGCGCAAAAGTCTATCCATATTGCCCATTGCAGGAATCTCAGCATTTCTCCAGTGTATTGCAAAGTCTGGTGGAGGCAAGGGGGGCATTCCAGCATTAGGGGGGCTGAAAAAATGGTGCAAAGAAATCTAAGAGATTTTTTGCGTCATTTTTTTCAACATTTTTAATGCCTGCTCGGAGCAGGTGTTAGAAGGAGGCTCCCATCTGGGTGCAAAATGTTTGACGCTAACCCTGAAAAGCGACGAACTAGTGTAAAATGTTTTGATGCTAGTTGCCTAACTACCACCATGGTGCACCACATATTAAATACTGCCCACACATGGTGGCGTTAGGGGGCCACTAAGTGGCGCAAGATTCATAAATCTGCCCCCTGGTATCAGCATTCGGGGGTTGACTGGGACCATATGGCCAATGACTTCACCCAATTCTGTACATATAGATTCCAAATATTTCTGTATGGTCTGGCATGGCCATATCAAATGATAGAATGCCCCCTCCTGGGCTGAACATCTGGTACTTTTGGGGGGCTCTCACCCTTCCCATGCACCAAAGCCATTTTGATGAATAGTAAAATCTATTTGAGTATTTAATATGTATAAGGCACAGTCTAGAGGACACCACCAGGTACCGCAGAGGCATCATTGCCTCTCTCCAGTCATCAAGTTCTCTCACCTCCACTGCTCATTTGTTGCGGAGTTGTGGGTTCAGTATTGTTGGAATATGCCCCTCTTTTCTATCCTTTTAATTACCAGCATGTCCTCCAGGGAATTACTCTCTGGGAGCTCCCTCTGCCTATACCGGTATTCCACCAGAGCGTTTTGCCACTGTAGATACCAGTAGAACTGAGAATCATGCAGTGAGAAGTAGGCCTTGACCTCTGCAAAGGATTTTATATGGTTATGTATTCATACATCCCCCATCGTGGAGATACCAATCATGTCCCAATGCACAAATCCCCAGAGGTGCCGTACCTGCGGCAGCCATCTACCCTACGACAATTAGGTTGCCACTGTGAGAGTGCCATGGCCTCTATTCGATTTTGCAGCCGCATTCCAATAGGGCAAGGGTAATCTTGATATTGCTCCCCCCACTGAGAATGTGAAGTAGCCCATGTTTCTGTATGCCCAGGAGTTCCAACTGTTGCAGAGGGTCATGTCTGTCCTCATTTAGCCATACATTGATTGGCCCATCCCATGCCAACTTCATATTCAGATGGGTGGCATTTCATGAATGAGACCTTTGGGATCGTCCCCACCCATAACAATCTAGGTATCATTGATTGCACAGTTGGAAACAAGTTAGATGACTGTATGTGTGGATAATTTTGAAGGACATTTAGGCAGCGAGGGAGGGTTACCATCTTAAGCAGGTCTCCCCACCTTGTCTTCCGAGATGGCTATTTCTTAACTGAGGTATCGAAAGTTGTTAGTCTCCATTTGTAATTGCGTAAGCATTGGTTTGGAGGCCCCCTCCTCTGACGAGAGGAAAATAGATTGATTTCAACCAATTCATCCATTGTCCTGAGGCACCCTCGTATACCTCAAGGATTGTCATTAACCATAGCAGCAAGGCATCCTGGTACCGCAATAAAAGGAGCATGTTGCTGCATAAGTGATATTCTTACCTTGTGGCTGCCATGCCAGCAGAGGCCAGTACGCTGGGCATCCCAACGAATCTATTTGACCAATAGTTTGATGACCAGGGAAATTAGGAGGGTTGAGGGAGGGCCTCTTTCAATCCAGAAAGTGCCCTATAACACGCCATTGACCTTTACCTGCACCCGTGGTAATGTATAATGCGTATCAACTAAACAGATAAAAACTTCATTTTTATCAAGACTTGACAAATGAATGGCCTATACACAGTATCAAGGCCTAGGGAGTGGAGGACTGCAGGATTTCTAATCTCCCCAGACCTGAAAAGGATGAGGTGCAAGCGCTGGGGTCAATGGCAGGTGACCCTAGTGGGCATATATCCATTATGGTCCTCATGTAACACTGAAACAAATGATAGTGAGCAGCTGAAGGGCCACATTTTTTAACTGAATATTTGCTTCAGTATTGATTAACGAGACCAAGCAATAGGAATTTCAAAGGTCGGGAGGTTTGGATGGTTTAAGTAACACCAAGATTGTTGCACCTATCAGGTGGAAGGGGGAAAAGTTTGACTGTTCATCAGCTTAGTCAAAGAGCTTTAAGGCTTGAGGCTATCAGCGAGGCATATTTCTTGAAAAATTCTGCCTTGAAGCCATTAGGACACAGGGCTTTCCTGGAGGCCATCGCCACAATAGCTTCTTGAATTTCCCCCTCGTGATGGGGGGGGTCGAGGTCCCTTCTACCCTCCCAGAACAACGTTTGTGTGGGCAGATCTTTGATTATTTGGTTCTGGGTCTCCAGTAATGGGGGCTATACAGACACATAGGCCCTCATTACGACCCTGGCGGTATAGACCTGCCAGGGCCGCGGCACGCGGGAGCACCGCCGACAGGCCGGCGGTGCCCCGCGGGGCATTCTGACCGCGGCGGCTTAGCCGCGGTCAGAGAAGGGAAACCGGCGGTCTCCCGCCGGTTTCCCGCTGCCCCCAAGGAATCCTCCAAGCCGGCGCAGCTTGCTGCGCCAGCTTGGGGATTCCGACTCCCCCTCCCGCCATCCAGTTCCTGGCGGTTCTCCCGCCGGGAACCGGATGGCGGGAGGGGGAGTCGCGGGGCCCCTGGGGGCCCCCTGCAGTGCCCATGCCAACGGCATGGGCACTGCAGGGGCCCCCGTAAGAGGGCTCCAAAATGTATTTCACTGTCTGCCTTGCAGACAGTGAAATACGCGACGGGTGCAACAGCACCCGTCGCACCTTCCCACTCCGCCGGCTCTATTACGAGCCGGCATCCTCGTGGGAAGGGAGTTTTTCCCTGGGCTGGCGGGCGGTCTTTTGGAGACCGCCCGCCAGCCCAGGGAAAAACTCATAATACCCTCCGCGGTCTTCTGACCGCGGAGCGGTATTATGGAGGGCGGAATTCTGGCGGGCGGCCTCCGCCGCCCGCCGGAATCGGAATGAGGGCCATAGAGTCCTTTATAGTATGCAGCAAACATTTCTCCTATGACCATGGGGGTTGTGTGTAACATAACATCTGCATCCCATATGGCCAGGACTACCATCGTATTGTGTTCTCTATTAGTTAACCAACAGAATAATGTCCCCGCTTTGTTGTCGTGCTCATATATCCATCCCTGGGAGAACAGCCAGCTTACCCTGGCATTGTCAAGGAGCTTCTGTTTTAATGCCAGGCAAGCCTGGTGAAGGGAGTACTGTTGATCTTTTGTTCTCGCTTTCAGCCCCTTGTCTTCCAGCAGGCTAATGTGTCTCTCCATACCCTCTATGCTTTATTCTGTCTGAGCAATCAGATAGTCCATGGGGAAGCACAGAAGCCATGGTCACTTTGTGGCATTCCACAGCCAGTATAAGTAAGTAGTCTATACTGGAGAGTGTTGCAGGTGCAGGAGAGTAGAACAAATGTTGTGTGTCTGACGCATGGTGGTAGCACCAGGTGTCCATGAGGCCCATAGAGGATATCTACTGTTCGAAGTGAGTTGAGCGATGTACTGGGGAGGGATTGCTGGTGACCAGTGTAGAGTCCACCACCAAGTGAATATCACCCTCCATAATTGTCAGCCATAAGGTCGCCCCAATTAGGAGTTCTGTCAGCATGTTTAGTGTGTGTTTCATCAGGGTTGGAGGGACGTGCATGCGCAAAATAAACCACGGGTAACCATGTAATTGACCTGCATTCATAATGTAGCGACTTAGGTCATCTTTATAAACCTGGTACACTGTTAGGGAGAGTGTCTTGCATAGCCTCTGGTCCCTTTTGTAAAACCAGAAAACTGCCTAGCATATTTCCCTCTCTCCCTAAACTTTCCCCTGTCTATTGCAATTAACCTCAGGATACTAGGGAAACTGACAAAGGCACAAGGAGTGGCCATGGGTCAGCCTCCAATGGCTCCAGTCCACTTAGAAAATGCCTGGTGGAATAAAAATCCAGGCCAGCCATGGGTGGACTGCTTCATTGACACCAACTGCCAGGATCAGTGTTTGTGACACCCAGAAGCTGGGGCTCTCTATGATTGATAATGCTGGTGTCCTCTACAAACAGTGCTCAAAGTATTAGATCTGCTGAAGACTGCTGGCTCACTGAGCTTCCCTGACTCTCTCAGTAGGTGTGCAGAAGCAGTCAGATCTCAGCTAAAAGGAGGAGGAGCAGTGTGAGTCTAAGTATAGTACAGCAGAATTATCATGGTTGCAATAACAATCTAAGTGCTAAGTAAGCGTTGTGTGACAACAAACCACTTTAATAGTATTTTAACATGTAGAAGTATATTTACAGTATATACAATAGGCTAAAAAATAGAAATACACAAACCACAAGACAATGCTCACTGAATGCAGTAATTAAGCAATATAGCAAAAACAAGTCAATACCTATACATTCCAGTTAATGGTCACAAAGTTCTAATGCACACAAATCTCCAATGTTCACAAAAATCTAGGGCCCATGTAACTGTAAACCAGCTTCTAAAAGATGTGAGTAGAATTCACTTACAATTTTATGGAGTGTTATCATTTTGATGGCCTGCTGGTGGTTCCTGCAAATTCTTTGCAAATGACGGCCACCTTGGCAGTTATTTCTAAATTTAGGTGGCAGAATAGTCTTGGACTGGCAGTCATTAAGACCTCTGCCAGGCCAATGGAGATTACTCCATCTACCAAAGTACAAATCGGCCAAGTCCTTTAGTACACCCTCTGTGTATAATGACCATAATGCTAATTGTGAGCTTCTATTCCAGTGAATTCTGGGAGTAAAATCTGGGCTTCCCAGTTCTGGGATGATTGGTGCTGAAGGCAGAACCAGGCAAGAATGCGATTAGTACCCAGGACAGGATATGCCTAGCGCCCTGTTTTGCAACTCCTATCACATCTCCTGCTACTGGATAATACCGTTTATCTTTTGTCATTCTGACAGAGGGTGAGGTATTATTTTTTTATTATTTCTTTATTTGGCAGTTTTGTAGAGTGCTACTAGCCATCCTAAATTAACCTGAGGGCACAATGAAAGGGTACATGTAATAAGTACAGACAGCTGCAATACAAACCATCTGCAGAGTTAGGAGATAGTAACCAGAATAACAATCAACAGTGACAATGTCTGGAGGTATACTACAGTTGCCAAATATGAACAAGTTGTGAAAGCTTTAAGAACAAGAGTAATTGGTAGCCTAGGCGAAAAGATACAGCCAGTCGTAGTCATCTGTCCATGGAGGACATTGGACACAGCTCATGATAGCTCTCATGGAGTAGTTATTAATTAATCAAACACAAGGATGGAGAGAGGAGCCGTTGTGGATCTTCTGAATTTGAAACTATCAACTAAGAGTGTGAGATGAGGAGTAAAGGAATTCCACTGTTGCTAGATCAACAGTATGCACCTGTTGGTGTTCCTAAGGTATCCAGAGAGATGGTTAGGATCAAACAGTTTTCTAAGGTAGTTGGTTGCATGGCAAAGGAGCACCTTCAAACAAAAGCTGAGTTTTTCTTTACCAAGAGCCAAAGGAGAAATATGAGGGCAGGGATGTTGTATATTTTCAGGCCAAATGGCAAGCAGATGCATGTCTTTGGACTGGAGAGTTGTGTTTGGTAGACCAGTTTGTAGGCAATTTCAGTGATCCAGACATGTCATGAATACATTTAGGATTAGGGTGACTTTCTAGAAGAAATGTAACAGTGGCAAAACACCTTGTTGATAAAAGGCAATTTTGGAGACCCCATTAATCTGTAGGATGAATAAGTGCTCATCATCAAAGATCACACCTAGATTCAATGCTTTAGCCACTAGAAGAAAATATATATATATATATATATATATATATATATATATATATATATATATACTTGTGTGTGTCTGTGTCTGTGTAAAACAAGCAACTGTTAGGCCTCTGTTGCGCCCTACTGTCCAAGAGGCTGACACAGGTCCCAAAGCACCATCGCACTCACCTGGTTCTCAAGCAGCGAGTGGTGCATCTTGGCTAGTGTTGGCAGGGTGTGTCTAGGCCAACTTTGCCAGACATGGACCATGGAGTGAAGGAAGTGGCCACCATGGCAAAGAGGCCTCCTATGAGATCAGCCACCAGACATTAATGCCACCCCCACTGTTGGGGAGGAGGCCAGCAGATCAGTTTTTGTGACTCCACTCCTTACCCTCAAAGGAAACGGCACAGTGAGGGCAGAGGCAGCACCAGCTTAAAAGCCCACAAAAGAGAGATGAGGTTGTCTCTCAAACTTACCTTTACCCCAGAAGAACTCTCTGACCACTTCTGGAAAACTTTTCACAACTTTTCTGCCGGACTGAAGGTACTTACCCTTATTTGGCAATGATGCTTCCTTTATTTCCTATTGTTTATGGTGCCTTACTATCTGCACTTTGCACTTATGTGCATTTTCTTCATACATTAACTTCCTTTATGGAATCTATTATGGCTTCCGCCATATGTGTGTAATTTCTGCGCACCTTGAATGAGGAGAGCTAAGGGCCAGATGTAGGTACAAAAAAATTAGCGACTCGCAATTTGCGAGCATGTGCGACTCGCAATTTGCGTGTCGCTAACTGGAATGCAGGTAGAATTTGCGGGGATAAATTGCGACTCGCACCCGGAGTCGCACCGCAGATAGCGAGTCCGCTGTTTGCGAGCTCGCTTTTTGCGACCGCGCAAAAAACGGACTCGCAATTTGCGAGCGGGTGTCGCAAATTGCGACTGTGCTGAAAATTGAATGCAGGTGCTGCAGAACACTCCAGAAACCACTCCAGAACACTCTAGAAACACTTCCTGGCACATGATGATGACATCACAGCCAGGAAGTTTACAAATACACCTGGGAGGAGGGAGGACCACACCCTTTTTAACTGCTGCACAGCTAACAGAGCAACAGCAATCATGGCTGACACTCCCAGAAAGAGAAAGCTGAAATTTGCAGAGAAGGAGCTGGAGGTGCTCACAGAGGAATGCTGTCAGCACCATGAAGAGATATTTGGGAAGGCAGCCCTCAATGTGCCAGACTCTGCCAAAAAACGAATTTGGCAGGAAATTCAGGAGAAGGTAAACTCCCTGGGGGTCAGCCACAGGAGTGTGGATGAAATAAAGAAGAGGTGGTACGACCTCCGCTCCCGGACCAAGGAGAGGGTGGCAGAAAGGCTCCGGGAGATGAGAGGCACAGGAGGGGGACCATCTTCCATACCACCACCCACACCCCTGGAGGAAAGGGTGGAGGAGACCCTGGAGCCGGAGTCTGTAACAGGATTTGGAGAACTGGACACCTCTGAGCCCCGAACATCAACCGGTGAGTACCATGTGATATGCCTGTACCCCCATCAATGCCATACCCCCACCCACCATGTACACAGGGGCATGCATAACCAAGATAGCTCCATTTCAGAGTAGCAGATACCAGCATGATGCATTATGGGCAATGTAGTCAAGTAGGCAGTTAATAGGCAATTTTTTATTAGGAAGTGTGCAACAGATAGTAGACACTGACAGTGTTTTCCCCATGTCCCACAGGTCTCCCACAAGACACCACCACCAGCCACAGCAGCCAGGTGCCACTGGTCAGCCAGCCCCATGAGGAGACAACAGGAGCTGCCACTACTCCCACCTGCAACACCAACACCATCCCCTCTATGGCAACACCCGCTGCAACAGTGGTTTCGGAGCCTGCACCAGCAACAACCAGGAGTGCCACAGCACACATCACAGGGCATCCACCGCTGCACAGGCGCCGCAGGATGAGGAGAGCAGGGCTGCAGGCAGAGTCAGGGCATCCATCCACCACACTGACAGAGGCACAACTGCTACGTGGTCAGCGCCTGCAGAATCAAATGTTAGGGCGGATTAGTGGGGTTCTGCAGCGCTTCGTAAGGAACAATGAAAACAGCATGCAGCAGGTTCAGGCACAACTTGAGGTAATTGGCAACAACACTGGTGACCTAGCCCTGTCAATGCGTGAACTGGTGGCTGGACTGCTTACACAGAGTGAGGGTGCGCGGCGCAGGGACCGCCAGCTGCTCCAAAGGCTGGACAGGATGGCCTCCTCTATTTGCAGACTGGCAGTGAACACTACTGGGCTGTCAAGGAGAACAGTCGGCCTCCAGGTTGAAATGGGCCACTTTGCGGGTGATGTGGCAAAGGGCCTGGGCCGGATCACCCATGTGATAGACCTCATGGAGGCACGGCAGGTGTCCAGGGGTACAGGGGACACCCCACAAGACAGCGAGGAGGGCTCCACTGTCAGCAGTGTCTCTGCTGGTGACACCAGGGTGCTCCGGAGTGGGAGTACGAGGCAGAGCACTGCTGAGCAACCTAGTACCAGCCAGGCTGGCAGAGGCCGCCGTAGGCTGTAAACTAACCACTGTCCCTGATGTTGGGGCACATGATGGCAATGTGTCCCATGCCAGGTGGGCTTTTTGAAGTCCCTGAACAGTTTTTCATTGTATATAGTTCGGTTTTTGCACATATTAAATAAAAAATTTTCTCCACTTAACAAATGGAGTGTTTGTTCAATTGGTGAGTATGGTAGAAGTTGGCACGTACCTTCCAAAGTATTGTGTTGCAATGTGTTCCCGTCTCAGTCTGCCTTGATTTGCGATGCTCCTATCCCCATGATGGCGATGTGGTTGCTCTTGCTCTTCATCCTCAGAATCTGGGTCTGCAGGGGTGAGAGGTAGCCCACGTCAGGTGGCAATGTTGTGCAGGATAGCGCATGCGTCAACTATTTTGAATGCCGTTATGGGGGTATACTGGAGGGCACCTCCACTTCGGTGAAGGCATCTGAACCGTGCTTTCAGCAATCCAAAGGTTCGTTCTATCAGGTTCCTGGTCCTCTTATGTGCACTGTTGTATCGCCTCTCACATTCATTGCTGGGTGTTAAGTACGGAGTCAGTATCCATGGCCGTAAGGCATATGCACTGTCACCTGTTGGGCACAAAAAGTACACTGTTAGAAAGTCCTGGTTGGTGTGCACATTGATCTGTGTGCATGTCTACAAGGTGTATGCAGCTCTACCTAGGAGGTATCCGTCTCAAAACTCCCCACGTTCCAGGCGTTGGTGTATCCCACTGTGCCTAAAAATGTAGGAGTCATGAGTACTGCCTGGAAATTTCGCTACAATGTCAGTGATGACATAATGGGCGTCACAAACAACCTGAATATTGAGTGAGTGGGTACACTTTCTATTGTGGAACAGATATTCCAGGTTTGCAGGAGGGCATATTTGAATATGTGTCCCATCTACACACCCTATGACATGGGGAAAGTTGGCAATCCGGTAAAAGTCCAACTGGGTGCTGTTAATTTCTGCCTCATTCCTGGGTAGGTATATGTATTGGGACATGTGTGTGAGTAAAGCATCTATGAAAGCCCCTAGGAACCTTGATAGTGCACTTTGGGATACCCCACCTGCCACAGCAATGACCCCCTGATAGCTCCCCGAGGCCAAGAGGTGCAGTGAGCACAGCACTTGCACGTGCGTAGGGATGGCGCAGCCGCGCAGAGTCTGGCGTTCTAGCTGTGGTTTGAGTAATTCAATTAAATCTAGTATAGCTGCGCTGCTAAGTCTATATTTATCGTATATTTCCTCCTCGGTTTGCTGGAAGAGTGTCTGCCTTGTTCTGTAAATCTTCTCCTGTCTCTGGCTCCTCCTCCTCCTCTTCTGGGCTGCGTGGGCTCTCCTCCTCACTGCTATCAGGTATATCTCCGCCATCTTGAGTGACCCAGATGCATTCTGGGTCTCCTTTTATACTTTGGTAATGATTACCACCTGCTCTGAGTTAGTGGTAAATTGGACATGCAAACTGGGCTTTTTGCGACTAGTCGCAATTTGCGAGTTGCTATTGCATATGGTTTGCGACTCGCAAATTGCGACTTCCTATTTGCGGGTCGCAAAATGGGGTCGCAAATTTTGCGAGTCGGAAACGGCTCGCATCGCTTTTTGCGAGTCGGAAATTGGATTTTTGCATCCCATTTCCGATTTTGCGGAGTCGCAAATAGCGATTCGGGCCATTCGCGACTCGCAAACGTTTGCTACATCTGGCCCTAAATGTATTGTGGTTACTCACTATTCTTATTATCTTTTCCCAGCTCCCATGATATTGCTCCTGTCTGTTTTCCTCCTGAGTTCCTATTCTTCTAGGCACTTTTGTTAGAGGGCCCTACAATGCATTTACTTATTTGTATGAGTCTAAGGTGTCAGCAAGGGATGTGTGAAAAGGTTAAAAAAAATTAGGGACCATCTCACACCTAGATGAAGTCTGGATAGGCACACATATGTTCTTCTTCCAAGATCTCCAGCAGACATACACGCTACCCAAGACGCAATTCTACAAATTCTTGCAGCTATGCCATGCGTTGCGAGTACACGTCACCCCAGACAAGCTCATCCTGGATTTGCGTGTCTAATGGCCTGGGGAATAACATATCTGATGAAGGGGGTGTAGGAAAGTACCACCTGCCTGGCATGTTACCCCCATTTTTACTTGTATGTCTGTTTGTTTTTGCCTGTGTCACAGGGATCCGGCTAGCCAGGACCCCAGTGCTCATAGTTCATAGCCTATATGTGATCCCTGTGTGGTGCCTAACTGTATCACAGAGGCTCTGCTAACCAGAACCCCATGCTTTTAAAATTGTCACTGCAGGCTAGTGACTAATTTTACCAATTCTGATTGGCACGCTGGAACACCCTTATAATTCCCTAGTATATGGTACCTAGGTACCCAGGGTATTGGGGTTCCAGGAGATCCCTATGGGCTGCAGCATTTCTTTTGCCACCCATAGGGAGCTCAGACAAATATTACACAGGACTGTCACTGCAGCCTGAGTGAAATAACGTCCACGTTATTTCACAGCCATTTTACACTGCACTCAAGTAACTTATAAGTCACCTATGTGTCTAACCCTCACTTAGTGAAGGTTAGGTGCAAAGTTACTAAGTGTGAGGGCACCCTGGCACTAGCCAAGGTGCCCCCACATTGTTCAGGGCAATTTCCCCGAACTTTGTGAGTGCGGGGACACCATTACACGCGTGCACTACATATAAGTCAGTAGCTTCACAATGGTAACTCCGAACATGGCCATGTAACATGTCTAGGTTCATGGAATTGTCCCCCCAAGCCAAATCTGGTATTGGGGTGCCAATCCCATGCATCCCCGGGGCTCCAGCATGGACCCCGGGTACTGCCAAACTAGCTCTCTGGGTTTTTTTCTGCAGCTACCGCTGCTGCCAACCCTCAGACAGGTTGCTGCCCTCCTGGGGTCTGGGCAGCCCAGTCCCAGGAAGGCAGAACAAAAGATTTCCTCTGAGAGAGGGTGTTACACCCTCTCCCTTTGGAAATAGGTGTTAAGGGCTGGGGAGGAGTAGCCTCCCCCAGCCTCTGGAAATGCTTTGAAGGGCACAGATGGTGCCCTCCTTGCATAAGCCAGTCTACACCGGTTCAGGGAGCTCCCAGCCCCTGCTCTGGTGTGAAACTGGACAAAGGAAAGGGGAGTGACCACTCCCCTGTCCATCACCACCTCAGGGGTGGTGCCCAGAGCTCCTCCAGTGTGTCCCAGACCTCTGCCATCTTGAATGCATCTTGAGGCACCAAACTTCTGCATTACCAGTCCTCTGGGTCCCCTCTCATCTTGACGAGCGTGGTCACTGGAACACAGGAGCTGGATCCAAGTGACCCCGACAGTCCAGTGGTCCTTCTGTACAAATTTGGTGGAGGTAGGCCCTTGCCTCCCCACGCCAGACAGTAATACTGTGTACTGCATGATCTGCAGCTGTTAGGGCTTCTGTGCACTTTTGCAGGGATTCCTTCATGCACAGCACAGCCAGGTCCCCAGCACTCCGTCCGGCATTGCTCAACTCTCTGAGTTGACTTCCCACTTCGTGGGACCCTCTTTTGTTGTGCTGAGATGACCGCCGTGCTCAAATTTCTTGACTGCCTGTTCAAGTGCTTCTGCGGGTGCTGCCTGCTTCTGCATGGGCTCTCTCTGTTGTTGAGCGCCCCCTCTGTATCCTCCTCCTGTTCCTTCCTGGGCCCTGGCAGCACCCATTATCTTCAACCGCGATTCTTGCAGCTAGCAAGGCTTGTTTGTGGTCTTTCTGTGTGGAAACAACTCTGCATCCTCCAGCACACCGTGGGACATCTTTTGACCAATGGAGAAGTTCCTGCCATCTTCCGTTGTTGCAGAATCTTCAGCTTCTTCCACCCGAAGGCAGCCCTTTTGCACCTTCATCTGGTGTTTAGTGGACTCCTGCCGCCCTGGACACTCGCGTGATTCTTGGACTTGGCCTCCTTCCTTTGCAGGTCCTCAGGTCCAGGAATCCGTCTTCAATGCTCTACAGTCAGTTGTTGTCTTTGCAGAATCCCCTATCTCGACTTTACTGTCTTTCTGGGGCAGTAGGGTAACTTTACTCCTACTTTTCAGGGTCTTGGGGTGGGGTATCTTGGACACCCTTAGTGTTTTCTTACACTCCCAGTGACCCTCTATACACTACACTAGGCCTGGGGTCCATTCTTGGTTCGCTTTCCACTTTTGGAGTATAGGATTTGTGGTGCCCCTAGGCCTATTGCATCCTATTGTGTTCTCTATTTTGTCCAGATTTTGGTTTGTGTGTATATTTTGTGTATATTACTTACCTCCTAAGGGAGTATATCCTCTGAGATACTTTTGGCATATTGTCACTAAAATAAAGTACCTTTATTTTTAGTAACTCTGAGTATGGTGTTTCTTATGATATAGTGCTATATGATATAAGTGGCATAGTAGGAGCTTTGCATGTCTCCTAGTTCAGCCTAAGCTGCTCTGCTATAGCTACCTCTATAAGCCTAAACTGCTAGAACACTACTAATCTACTAATAAGGGATAACTGGACCTGGCACAAGGTGTAAGTACCACAAGGTACCCACTATAAGCCAGGCCAGCCTCCTACAGAGGGTACTGATTAAGTGATGATTGGTGTAATGTTCTGTGAAATTTGAATTCTCAATTCAATTCACAGCCTTTTGCACTAACCTGGTTGGATTGGCCCAGAGGAGCACTGATTGTCCGCCTTCGCCAGTGCATTTACACACACTAGATGTTTACCTATATGTGCAACATGCGTGCAAGGGAAAAGGCTAGGGGACTAGAGAGACTGATGTCTGATCACCACCAGTATTCTGCGAACCGACTTGAAAGACTTCACACACATAAACCTATATGCATATTCCAATACAATGCAACTATGCAATATTTGCATCTGTGTCAATCCCTACTCTCCAGAATTTTACCTGAATTACTGCTGGCGCAGATGCAATTTTGCATTTCCTAAATAGCAACTTCATAGAAATCGCTATTTGGTAAATGCAAAACCAAGAATGGCTTCGGGCAAAAGGCCCCCCAAAATGCACCCCAAAAGTAGTGGTGCACAAGTAGAGCACACATATGCCCAAGCGGAATGTGTGTGCTCTATTCCACTTTAAAAATAGCATTTGAGGTGCTTTTTATACATTTCAGATGGTTACCATCTACTGGGTAGAAATCGCAATTTGTGATTCCCTAAAGGGCTCTGTACATCTGAAAATCCCACTTTGCATTTCTTGATGGCTCGAAATAGTGAATCGGACCATTAAGAAATGCAAAATGGCTTTGTACACCTGGCCCTTAGTCTCTACAATTCATGCTCCACATCCATGCTAGACTGGGCTGGAATATCGCGATAAGGCAACCATGACGACCATGGCCATGGCAATGTGAATGTGAGACCTGACAGCTTTGGTGTGGGCTTCCTCCAAAATGTTTGCCTTCTCCCCTCCTGTTTGCTGAAACTTGTTTATGTTGGAATTAAGACTTTGTGCATTTTACCACTTCCAACCAGTGCTAAAGTGCGTATACGATCCTTCTAAATCATAGTACAAATGGCTTACACATGATTAGGACATTTAACTTGCTTGTAAGTCCTTTGTATATGGTACCACGGGTACCCAGAGCTTGTAAATGGAATGCTATTAGTGGGCAGCAGTACTCATTGTGAAACTCACTAAAAGTAACCTTTTGCAACATGTCTCAGACCTGCAATTTCACATTTAATGCAGTTTTAAACTGCCATGAGCATTCTAAAGTATTTTTGGAGTTCCCAGCTGCCAGGGCCTGTTATGTACTCCCCTTTTAGGAATGCGTATTGGGCCCAAACAGTGCGACCTGGGTGTAGCTGGTAGAGAGCTATTCTGCTAGAGTGGGAAAGGTGGAGCTGTTCCTGAGCACACTTAAAACATTTCAAAACGTTGCCTCTAGCACACTTGTAAAGGATCTTGACACCAGCCTTTATTTACCCTTGACCTCCTGGAGTCTGGCCAGGGGAAGAAAGAGGAAAGAAAGACATTTCTAGAAGCAGGCATGGGGTGGACCAGAGGTTTCTCCCACCTCAAATGGTGAGCCTCCTGAGCCACTCATCAGTGCACTCTTGGACCTGTGGACATTACAGAAGAAGGGCTGCCTTGTTCCTCAGATGATTGCCCTACTATTTGCGGCCGGCCTTGTTCCCCGCAGTACTGCCCTGCTGCTTGAGGTCTGCCTTGTGCTTTGGAGGACTGCCCTGCTGCTGCCAGAGGGCTTCCCTGCTGCTTGAGGCCTGACGTGTTCCCCAGAGGAGTGCCCTGCTGTTGATCTTCAGTGTACCAAACTAAAGTTAAGGTTCACACCGTGATAAAGGTCAAGATGGAATTGGAGCTTGTGACAAACAGTCAACACTTGTTTTGCAGCTGTGATGGCTTTTCAAGGCTAAAAAGTTCCAAACAACGAATGAAAGAAAATATATAAACAAATATTCCCATCTATTAAACTGAGCACATACCATTTATAAATCACATTTTTAAAATCTACAAAATGCAATTCTTTTCCATAACAAAACTTGATGATCTGACATACAAACTATGTCTCCCGCATTCTTTAAAATGCAAAGTTGGAATGTTTTCAATTAATATAATCTTAACAGTACTAAACAGTTGTATAGCTCAATGTGGAGAGACATTTTTCAAAATCATACCCATTTCATCTTTTTTTTAATTGCATTGAAAATATTTATGTAGTTTGGACCCAAGCTTTTAAACTGGATAGTACTTTATAATGGAAAGTCATTACACGCTGCCATGGTTGGGATACTAAGTGCAGCCTGATGCTTACTAAGATAACAAATTTGGAATATGTAGATTAATATACTTACAGAGAGCATTGCGTGAAGTGGCTATGCTGGACAGCATGGCATGCCCTCTTTAGTAGAGCTCTCACACATTGCTCACTAATTTGGTGCAATCATCTTCCATGACGGGCAACAAAGTGCAGCTGGTGCCACGGCTGTGAGGATCCTTACCAACACACCGCCACACTGGAAATGAAAGTGGACTCCTTGCCCACAGACTTGGGTCATGTCAGAGATCACCAGTGCAAATTGAAAGAGACAGTAACACTGTCTGAGACAACATTCCAAATTCTTGCGCCCCAGAGGTTTGTGAGGCCCATTGACAGGATACATTTCTTAGAATGAATAGCGGAAGGTTCAGAAAAAAGCCATGCCAGATGCAGTATTATCCATGTTATGGGAATTTCAGAGGAGTCGGAGGGAGAGGACATGGTATAATATCGGGAACAGTGGTTTGAAGAAATGGTTGCACCCTATTGTCTAACCCCATTTTTACAATAAGGAGGGTACATAGAGTCTCGGCATTTATCCTCCCTGCCAGAGGCTGCCCATCATCCTTGTAGTGACCAAACGTCTGCATTTCAAGGACAGGAACAACATTCTATAAGCAGCCAGGAAGGTGTGCCACTTTCATTTTGACAGTGGTAAAGTTATAATTTACCTGGGCTATAATGTGGCTATCAAACATCAACACTCGTCCTTCCTGGGAGTCATGCGCAATTTAAGAGTCATGGGCTTGCAATATGCATTACTCTTCCTGGCTAATCTCACTCATGGCTAATGAGAGATCCCATTTCCCACTATCCTGGTTGATATATAAACACTCATAGGTCCCAAACAATGCTAAGGCGCTATGCATGCAGAAGCAATAGAAGCAAAATGACTGAATAGGAGCACATGGCATGTGATGGCTAACATACTATGTGACCCCAAAAAAGAGGAGGTTCCCCTTCAGCCCACAGCCAGAGTATACAATGGAAGACTCAACCTGAGAGGATTCAGAGGCATAACCCTCACACAGCAAATGACCTACTGTAACTGTTAGCATGATGATAAACCTTAACCACCTGTCTAGTCATTAGTTTGAATAACCATTGTCCCTGGAATGTACAGTCAGGTGGATTTGTATAGCGCTGTTTGTCACTCATGATGGTATCCAGGTAATGAGTAGGTGAGAGTAGGCATGTGATGAAGCTGGGTCTGAGTACAGTCAGTCTCAATGTTCCGTCAAGAAGACTAATTGAAAAGCCTGGTCTTCAGTTTCTTGTAGAGTTCAAGAAGTGAAAGCCCTGATGCATTGGGGGATGTGAGTCCAGGATTTGGCAGCATGATAGGAGACCAATCGACTTCCCGTTCTGCTTCTGTGTATGCAGGTGTGTGTGTAAGTGAGATTGATACTGAATGAAGTTGTCTGGTGACTTGTGGGAAGTGAAACCAGTGATTGAGGTATGTGGGTCCCATGTAGTTTAGTGCCTTGATCGTGTGGGTGAGAAGTTTGAACTGGGAGTGCTTTTGAATGGGGAGCTGCTGGAGATCTCTGAGGAGTGGTTAAATCAAATCAAATCAGGATTTATAGAGCAAAACTACTCACCCATAAGGGTCTTGAGGCTCTGGGGGTGGGGGGGGTGTCCTCTGTGCTTCAGTTGAAGAGCCAGGTTTTAAGGTCCTTCCTGAATTGAGTTAATGATGGTGACTGCCTGAGGTGCAGGGGAAGGGTGTTCCAGCTCTTAGCCGCGAGGTAGGCAAAGATTTTTCTACCATTCGAGGTCTTCCTTATGTGGGCTACGTGGCTAGGACTTGTTGAGCGGCCTTGTATGCATGGAGTGGTGTGGCGTGGGATCAGAGCAGGAGGTAGAGGATGAGTCTGGCGGTGGCATTTTAAATGGTTTGATGTCTGTGAAGAAAATGGGTTGGAATGCTGGTTTAGACTGTGTTGTTGTAGTCCAGTCTGCTTGTGATTAGGGTCTGCGTGATGGTACGTTTGGTGTCCAGTGGAAGCCACTGAAAGATTTTACTCAGCATGTGGAGGATGTGGAAGCATGCGGAGGTGAGGAAGTTGACCTGGGACTCCATGGTGAGGTTGGTGTCCAAGATGAGGCCAATGTTTCTAGTGTAGTGGGATCGGCAGGTTGTTGGTCCGGCTTTGGATGGTGCCAGGTGGATTCCCAAAGTAAGCTCTTATTCCTAAAGATCAGCACTTCAGTTTCAAACACATCTTGCACTGTGTAGGCACCCTATGAATCCATCACCCTGCTTCCTGATAGCACTTACTTCTATGGCCTGATAGAATGGATCTAGGAATTCATATATATTGCTTTTTATTTGTATTGGTTCTTCTTGTATTGGTCAGGAGGGAAGAGTTCTAGTTTCTGCCCTAGAAGGAAGCAAGTAATGTTTGACATGCGCAGTTATGGGAGATGGGGGATGAGGAAGTCGGGAGTGGGAGTGAGTTACTTGACACAATTGTTTAGACCTGATCACCTAGATGGCATTGCCACAGAAGAATACATGAATCATTATCTTGTGGAATGTGCAGGTGAAGAAGATAATAGCAAAGCTACATAAGGTTCACAAATTTCCAAAGCACTTTGGTGACTTTTTTTGCAGGAAAAACATTTGACAAGCAAAGAACGTTCCAGGTTGCAGTGCAAATGGAGGTGGTAAAATATTACGGGAGGATGTTTCTCATAAGCTCAGCGGGCCTTGATATGGATCAGACCCATGCTTCCTTTAAGCATTAACTATATGCAAATAGATAAAAGGGGTATGTATGTGCCCATAGAAGGAGGGTTAATGGCAGACCAATGAACCTGGATAGCCTTAATGCACCCTACATTAACCAACAGGCATACTATGATTCTCTGTCCAGATTGCTGATGTGATGAGCACATCTCCCTTTTCTATTGGGAGGGTACCTAAACTCCATGTTGGATGTTAACCTGGATCAATAATATCCCCTTTTTCTCAGTCTCTAGTATGAAAGACAACTAACATTTAGAGAGACTGGCTAAATAAGCGAGCTTTAGTAGAGATGTGGACAAGCAGAAACCCATAAGCAAGGGAATTTAAATTTTAGTCACCAGTTTATGACTTTCAAATCTAATTTAACAGGTTGATCTGCATGAAGACACTGTCAACAGACATCCAACACTCTGAATATCTAAGCAAAAATTCTGATCACAATACACAAATCTTATCCACCAAATGGGGCAGACCACCACCCCTTACCCTGACATGTTGCATGCAGGGCGGGATTTTAAAGGATGCTTTGTTCAGGGCATAATTGAAGGAGCATGTTGATAAGTTTTTTTAAGATAATACAGGACCAGCCTCATCTATGGTGGTAGAGTGGAAGGTATTGAAAGAGCTTGGCAGAGGACACTTTATCCTTCAGTCTGTTAGATCAATATTAAAGTTTGCAAGACCATGAGCTAGCAAATTTTACGAGGAAGTCGACGAGGGATAATTTTACAGTAGGCACCCTCAAATTGGCAAGAAAAGAGCAGTTGGCTGTAGTGGAAAGGCAGCAGTGCTTGGATTTTTCTACCATTCTAGCCAGGTAGCATCTTAAGGGGGACACAGTGAGCAAATGTTTGACATGGTTGTCTAGGCCTGAAAGTAGAGGGGCCACTTTATAGAGATAAGGTGTGCCCATGATACCATATGATATTCCTAGGGCGAGATTAACAATATATTTTATCATTATTATCTGGGTCTCTAGAGGAAGATCACTAGGTGTAACCTGTAGTCCGATGGGTTTGCAACTCTCACAGGTAGACCTGGAGAACAGGGAAAAGGCAGAACAACCATAAGGTAAGGGGGCTCTTAGGACGTGGCATCTGGGAAAGTCTCCTTGGTGAAAGCTGGAAAGGACTCATTAGAGTTCCCATCAAATTGCCCCCTATGAATTCTTATTACAGGTTACAAAATTCTCTGAAAAAATGTCAGCTTGTAGACTGCTCAAGCACATCCTCACATTGCACCGTCCCAAACAGAGTGGGTTTAATACCAGCCAGATCACATTTCAGGATATCAGACAGCTGTTTCATGCAATTGAGGAGGGAGACAATGTGTGGCCAAACAGTGCCATACTGAGAGTAGATCTAGAATAATATGAGCAGACAATACTTATTTTGAACACTATAGAAGCTTAGTTTGGGGTGAAATATGGTTGTCTGCATTGGCTTGTTGTATGCCAGCCCAACGGTGAGGGTGTGCATCTGGAAGATAATAACAGGAACAAATTATTTTGGGAGGTTATTTAGCAGGGATGCTTCACCTCCCTTCAGCTGTTTGCTGTGTCGCTAGATCCTTTTGTCACTTAGTTGAGAGCAGTGGGTTGACATGGATAATCCCATAGAAAGGGGATACACATGTCATCTCTCTTTATGCTAATGACTTATTTTTTTGTTTTTATGAGAGATATCAGAGTGGAGCTACACCCTATGGCAAAGGTTCTGCCTGACTTAGGGGCTGTGTCAAGTCTCAGGCTTAATTGGTCGAAATCCTGTTTTTACCCACTGAGGGCAGACATAGCACAGAATAAGCTGGGACCCAGAGGGAAGATGATTAAATGGGAAGTAGTCACTTTTAAGATTTTAAGATATCTAGGGGTAAGCATATATAACTTGGAGGCAAGCCTCATAGAGGGTAATCTGAAGCTCACCATCACAGTCTTGATGTCTCAAATTGCTTTCTGGAAACTGTTCCCTTTGTCTTTAGTAGGGTGAATAGCACTTTCCAAAATGGTGATTCTTACCAAAGCCCTTTATGACTTCAAAAACCTCTCAGTAAGTGTCCCTTGGAAAGCCTTTAAAGAGCTAGACAACCCACTGGGTGAACTAATTTGGAGGACAGGGAGACACGCGTTGCTCTGGAAATGCTTACATTTCTGATGGAAAATGGTGGAATGGGCGCCTCTGATTGGGAACTGTACACCATTGCAGCCCAATAGATCTCACGTTGGCTAGCCAGCCATACCTGTCTAACATAAGCCCCTAATTCTCTGCAAATGATAGAACTTCACCAGATGCCCACTTACCATCCATTGTAAGTATACAGAGACCCTGCTTCAAATTCTTAGAATTTGCCTCACATAGGGCTTTACAGAGGACCCAGACTACGATGCCCTATGCCTCGATAAACTCACTATATGAGCTGCCAGGTACCTGGGGATTTCAGTCCAACTGAAAGCTGCAGATTTGACTATTCATTAATAGTTTGCTAACCCCATTTAATTTGCATGCAGAGGATCTGGGGCTTCCCAGGGGTCAGCTCCTCAGTAATAGGTAGCTAAGTATCGCATTGCGAGAGATTTAGAGAATCAATGACACTCAGAACCCTTAACACAAGACTATCCCCTTTGCTTATATATATTACATACTCTAGGAAATGGCAGAAGATTGATCACATGTTTCGGGATAACACTATTGGGATTGGTGGGTACATCCTACATCCATAGAAGAACAAATGGGAAGTTGACCTCGGTAGGGCCTTTCATGATAAGGAAAAGGGAAGACTGCCGGGATACCATTAGAAAGTTTTACACAATGCTAGGTGTAAGTTTATTCAATATAAATTCACGCTGAAGGCTTGTATGATCCCTAAAACAATTACTAAGATGGGCTTCATATCTCCTGCTTATTGTCCTCAATGCAGACTAAAATGCAGGTTTTAAACATATGGGGCCTGATTACGACCTTGGCGGATGGGATACTCCATCATAAACGTGACGGATATCCCACCCGCAGTTTTACAAGTTCCATAGGCTATAATGGAAATTGTAATATGGTGGACGGGATATGCGTCGCATTTGTGTCCCATCAAAGGTCGTAATCAGGCCCATGGTGTTGTAGAAGTGTTTTTAATATAGAAAAATCAATGTTGAATTCAGATGTGGTTACTTTAGCATAGCTAGGCCATCGTCTACATGAGAAGGCCACAGCCAGCTTGCACAGATATCAATTCAGAAAACAATGTGCACCTTTATTTTACATAAACAAGCCTTTCCAGATGCATGTCTGTGTGTGATTTTCCATTTTAGAAAAACAAGCATAATAGAGGCTCTCTTCACAGTGTCTATGTGTTGATAAAGTGCAATTGTATAAATGTGCTTTCCACACGTGGAAGCCGTGTTCGGAATACACTTTTCTCTGTAACAGCATAAGGTTTTTTTCTCAAGGCTCTTAAACACCGTAGATTCAATGCTTGAACGCAAGATTGTATTAATTTGTTATGAAATGCACATTCAACTTTTTTAAATGAATATTTTGTTTTATTAATATGCATTAAAGTAGGTGTTTACTACATGTTAATTATTTGGTGTATCTTGTGTATTCAAACAATCATTGGTCAATTCAAATGTATTCCTGATAATCCCACCATACTCTCTCATTTCACACCATATAAAAATCTTAAAAAAGAGAATATTTTTGGGCACTATTCCAGTCTCTTTACTTTCTTGTTAGGAAGCAATCTCTACACTAGTCTGTTTATTCACTTTAAGCTTAGACTTTTCTTGCCTTTCTAACTGTGCAGACTCTACACTAATCTGTAACTTGATTTACACTTAGACTTTCCTTGTTTTTTAAATTGAGGCAAACTCTGTGTCTATTCTCTTGCGGAACCATATTTTGGCTCTGGTTGTTTGCTTATTTTGGTGGTAAATAGGTAAATATTATGTTAATCCTCTTGCATTATTTGATTTTGATTTATTATAAATGCTATTTCCAATAAGCTGATTAATGACTTTTTGATTTTTTTGTAATGATCCTAATATGAATAAACCTTTATGTCTTTGACTTTGAAATTTGTCCTGTCAATGATTTTTATAATGGCATTAGGGTGTATAGTCGTACAAAGACTCACTAGGCCTCACAAAGACTCAAACTGCCTCAAACCTGTGCATCAAACCTTTGATTATTTAATTAGAGCATCCAAAGTATGGGAGTGACCAATAGTGGAATGCTTCTGGCTAGCAGTAGGGGCAGTTATAACCACCACAGTGAGACAAATTATTACAACATGATGGAGAATCATCTACTAGGGTTTGCTCTGTACGAGTAAATGTGCACAGCCAAAATAAAATGTATACATTTGAGGTTACTGTTAGCCAAAGGGCCGTAACCATGAGATGGAAATCAGATACAGGTACCTCAGTGGCTCAATGAATAATAGAGGTCAGATGTTGGACTGAGGAAGAGAGCCAAGCTTTACACAGAGAATGGGCCTGCAGCCTTTTTAAATTCCAGATAGCTCACTTGTGGAATGATATGATGGACATATTCTCACAGGCAGCTACAAATTATGAATACTGTACCCTGTTGAGAAGGTACCTCTTAGCCTTCTCTATCTTAACTGAAGTATACTATACAACATCATTAAGGGACTCGTTATGAGTTTGGCTGTCTCAGGACCGCCATGTTGGAGGTCGTGCCACCAACAGGCTGGTGGAGAAGATCATCAAATTATGACATTGCCAGTATTCAGTACTGAATACAGCCAAAACACCATTGTCACCACTACAGTGGTCTGGTCGCCATAGACGACAGTAGGCTGGCGGAGACCATGCTTCTGCTGGACAGATTACGAGGTTGCACACAGCCAAGGTTTCTGCCGCGGTAGCACCACCACAGAAACCTAGGCAGAAACGAACTGCATAAAAGGAGACTCTCAGCTTCAGTAACCCATAGTCATCTGATGCTGCCATGGAACTAGAACTCCATATCATCTTGCTGCTCCAACTCATCCAGAGACTCCGGAATCGACGCAAAGATGACAACAGCAACCGTAAGTACACACACTTACCTGTCACTGTTGTAAATTGCCAAAGTTTCTATGCTCATACAACATACCAGTGAGTACGGGGGTGAGCGCGGTACACACACATAACCTGACACTGACATGCACACTCACGGACAGCCTCATACACACCCGCACGTACACAGTACACACACTATGCCTATCACACACACAGATCAAAATACACACCAACTCCAGGAAACACAGCACCGGCCAAGTCACACACAATAACACACAACACCACAACACGTCACAACAACACCACAACCCCAACACCATCAATGCATTGGCAAACACCCACAATAGACACTTCCCAGTGACAAATTACACATACAACACAATGTACCAACAACAGGGAATGAACACACACAATTACACAACCATACAATGCAGCAATTGACATACACAGCAAGCACACATCACAACATACATGACATACCATGAACAAGACACGCACACACACACACAGTCAAAGCACACAAAGTCACACAAAACTGCAACAAACACAAGTCAACATAAACACCACTTAATACCATGACAACAACATGTCCCCAACATACACATGGCCATCACACAACACACACCTATCAATTGGGGACAAATGCACTACACAAAACCTCACATGCTGCCCAGACAAAACATGTAGCATATGCACCACTTACCCACAATTACTCACACACAAACAATGTCAGCCATTCCCAAATATGCTCTAAGAATAGAAATGCAGGACAAATATGTTATTGTCGAAACCAACAACTGGTTGGTCAAATTATGTATTATGCATACTAAAATAAATGAAATGTCCAAGGCCATAGGCCAGTCCAATTAGAAATAGTGCAACATGCACAGAATGCACATCTGAGTGCCTTGAACCTGACTCCTGACTGCCATTTAACCTCCACAGGTAGGGGCATCAAGGGGGCAGGCACCTCAGGGATTATCAGAGAGTTAGAGAGGGGAGATCGGGCCTAGGTTTTGTAGGGGGTCCTTTGGGATTGGGCTTGTGAGGGGGGTTAGGCCTAGGTTTAGGGGAGGGTTGGGTTATCTTGGGAGGGGTAGGCTTCCTGGTGGAAGAAGAGGCATATGTACTTGCAGAGGGGGGAGGCCTTGGAGGTAGAAGGGACATGCCTGGGGAGGGAAACAGAGCATTTAGGGGTATTACGGGGGTAAGAGGAGTAAGGAGAATGTCAAAACATGAAAGGAACACTAATTTTGACACACAGGGACGGTCATCAGAAGGGGGTTTGGGAGTGGAGGGTGAGGGAGTGGTTGTCTGACATGTATGTATGGGTCTCATGGGTGTGTGTTTGTGGGAGGTATGCGTGTGGGATTGGGTGTCTGTTGGGTTGGTAAATGAGGGCATTTATGTGTCTGTTACTGAGGGAGGTGAGGGTGGTGGGTAATGCCGTGGTGGGTGGGTGACTGTCTGTTGGGGTGGTGACTGCAGGTCTGGTGAATGTGCTGCATGTAGGAGTGTCAGTGATTGTGGTGTCAGTAGGTCTGGTCACTGGGGTACATGTCTGAGGGTCTGCTATTGTGCTGACTGTGGATAGGATAGCTGTAGTGGCTGGATCTTTGGTGTCTGCAGGAGTGTCAAGTGTAGTACCAGTGATTCTGGGGTGGTTGGCATGTCAGGGCAGGCAGTGACTGTTGCTGTGTCTCCATCTGTATGTTGCTTGTGTGCATGCCGGTGGTGTGTCTTGTGGTGCCTATGTTTGTCTGAGCTATCCTTGGATGTTGAGGTGGATGCATGCCCGTCTGTCTGTGTGCTTTGGCTGAGTCGGAAAGGGATGTTTGGGGATGGGAACAGGGAGGTGGAGAGGGATGGCAGACAAAGGGTGACTAGCTGCCCTCAGTTTGGAGGCCAGAGCCTGAATGGATCTCTGTAGGCCAGCCAGTGCACTATGAAGGCCCTCCAGGAACACATTACTCTGTTGTATCTGAATTGCTAGTCCCTGGATCACATTCATGATGGTAAACTGACCCCCTGAGATCAACCTCAGGAAGTCAATAGCCTCCTCACTGAGGGCAGCAGGCCTGACAGGAGAAGAGGCAGAGGTGCCTGTCACAAAGGAGACGGCCACCCTCTTAGAAATTTTAAAAATGGCAGGGATTACCAATGTACACATGATGTTGGCAAAACACAGTGTATACTGTACCATTTAGGGGATGTCCTGCCCCATGTAGCATGCCCACAATACGTTGGTTAAGAGAATAGCAGACTAGCCATTTACCTTCACAATACCATGTACATGGGAAAAACAGTTTGAACTTGCATTTCTATGACATGCCTTGCACTAGAAATGTAGAAATACCACCATGCTTTTTATCATGTAAGATGTCCACCCTGATTATATATCAATATTTTCTAATTTGCAGTCCTCACTTAACAATGGGGACACCTCCTCACACCTCAGAGTAAGTGTAGCAAGTATGCCATCTGAAGTTATAGATTGAGATCACACCCTCACATGAACCTTATATCTAGTTCACAACTCATGATTAATTGGCCTGTTTCTTGCCTGTCAGACCCTATGTTGCACATAGAGCTAGATCCAGTGGAATAGGAGTGGACAGAGACCAGAGACCTGAACCACTTACCAACAGGATACCTGGAGTATGGATCAGTAGGTGGGAAGGATGGCCTAGCAGGTTATATATAGAGCAGAATAGTGGTACCCATATGACACATCACCAAATGCTTCAATACAATATGGTTCACATTGGTGAGTTTATATTCCGATACCCACTGGAAGCTCCACACCTGTATGTCAACGTTATAATCTCTACACCTAGGTTTACCTAGAAGACCATTTGCCTTTAACATTTACAACATTGTCACTGCTTAAATACTCACACATTATACATTGAAGTGGCAGAGGGGTGTACATGTGTGTAATCAGTACTTAACCACTTTTGGCTGCTTTGCTGCCCTCAAATGCCCTTCCAACTCAGGTTAGGCCACCACCAAAATGAGGGCCATTGGGGGTCAAGGTCCGCTGGGCAACTCTCTCTCAGTGGGAGGACATGCCCAGCTGAGTCTCTGCGGTCTTCCGTGCCCAGTGTCTCAGGTCCTCCCACCACTTTCTACAGTGGGTGATTGACTGGCTGTGGCCCCTAGGGTCTGCACTTGCATGGAGATGCCAGAGTCCCTTCTTTTGAAGGGTGTTGATCTACATGGACGACAGAGACAAAAGGAGAATGTTATATCAACATGCACCATCCAAACACAAGTAATCAGAACACTTCAGACACAGTAAGCTGGCAAACATACCCTTCCCCTCAGTCCAAACTCATTCACAATTTACCATCAACAGCCAGCACATGTGTGAAGTGGACTCTCCCCCACAACATACATGAACAGTCCCTGGTATTGACTAGACACATATGACCAGGCCACATGATTATCCTTAACATGGTATGTCTTTATGAACATTTCTCACACCATTATTGTGTTGTTGCTGCTATCTATGTTGTGTACAAAGGAAGTTAGATTACACACTAGCTACTATGTATCAGCACTGTATGTCTGCCTCTGCACATGTACACATTAGCATACACCCAGACATGATTGCCCAATCACTCAGTACCTCACATTTCATGTACACCATCATACACTCCACCTTTCACACATTGGTACATCATTGAACTCACCTGCTCCTCTGTGGCACCATATAGCTGTTCATACAGGGGTAGGACCTCATCCATGAGCTTGTCCAGCTCTTCTGGAGTGAAGGGTGGGGCCCTATCACCTGCAGGATGTGGCATGGAGGTCTTAATTGCAGCAGTGTCAGGAGTCTAGTGACCAGTACTGCAGAAAATGGCGGTCACATCTGCCATGTACATGACCGTCACCGCCAGCGGACATCGCAATTGGCGCCAAAGGCAGCAATGTGTTCCAATGGCAATGTGCACCGTGGTTGTGACCGCCTACCACCATGACGACATCCGCTGTCGGAGTTAGGTTACTTCCTCATGCCAAGAACAGTAGGTCAGGCAGCTGCCATTTTGTATACGTCATTAATGATTCTCTATATTGTGCGAACTATTAGTAAGTGCTGCCTTCATGTTTAGTAGTCTAATTGTGCATGTGAGTAGTAAAAGCTGGGTAACAGAGGAACTGGTGGTAATGGAATGACAACCTATTCTCAACATCCTATGTGCAACGACAATGGAGTATAGGTGCAACAAATATGTTTCACATGTAAACTAGGTTAGACTATCAAACACTGGCATTCACAGATAAATATGCATGTATACATCAGAGGATTCATGGAATGTGAACCAAGGGGACTGTCATATTATGCGTATCAGGATACTGTACTTCTAATGTCATATGTTGCATGACTTCTTTTTGAACATACTCATTATGTGTACATTGTAAGTGTCAACTGCAATCTAAATTTTTCCCACATAGTTACCCTGGCATGAAGAGAGGAAGACAACGTCCAGTTTACCGCCCACTAGTAGATCAGGGCACCATGGAGGAAAGACACATAATACAGATCTATTGCCTGAATAGGCATACAATCATGGATCTCTGTGATCAGTTTGAGCCAGATCTGATGCTTGCCATTTGCAATCCAATAGAATACCTCTCATTGTTCAAGTCATGTCAGTGCTACACTTCCTGGCACCTGGGACCTTTCAAAATACAGTGGCCCTAACTGCAGGGATGTTTCATCCCATGTTCAGTCTGGTTTTGAAGGATGTCCTGTGTGCATTGTTGAAACACCTGGACAGCTACATCAGGTTTCCCTAACGTGCGGAATTGGCCTCTTTGAAGGCAAGGCAGAGTTTTATGCTTTGGGACACATTCCACATGTGGTTGGTGTCATAGATCGCACCCATGTAGCCTTGGTTCCCCCCCAGTGCCAATGAACAGGTATACAGGAACTGGAAAAACTGCCACTCAGTCAACGTCCAAGTGGTGTGTTTGGCAGACCATTATATTTCACAAGTCTGTACAAAGTATTCAGGATCAGTCCATGATTCCTTCATCATGTGGAACAGCAATATGCCACTGCTGATGACACAAATCTACACAGAGAGGGCCTGGCTGGTTAGTAAGTCACATTTGACGTGTGTTCGCAAAGTTTATCTCATGTTATCACAAATGTGCATGCCCCAGATATATGTTTGTGTTGTAACTTTTCCTTACAGGGGACTCTGGCTACCTAAACCGTCCTTGGTGGTTGACACCAGTGAGATACCAAACCACACCAGGGGAAGTCTGCTGCAATATGGCCCTCAGAAGGACAAGGTGTGTCATGGAGTGGACTTTTGGGAACCTGAAGACACTATTTTGCTGTCTGGACATATTTGGAGGAGCCCTCTTCTACTCAGCCAACAAGGTATGTCATATAATTGTTGCCTGCTACATGTTCCACAACCTTGCACTGAGACGTCAGATACCATTCATACCAGATGAGGAGGAGCCAGCAGAACCTGTAGGTTGAAATGTAGATTTGCCAAGAAATGATGAGCCAGGTGAAAATGAATCCTAGAGACTTCAGGGCAGATCTCATCAATCAGTACTTCAACTGACTTAAGGTATGTGATGTCTTCTTAATATTGAGATTTCATGTTGTAACCTAAAATTGATGGCTGGCATGTCACCTCCTATTTACCATCATCTGTGAGGTCTTAGTTGGTTTCAATGCCAATGAGTCAGGTATGCATGCAAATTGTAAGTTAGTATTGTGTACAGTACATTGTGGTATACAGTGTCCTGAGATGTTACTGCATAAGCAAAGTCACACTTGTCCAAGGACTTGTCAGAATTGATTTTTTGTTTTTGCAGATATGTCCTATCCCTGATATTTGTCAATCATTGATTTGCTGAGTTTCTGTTTGGCTCTTCATCATTGGCAAGTCACAGACAGTGTCAGAGGCAGATGGGCATTGCAGGCAGACATGAGAAGTGAACATGGATGAAACCAGGTACTGATTGGCATGGATTTGTTGAGTGTAACTGATATTGCCAGACTGTCAGGAGGCGGAGGTGGAAGTGGAAGTGTGTTTTCCAACGAAGGAGACCTGTTTGGTACTGCAGGAGGTCAAATGGTGTCATGTGTGTGGCACGTGAAAATGTTGAACCATATCTTCTACGATCATAATGGTTTCTGTTGTATGTGACCTACCTTGAACATAGTTGTCAGTGTGTTCCTACTTTGCAGACCAATGTGCATGTCCCTGTGGACTGACATAGGTGAGTGGCAAGCCTGCAGGTAAAGGACCATGGTAAGTGAAATGTTCTAGGACTGGGGACATCAGTACTGATCTCTGTCTGTATCATGGGTAATGATTATTAGTGAGCTAGGGTATAGGTATGTGATAAGGCTTTACCTGGTGATACAAAGGACCAATCTGTATGGCCACAGGCTTGTAGGAACAGTGACATGCCACTAAGTTATCTATCTTGTGGGTTAGTAGTGTATGACATCTAAGCTGAAAATCTGATGTCACTAGCAGTACCACTCTATCTGCTGTTATCAAACCTAGGAATAGATGTGTGGAGATGTCCAATACAGCAGTTTTGTCTTATATTAATTTTACAATCCCAATGTAATGAGTCTCCTGGTGACACAGTACATGTGTGATATCAATAACAAAAGTTGTACAATACAGAGGACATATTGATAATAGAGTTGTCATACATGACAATTGTACATGGTTTATAAATGACACTTACACAGAACCTGTGTTAAAGTTGTATTTATTGGGGAGTGCAAAACAATATGTGTGAATTGAAACAGAAATAACAGAAAGTAAACAGTGAATGGTTCAGTCATGGTGGTTGAAATCATTTTGGTAGCTGCTACACCATTTGAAGACACATGTCCAGTGTCCTTGTACCATAGGAAAATGGATTTAGGTTTCAGAACAGTCAACAGGGTGTATCAGTGGCACACAAAGGGAAACAATCACGAGACGTTCACCTCCTGGCAGTGGGTTTGGTCTTGGCATCTGCTCCTCGTGGATGTCTGGTGGACTTCCACGTTAGTGGGGGGTTCCTCTGCTACAGAGGGTAGGGTGTCTGAGGCATGTCCGTCCCCTGGCAGGGCCTCCATTCCACTGGCGGACACAGATGTAGAAGGGCCAGACAAGTTGTTACTAGTTGAAGAGTCCTGATGTTGTTGGACAGACCTACTCAGGGTAGGGTCAGCACCCCAGGAATGGAAGCCAGAATGCCACTGCTGCATGACTTCCTGGTGGTTATCCCTCTGTAGCTGTTGGATTTCCCCAGTCATGGTGACTAACTGGCCCATCATCCCTTGGGAATTTGGGTAGGCTCCTAAGACTTAGGAGATTTGTTCCTGGTCAGTATTGTCCTTTTGAGCCCCCATCCTCTGGCCCACACAGTCCCTTCCACGCAGTCTGCTTCCACATGCAGGTGCCCCTGGCACAATGTGGTGGAATGACCATCATTGTCAAGGGTGACAAGAGGAGACTCAGGTATCTGTACTGGGGGCACACAATGTTAGAAGCAGTCCTTGGCACACAGATTTGGCGGAGAATGATTGCCTGTAATGTGGTGCAACAGGGCTGGGAGAAGCCGATGTGGACAGCGTGAGGATGACAGTTGTTGACTGACCTTTGATGGACCAGCTTCATTCTCATTGTCCACATATCCAGGGTCCTCACTGGGGCTCACATCCAGAGGGGTAGTGGCAGTCTCTGGTATCCTCTCCCTGGTGACAATGGCAAGGCTATCTGTGGGAGAAGATGAACAGAGAGTTGCTATGAGTGATACAACAAGTGATGCTTCAGTTTGACTATTAGCGAAGTTGTGTGAGATGCACACAGTGCCTTAACATGATCCCTAGAAATGACAATGATAGCTGCTGGCAAATCTTACTTAGTACATGTGACTGAAATTCCAATACCATACACCATGCTCAAAGATCTTAAACTATGTTGCTAGTTTTTATTCTGTTGATACCCTCCTATATTGTCTGACTATTGACATGGGTGTTAACCTGTGTTGTCTAGTGAAGTGTCTGGCATGATACATGGCACAAAAATCTGCACAATGCACAATAGTGTCAGAGTAGGGACACAGTATGGGACTAAGCAATTGACATTGACCTCTATGTGGATGTACAGCATGTGCATCCACTTTAGCATCTATCCTTCCCACCCCTCGCCACCTGCACCCCAGGTGAGTCAAATCCATTCTTGGCATTGTTTGTCTAATGAGACACTCAGCTATAGCTGTGTTTGGCTTGTATTGATAGTGGGAGTAGTTATTTTCACATGCATGACATCGCACATTTGGTGCACTTTTCAAGTTTTCATTAAGGCGGAATATTACCTTCAGGGAGTTGTAGTGCTATCAGTTCCCAGTAATTCACATGCCATTCACAAGGGCTGTGGAGGCAGGTGAATTTAGTGAACATGTGACATGCCAGGGGGGGTTATTGAGACACTGGTGGTGGGTGGTTTGTTTATTGAGGTGGGGTAAGGTGGTGTGGGGGCATGCAGGACAAAACAATTGGGTGACGTGAATGTTGTGGGGTCTTACCAGACTCTACTCCCCCAAGTATTCCTGTGAGGCCATCTGGATGCAGGATGTTCAAGACCTTCTCCTCCCAAGATGTGAAAGTAGGGGGAGGAGGTAGGGGCCCACCGCCAGTCTTGAGGACCACCAGCTGGTACCTGGATGCCATGTACTGTACCTTCCCCCTGAGGTCGTTCTGCTCTTCCTGGTGTTCTCACTTGTGCGTGGATAGCTGCCCACATAATTGACCCAGACAACTATTCTTTGACACAACTCCATTTTCCTGGCTGTTGATGTTTGCTGGACCTGTGGTCTGAATATGTGTGGCTCTAACCTGACAATTTCGTCCACCATGACCCTCAACTAATCATCAGTGAAACATGGGTGTTTTGTGGGGACATGGGAGTGGTGGTAAAGACAGTGAGGTAGTGTTAAAAAAGGGAAAATTGAACAAAAAGTAAGTGATGAGGTGCAGGTGCTGTGATGTGCGTGGGTGATTGTTGCGTGTGAAAGTAAATTGTGTGTTGTGTATGTTGTGCAGGTGTCTGATGTATGTGTGGTGAAATATGTGTATGTGACAGCAGTTGTTATATAAAATCTGTGATGGGTATTGCTCCTCTGTGGCTGTGTGTGGTGTTCTGTTTTCAAAGGATTGTGGGTTGTGTAGGTGTGTGTTGTATAGTTGAGTGTGTAGATGTGTCGAGTGTGTGGATGTGTGTCAGGTGTGGGATATTCAAACTATCTAATGTGGTGTAGTGTTCAGTGTGATATGAGCTGAGACCGCCGCGGTTCGCACCGCCAATGGTTTTCCGCCATGGAAGAACCACTGTCATGATTTGTGGATCGTGATATGATGGGAGGATTTTTGTCAGGCTGATGGTGCAGGTGGTGGGACCATCTCTTTTCCATCCTCCAGTGTCCTGGTGGTTTCAGAAATGTGGCTGTTTTATGGCGGACTTCACAGTGTAACTCTTAATATGGCGGTCAGATTACCACCAACATGGTGGTCTGTTGGTGCCTGTGGTCTTGTGAAAAGATCATCAAACTCATAATGACCCCCTAAATCTGCACATATGCATGTTCTATGTGGGAATGGTTAACTTGAAAGTGGTACCAGAATTAAAGTTTTGGAAATAGTTTTGAAATAACATCCTAGGAGTCGGGTTTAGCAACCTATGCTTGAACCTGAAGTTATGGTTCTGGTCATTCCCTGATCAGTTTCGATTTGTATATGCTGTACTCAAAGATTTAAGCGGGCCTGGTCCTGCCAGGTCTGAGCATTGGCAGTTATTAAAAAGGATGACTGAAATGGGTCCCTTTCGGGCTCAATATTTAGCCCTTTAATTTATGGAGCTGTAAGAAAGAATTCGGTTTGTTAGAACAACAATGATAAGTTCGATAAGTATAGTTTCCCCTAGTACTCTCTGTAGCAGAACTGTGGCTGAGTCTCAAAAAGAAATAGCAAATGTGAATCTGAATATTTCTTAAATGGGAAAAGGCTACTTTTCCCTGTAACCCACACTTGGCTGGATTTGTTTCAGCCTTGTGTTCATTTGCTGGCCTGTGCCGCGTATGTCCTTTCCCCTTACAGCATCTCAAGTAAAATGCAGACTTTAACAATTCATAAGACACAGGATTCTATCACTTGATTTAGCCCATTCCCTTAATTACATATGCCACATCACTTTGGCCACGCAACCGTTTAGAGATACACCAGTTTTATGTAGCCCACTTAAAAACATGCCTGTACTGACACTTGGCCCTCCCACCAGACTTCCATTGAGCTACTATCGGCTATTAGTTTTTGGCTAGCAGATCTTAGGGACCCACTAGGATTAGTTGATCACTATGTCAGCAACTTATACCCGAAGGCTAGAGACACAAGTACTATTTCATCCCTAAGTTTACTGTTTGCGCACCAGAAACAGATGAAAATGGTCTGAATTGGAAAAGGGACAACAAAAGATGTAGGTACATTATATTGTAACACTTCTTCTGCAAAAAATTACACAGATACTTGGAGGAGACTCAGGTCAAAGTATGCCCTACAAGAGAGTGTATGTTGCACAATAGAAAGACAACATCTTAAAAAGTAAGTACTTTTACGGAATGCAAGATAAAGTAGAAAGTGAAATATAAAACAGGGATTGCATCACTGACATTGAATGCCTTCAGTGTCTTTACAGTCATTGTTAAGAAATAAATCTGTGTTGTCGTCATTAAAAAAAAAAGGACATGTAGAGCGCTGTAAGGATCTGTAAGACCTGGCTTCCTTTGTGTGGTTTCCCCTGACTTTTTGAATTCTGACCTCCTATTTTTCAGACTTTATTTTTGCTGGGTTTAGGATTATGTACACTATACCACTGCTAACCAGTGCTAAAGTTCAGATGCTCTGTACTTTAAAACATGGTGATATTGGCTTCTCCACATTTGCCTAGCTTAATTTACTTGTAAGTACCTAGTAAAGTGCACTATATGTGCCAGGGGCCTGTAAATTAAATGCTGATTGTGGGCCTGCAGCACTGATTGTACCACCCACTTCAGTAGCCGTGTAAAACCTGTCTCGGGCTGCTAATGCACAGCCTATGTGTGCAGTCTTTAACTGTTATTTTGACCTGGCAAGTGCCCCCACTTGCCAGGCCCAAACCTTCATTTTTAGTACATATAAGTCATCCCTAAGGTACGCCCCCGAGTTAGCCCCAAGGGAAGGGTGCAGTGTATTTAAAAAGTTGGGCATGTACATTTCAGTTTGGCATGTTCTATCAGAGAAAAACCTTTAAATTAATTTTCCACAGCTCCAAGGCCTATCTCTCCCATAGGTTAACATTAGGGTTACCTTGAAACAACCTTTCAGTGTAAGTTCCAATTGGGAAAAAGATAGAAATTTGGAGTTTGGTGTCGCTGGACTCTTAATTTAAAATCACAACTTATGGTGAAGTCGGACTTTAAATTCTACGTCGGAAAATAGCACTTTTAGAAAGTTGTCATTTTCTTACTTTAAACATTCTGTCCCTTTGCCTCTGGGGTGGGTGACAAATGAGCGTGGTGCACGTCAAAGGCCTCTCTTTTAAGTCTCCCCCTTCAGAGGCTCAACTAGATATAAGGACTGGACTACAAACCCCACCAAATCAGAACTTTACTGAAATCAGGGGCATTGTGCCTGGAAGAAGAGCTCCTGTGCAGCAGGCGGGACTGACACTTTGAAAACTGCTTTGCTGTGTTGGCCTGCTGATTGCTGTGCTATAGGAGGGACTGCCACTTTGCTACCTGCTTTGTTGTGTTGACCTGATGCCTGCTTCTTCTTGCCTGGGAATAAAAGGACTGTACTGGCTCTCTACATCCTTGATCCCAGGTTTCTTAAAGGGTTTGCTGGCTTGCCCCCTTGAAGTCTCAATCCCATCAAAGAATTCCTTCAACTTTGCTTCAGCTGTTGGACTCTGCAAATTGTGAGTCCTCCCTTGTCTGAGGTGTCATTCCAGTCATAGGTCTCAGTTGTGGGTTCTTCAGCTGTTTTTCACCAAAAACTGACACATTAAGGCCGTCAATGTTGTGGTGAGTATTCTGCTGGACCAGTGGGTGGAAAAGCTGTTTCCGCCCGCTGGTCCAGCTAAAAACTCATACCAGGGCCAGCGGGTGGAAAAATGGAGTGGCGGTTTTCTGTCCGAAAGAGTTTGGCGGGTGGCTTTTGCCACCCGCCAAACTCAAAATGAGGTCCTCAGTTCTTAATGTGTACCTTTGGTTGCAGGTGGCCCACCAACACTTAATTATAGTGACTGGCATTTATTTTCCATCTTCAGACATTTACCGGGAGGGCATGACCTGAAGCCCAGGGAAGATGGCAGTGTCCGCTTAGCTCTTCGTGGTCCGGTGCAGGAGTCCTTATCATGGCAGCAGCTTCTCCCTTCGCTGCCTGCTGTTTCTTCACCAAATGCTGGTGTGAAGGGTCATGGAGCCCTCCTGGTACATTTCTGGGTGGAAAGGAGGTTGTGTAATGCCATTTCTCTTCATGTTGCACTTCTCTCCTTCTCACCACCCACCATTTTGAAGTACAGTTGCATCAGAGCACCTTCACGAAATTGCATTAACTGGTCATGGCGCTTTTAACAGTGCTTCTCAACATGTTTGTTTTTACTACTTTGAGTAAGTTTATTGTTTCATCTCTTTTGCTTTCTTTCAATACCTGCTGTGAATTACAGCTGTACATTTTAAATATTACCTGACCTCAGCGGTGTATTCAATTAAACAGCTATCTTCTATGCATTAAGGTGGTATTACCTCTCCTCAAACATTATTTTACAATGTTGGCTTTCATTGTTGTTCTATCCACCTGTCTGAGATTATTACTCGCGGCTACATGGGCAGACTGAAAAACTCAGGTTACTTCATAAGTGCTCTTCTGGGTCCCCACATAGATGTATCACCCATTCTCCTCATCTTCCAACACATGTGGAGATGGATGACTCGTCCTCACCTCAAGGTTCACATTCTTCTTCAACTGTCAATACAAAAGCCACAATTCCACCTCACTCACCTTGGACAATTTCTAATAAATGCCTAAAATAGATCCTCCTTCTCCTACCAAGCCCTTTCTTTCAGTTTCCGTGGATCTTTTATTGGAAGAAATTAGAGCTTTACATCCATACATGAAGGAGAACTGAAACGTGAAACTTCAAACCCTGAACAACAGGTGGTCAAGGATGGAAAAAAGAATTGTGTGTGGGCTGAACAACATATTTCCTCCAATACTGCTACTACTCATAGAGTCAACCATTTTCAAACTTAAGTCCCCATGCTGCAAAAACAGGTTGAAGATTTAGAAAACAGAAATAGATACAATAATTAGTGTATTTATGGTTTGCCAGAGAGTTCCAAGGGTCCTGACCCCATCTTGTTTTTTAAATCATTTCCACCTAAACTACTGAACATATCAAAATCACCTCCTCTCAATATTCAACATGCTTATTGCTTGCTCATCAGCTGTATCTTGCTTTTTCTTCCAAAAGACCCAGAAGTGTTATCCTCTATTTTCTCAAATATACTGATTTACTTAAAGTTCTTCAGCAGCTAAGATGAAGAAGAAAATCTCTTGGTCCGGTAATAACATTTATTTTTCAGAAGACTATGCCAAAAACACAGCATACAGTTGCAAGGAATTTCTTTCCATGAGACCAGCTTTCCATTCTCTATGGGCTCGGTACGGCCTCTTTCACCCTTGCTTGTCTAAAGTCACCTACTAGAATAAAACTTCTGCTTATGAAGAGCCCTCATGTTTAAAAGAATTCCTTCAAGACTGTAAAACTGAAGCTATGTACACCGCCATACCTACTAAATATTGACATGTTTTCCTCAATCCTTGTGTTTCTCATTTAGAGACAGCTAACTCGTTCATTGATACTATTTGTATGCACTGTTGTATAAGTTATTCTTAATTGTTTAATTTCTTATTTTCAAATATGTTATTGCATACTAAAGTAATCTTTTCCTTCACAGGTCTTCTTTATCTGTCTGAATTTGTGCTGTTACTCATTCATCTGTTGTCCACGAGTCCCGCTTGTGATCATCCTTCTAAGAGGGCTCAACAACCCACAGACACTTTGATAGCATTTTTAGGTACGTCCTTTCCCCCTGATGTTTTTGTTCCTATTTCTTTGTATTTATGATATCTTCTATTTGTTTTTTTTATTATATCCTCTTTCCTTGTTTCGTCTTCCATTTCTGAATCTACTTTTTGCTCCTGTTCCTCCACCTTTTTTCCTTTATATGTCATGTGTTCCTCTTCTAAAATCTTATCTATTACTCATTATTTAGTCTGTATGTCACTAACAATTGTATCCTGGAATGCCAAGGTTTTGGATTTGCCAATTAAAAGACAGCAGGTTTTAATGCATTTCTGTAATCTTAAAGCTGATATTGCTCCCATTTTACCAAATTGGAATCTTTGAAACTGAAAAGAGGGTGGGTTGGTAATGGCTATTTTTCTCCAAGTAATGGTCAAAAATGGTGTTGCCACCCTAGGTCATAAGTGTCTCAATGTTCAATTGTTTATTGATACAGAGGGGGATGGTTACTTACTGATCTTATGATTCATAATGTTCCTGTTTCTATTTTTATTTTATGTGGTCCTACCAACACAGATTGTCAGTTTTGGTTAGCTGTTTCTCAAACATTTTCACATTGCCCGGATGATCATTTTATTTTTACAGGTGAGTGTAACAAAAGTGCTGAACCTCTTTAGCACTAGAAATTCCTTCTCTACCTATGTACCGAATAAGTCTAAAAAATGGTTTGTTCAAGCTTTTAAACAATGCCTTCTCACTGATGTTTGGAGACTCTAGTCCTACTCTATGAGAATACACTTATTGTTCCCCAGTGCACAGTACACAGTCAAGAATAGATTATATCTTCATTTCGCACATCCTTTCTCAAACTCTGCAGACATAGGTACCATTCTAATCTCTGACCATGCACCTGTTTCTGTTGAACTAGAAATGTTATCTAACACAGTGAAGCCTAACAGAGATTTAATAATTTACTACTAATAGACGCTGTCTTCACTTCTGCTTTTTCTTTTTTCTTTCATTACTTTTTTTTAGTTAAATTAAATGTATGAGATTCCTTTTCACTCTCTTTGGGACGCTTTCAAAGCGTCTGCATGTGATTTTATTATTAGATATGTTTTCAGAAAATGTACATTTCAGCAAATAAAAATATTGAACTTCTTGTAAAAAATTAGACATTTGGAACACACATATCATGCTTCTACATTGAAGGAATATCTACAGGTACTTAGCAACACTAAACTTCAGCTGAACACATTTTCTACTGATAACGCATACTCTTTCTTACTCCAATCCAGTGCCAAATACTACAAGGGTCAAAACAAGTTATGCAAACTATTACAACATTATCTTCAGATTAAAACTAATAAGAACAAAATTGAATCCATCATGGACACTCACTCAAATCTACTACACAAAAATACTGCATTTTTCATTTAAAAAAAAGTTTATTTACCCCTAAACACACCCCATGTGATCCAGACATTACTACTTACTTTTCATCCTTACATAAATCTTTTGATCCTCACTTAGATATCCCTCGATTTAGAGGACAACATTACTTTGACAGAGCTTCAGACTGCCCTATCCTCTCTTAAATCAGATAAAGCCCCTGGTCCTGACAGCTTCACTTCATAATTTTTCACAGCTTTTTCCAAATTGCTTCTTCCTCAATTATCTCTCCTCATTATTTCCTTTCTCCACAAGGGTCAATCATCTGGTTCTTTCTTAGATACCCTTTTTTGTTTCATCCCAAAAGAAGGCTAAGGCCCACAATTATGTAGAAATCATAGGCCCATCTCCCTAATCAACATCAATTATGAAAACGTTTATAAAACTCTTGCTCTTCATTTAGAATCTTTTTTACCCAGATATCTGGGGAGAGAGCAATCTGGTTTTGTAAAAGGGAGGTACATATTGGATAATACTTGCCTACTGTTTCATGTTCTATCTAAATCTTCACATTTAACTACTTGATTTGCAGCAATTACTTTAGATGCTGAGAAGGCCTTTGATCATGCAACCTGGTCTTTTATTTTCCATACACGTAAATGGTTTGGTTCTGGGCTCACATTTAATACCCTAATTTCCATTTTCTATACTTCTTTCCATGTGGCAATATTTGCTAATGGCCTTACTTCTTATTTCACTTTGAATAGAAGAATACATCATGGTTGCCTTCTTGTTCCCATTCTTTTTAACCTAGCACTGGGACCCTTCATCTGCAGAATCAAAGTAAACCCAGACAGAATGGGTTTCTCATGGGACACCCAATAGATTAAAATGGCTTCTTATGCGGACAATATTCTTTTAATTTTCTCAAATCCTTCTTGCTCAATTCCAGCATTTCTACATGAAATAGGTGCCTATTCTCTTGTCTCTGGTTATAAATTAAATCATGACAAATGTGAAATTTTACCCCTTAACAAATATACCTGTAAAACCTGATTTCTTGATCACAAAGTTCTCCTGGAATACAGCACAAATTCAATACCTACGCTTATGGTGTCCCCACTCAATTAAAACCTCTATTTCATTAAGTCTAAAAGATTGTATCCATAAATTAACATCATTTTTTAATTGTTGGCATCCTTTACATCTTTCCTGTTGGGGTCGCTTTGATAACATAAAGATGATGTTAGTGCCTGTTGTTTTATACACAATTTATAATATTCCATTATCCATTCCTTCCAAAATGTTTAAACAAATCAATTCTATACTTTCTTCTTTTTTATGGAAAGGGAAAAAGTATGTTTATCACTATTGAAAATGCAACATACTAAATCAGCTGGTAAAATAAATGTTCCTAATTTTCATAAGTACCACTCAGCTTTTATTCTGAAGCAATCTATTTATTGGATTTTAGAATCTCCTCTGACCAATACCTTCCCTGGGCAGAATTAGAAAGTGTTTTTCCTTCTCCCTTTTCCTTTCCTGAATTTCTAAGGTCCTTGAGAAAACCTCAGATTCTCTGTACCCCTATTTTTAAACATCTGAGTGCACAGGTAACATATAAATCTACTGATAACACTTTCTTCCGTAATTCTACAATATGACACAACACGTCTCTATTATACCATAACAAACCTTTTATTGCAAGGCTTGGAGGAAAGGAGGTTTAATATGGATTAATCACATTTATTCCAACAACTCATTCCTGAAATTCGCACAAGCTCAAGATCGTTTTTAATCTTCCATGTTCCTTTCATCACAAATTTCAATTATTACAAACTATTATTACTGAAGCTTACAACCAATTCCAATCCCTCTCCATACAATCTCCAATACCCCCTTCTAAATTAGGATTTCTTCTCCGCCCCTTCTAAATTAGGATTTCTTCTCCGTACAACCACAAACACTTTGGCTGTTTGCCGTCTTTTACAACAGCCTTTTGTTGATAGACAAAAAATGGACACTGAATTGGCAAGGGAATGTGATTTAGGATTAAATTGTCCTCTTTCCAATGGGAGACAGATTTGGACTAAACTCTGAAAAACCTCTTATACTGCTAATATGGCCCACCCAAACTTTATTTGACATATATATATATATATATATATATATATATATATATATATATATATATATATATATATATATATATATATATATATATATATATATTTAACTTTTCTTTTCTCTTTCTGGCCATCACTATCTGTACAGAGACCTTTCGGACAGATGTTGGTCATGTCACTCACAATGCACAGATTTAACATACTTATTATTTACTTGTCCCCAAGTACATATTTATTGGACACAAATCAACTCTATTTTCAACTCATTAGTACCTTTTTCCATTATTAATATTTTTCTTGGAAGAGTATCTAGTACTTGGAAGGATATTTCACCACATACAAAGATTATAGATCTATTGCTGGCAGTGGTGTTCCAAAACATAACGAGGAGTTGGAAGGATTTTATTCAGTTATCTTTTCAATCCTGATGGTATGCAAAATGTTACAATCACAGACTTGACACAACATACATTCATCCCCTCTCACTTGTTTTTAAATGTTCTGTTTTATGGTCTCCCATCACAAACGTTTTAGCTCAACATGCCAAATCTTCTTTTCACTGTCAACCTCTCACAGCAGAAGTGCTTCAACACCCTTGATTTTCCTACATCTTTTATAGACTTCTTACTTACATTTTTACATTGATTTAATGCTTAAGACATGTCTTATATGGTATCACATTATCTCTATTTTTTTGATCTTGTATACTTCTCTTATTGTATCATCTCCATTTTATGTTTGTCCTCCCTCCTTCCTCTCCTTCACTGTATTTTTCCTTATTAGTTTGAATACATTACCATGTGGTAGTTTGTTTCTATCTCAAATAAAGTTCTTTTAAACTTAAAAAGACATTTACCAAGAGCAAGAGAGAGAAAAACACAGAAAATGAAAAGATGGAGAAAGATAGAAAAACTGAAGATGGAATAACCGCCAGAAATGGAGAAAGAAGTGACCAGCAAGAGTGAGATAAATGGGCAGAGAGTGACTGGTATTGGAGAGACATGAGGCTGTTTTAAAAACTGTGCAGCCTGGATATTCTTTATGCCGACATTTTATTGCACTGACCATTTGCTTCTGAGCACAGCATTAGGTGTTTTCATTCACAAATTAAAAACTAATGCCATTTTGTCTAAAATGATGCATTACTAGACACAGAGACATGGGGTGTAGGGAATAGAGAGATGGGAAGGGAGGGTGTGAGACAAGTCCTGAACACCTCGATTCTGCAGTGCTCACCAGTGGGATGGTTTCTGTCTTTTGAGTAAAAGACCCTGGGAAAAGGCAGAAATAGTATCAACCATGAGCATTAATTCACCCTACTATCTTTCTTAGTATATATTTAGGCAATTAACCATTGACAAAATGCATACCAATAAATATCTGGCTCTGAATCTTTCAGCAGATGAAGCAACAATCGTTGCAGAGCAAACAACCTTGAAGCAAAAAAGACAGAGATTGCACTCTGTCAGTCAATGTTTTCATGAAGTGATCACTGACCCCTGGCTTCATAAAATCACCAGATGCTGAAAAAGCAAGTGAACATATAAAATTATTTTATCTACCAAATCGTGTGTAGATTCAGCCTTATATTTATTAAATTAATATTCACACAGTGTGCCAAAATACTTACCAAGGTATGGCCAGAAAGGCTGTCTCTCCCAGTATACCAGTTTCACTATTGACTATCTTCTTCCTCAAGGAAATAAGCATACTCCAGAAAATTGTACAAAAAATATAACTTTAAAGATGAGACAACAAGAGGGTAGTCTAAAATTAATAGAGTCTAAACTAGGGGTCTCCAGCCTTTTCTTAAGTGAGAGCTACTTACTTTAAATAAACATCGTCTCAAGCTACCAGTATTATTAGAGATAGCTCAGTGCATCAGGCATAACTGCCAACATTGTCAATGTGGGATGCTTCTACATGGCTAATGCTGCATACCAGCCATAGCTGTAATGCCCCTAGGACCGAGTTAATAATATTAGTATGAGTCTATCCCCTAGCGTTTGAATCACTCAATTATCAGCTTCAAAAATATTTTGGAGTTTCAACCATTTTTCTCCAAACATCAGCTTATGAATTCTGAAAATACACACATTTTTGGACTGAATACGCATACATACGCTTTACTTTGGTAGAGATATATTATTTGAACCAAACAAAAGCTTCTAATTTAGTTCACTGGGCTGCACATAGGAGAGCTACTTACAGATAGCTGGAGAGCTAACAGTAGCTCATGAGCTACTCTTTGGAGTAGCCTGGCTTAAGCAATGTGTAATCAACAAAATCCTTATCGGAATGGAAAAGAGTCAGTTATTACTAAACATATCAGGTGAAATCATCTTCCCTGTTGGAATAAATTGAAGACACTTGAGTTGAACACCGCTCAGGGCATGGGTACTAACCAATGTTTTACATCCCAGTGATTATGTTCCCAGGGGGCTAAGACTAATAACGCAGGAGAGGGGTGGCACAACTCCTTCAAAGGCAACCTTGATTGGAGCCACCCTATACCAGCATAGAAATCTTTAAAAAAGCAAAGCAGTCAAGCAAAATGTAAAACCCCTGGCACAGGACCCAAGATATCCAAACAAAGTTGCCTATTGCATAAGATGCAAGCTAGTCCTACGTTTCCCAAACAATCAAGTACACACTACTACGCATCTATTGCTCACCCACGATTAAATAGCAACACAATCAATGTAATGTCTATTTGAAGATAAAACGTTTTATCAAATCATTAAAATAATAATGTATTTTTTTAGCACTTGGAAGTAATATAACTTTATCAACTTGAATTAAAAATTAGAACGATATTTAAAAAATGATTATATTTAGTTTAATAATAAAATAATATGAGAATAGAAATTAAAACTAACACTATCCCTGGAGCACTAAAAAAAACAAATAATTTAAATAATTAACATCTTTCTTATGAAATACCTGCCCCAAAGTGGTAGGACTGGGTTGCCTAGTTACACATATATACCCCTGATATGGCGGAAAATGTAGGATCATGTCTCCTCTTCTGCTAAATGTTATCTTTTCACTATGGGGCCAGTGAACGCCCCCTCAATAACGCATGGTTTGACAAATCTATAGTGACTTTTAGGAACTGAAAAGTTGTCAAAAGCAGCTAAAGGTGAAAAAAAGACTTTACAAATCAATTGAGCCTTCTCTTTTACTTGTTCAAACAAAGAATATAATTAACTTTTTTGTCCCAAGTGGCTAAGGGTCCTAAGGATATTGAGTGATTTTAAGCTGAATAACTCCAACACCTCAATTTTGCAACCGCAGAACAAGATATTATCACTACTACTTACATAACCCAGAGAACTGGGCATGAGACCCGGAGAACGATGGGTGTGGTGTTAGGGGGACGGCAGATGGGAACGGGGAATATATTAAGAGGTAAGGGACATGTGGGGGTAGCGAACTGTTTGGATATATATCACCTTTGGATTTACTTGCTATGCAAACAAACATAAATACCAATAAAAATGCAATTAATTCTAAAAACACAATATGACATTTTAAGCCTATATAACAAAACCACTTTAGCTATACCAACTGATACATAGTGATCTAAATAGTAAGTCGCTCAACCTATTACTATAATTTGAACGAAAATAAACCAAATGATCTTACCTGAAATTGTGAGCAGCACCCAGGAACCACCATCCACAATGACTGTTGCTGAACACTGAAAAGGAAAAGAAGACTATCTTTACATTGAACCAAATGGAAAACTAATGAAACAATTACTGATAATACTAACGAATCATTACTATGTACATAAACTATTCACACAAATCTAAACAGTTTACAAATATTATTATTTATTTGATATTTAAATACATTAAACATGATGGCTTAATCAATTAGCAAAACTGTTTTAACAGTATTTATGTAATTAAATATGTTATGTTGAAATATATGTTCTATGTCAGGCTTCTCCAACGAGTGCAACCCAGCCTAGTACATTAGAAGCTTTTAAGAGACTGAATTAAAATATGTATATCAGAATTGAAAAGTGTACATACAAGATACAAATGTGTGTATGTTCAGAACTCAAAAGCTATATGGAGAAGAATGTCTGAATTTAAAGTTTATTTATTTATGATACGGAACTCCTATGGAGGTCCACATAAAACAAACATTAAAAAAAGGAAGACCATAAAATAAATGACCTAAAAACCTTCATGAGCAGTTTACATTCCCATTTCTTACAAAGTAAGTTGATACTTTCATTAATACAATGTTAAGAAGCATTCAAAAAGTTAAAAATTCTGTAACAAAACATTTCATTTGGTGGGGGCAAAAAAGGCCTGCAGTACTTCTGATGCAGTATGTAAGGAAAGTTGAAGACACAATGGGCATAACCATATACGACAATATAACAGCAAGGCCAGGCAAATGAAAACAACATGATTCCGGCCTTGGTTGCAGTTTTGACTGAAATTAGAAATCGCGGAGATCCATACCATTTAGCCCATAATGTATTAAGAGAGAGCAGCCCGTTTCGCAATAGGAGTCAGAATCGTCTTATCCCATGTGGAAGGCTCCAGCTAAGAGAGGGCTGCATTTCCTTGAATAATACAGTATCTGCACAGCAGGGGTGCCCTCCCCCCCACCGCCTGCAGCTGAAAACCTTTGAAAGAAAAGGATAATTAAGTTTGTTTATTATCCTTTTCTTTTGAAGGGGTGGGGCCACGGTGGTGATGAGCAGGTGAGGGGGAGTGCTCAGCATATGTATGTTAGGCTGGCCGTCTCGGGCTGGCCAAACATACATGCGCAGAAGGCTGTCACAGTTGACAGGCTGGAGTGAGCCTGCACAGGCTCCTAGTCTGCCAGGAAGCGCCCTGGCTGGGTGTTCCCAGCTAATCCTGATGCTGCTTTGAGATGAGAGCCTGTGCCTGCAGCAGCAAGACGGGAGAGGAGTAGCGCGGGCGCTGCGAGGAACAAGGTAAGTGTTTTTCAAACAAAAATATTTTTACTTTTATTTCTCGCTCCTGTCTCCCCTCTACCCTTCCCCCCCACGCCACCCCACCCTCTCCAAGCACCGCAAATCGTTCCTGCTGCACAGGCCTTTTTATCCAGGCAAAGGCTAGCAGTCCAAGTTATTTGCCTGATAATGGATTTTAGGTGTAATGGAGAGAGTGTAAGAATAGAGGCAGGATCTAATTGTAGTAGGTCTGTGGCAATTGTGAAATTCCTGCCAATAATGTATTTTGCCCTGCTGCCAACCAAAATTTCTTTCTTTAACAAAGACCTCAAAGAGTCATCACCTCTCTTCTCCAGCCTAACCACCCAGCGTACAACCCCAGCCAGTCCTTGCACAAATGTGCTTCTTGAGCCCATTTCAAGCCTTATGATAGCTGCTGAGAGGGCCAAGTTTGCAGATGTTAATTTCCTAAGGACATGTTCCTCTAGCTTATCTAAAAAACTCCATTTAGAAACTTCAACTTTCTCTATGCCATAAAGTAAAGAGGGAGGTATCTCTGCCCAGTATACATCTAAGAGATGTTTAAGATGTCTCCTGCCCTATAAAGGGCGTTTAAGCCATTCGCTTTGGATAACGCCTTGCTTATGTTATGCTCTATGTGTGCATTGTCACTGAGGTTCATGCAGACAATTTATCCCAAAAAAGTATACTATTTTACACTTTCAAGTTCCTAAAGACCAGCAGAATCTGTCATACTTAAACTTCTTTTTACCATGGAAACAAAGAATTTTACTTTTAGAGCAATTTGTTTTTAGAAAGTGGGCTTCTGTGAATTGACGTATGGCTTTGTAGAGGATTATTGAACTCTTGTGTTGTACAATCCAGAATGATTGTACCATCAGCATAAAGTAAACATGTTGTCAGACTCCCTCCCAACAAGGGGGCGAAACCGAACTAAGTGACTCGGTAAATCCGAGATGTACAAGGAAAACAGCAACGGGGCCAACATACAACCTTCTTTTAAAACATTCTGGGTTGGAATTTCATGAAACAAGCTCTATCTCCCACTAACAACACACTACACCAGGTGGAGGAATGGAGGGCAATCACCAGATCTAATAGGATACCTGGCATACCTAATCTTGAGAGCTTTCTCCATAGCGTGGCCCCATCTGCTTTGTCAAATGCCATAGAGAAATCAATAAAGGCTGCATAGATCACCCCCCTCTCATGGAGACATATTTCTCATTTATTACCTGAAGGGCCGAGATGTTCTCAATTGTTCCATGCTTTTTTCTGAAGCCAGATTGCTCCAGAGGGATGATTTTGTTTCTTTCTGCCCAGTCACTAATCTGAGATAGCAAACATTTAACAAATATTTTGCCAACCGCATCGAGCAGAGTGATCTGGCAGTAGTTCCCAAAACAGTTACGATCCCCTTTCTTATATAAAGGGACAATAACACTACCATTCCGAGACAGGGGAATTTTCCTAGTTTCATAGCAGCACTGAAACACCTGGCACAAGATTTTACTCCAGTTAAGAAAATCATATTTTATAACATATAGGAATTTCATCTACACCCATTGCTATGCACTATGCATGCCTCTAATGACCACTTCACATTATTTCACAGAGGGGAATGTATATGAGGAATAGTCACTAGCTAGAGGAAGCACCTCTGTAATCCCATTGGATGCATAGAGACCAGATATGAAAGTGGACCAGCTTGCTTCGCTAATGACGATTGGTTGAGATCTAGTTCTCGAGCCACATCCTTCTGCTACAAATGACCAGAAATGCCTAGTTAAGCCATTAAAAGCTGCTTCCCTTATGTTAGACTTGGCATCCTTTGCGTGGCCTCCCCTAAATTCTTGCCTCTGATTCCTAGGTTGTTGTTGTGTGCTGGACTCTGTTTTTGCTGTTTTTGTTACTCTGGCAACTTTACCACTGTTATCCAGTGCTAAAGTGCAAGTGATCCTATGTAAAATGTATGTGTAATTGGCTTTCCATGATTGGCATATTTGGTTTACTAGTAAGTCCCTAGTACAGTACACTAGAGGTGTCCAGGACCTGTAATTCAAATGCTACTAGTGGGCCTGCAGCACTGATTGTACCACCCACATGAGTAGGCCTGTAAACATGTCTCAGACCTGCCACTCAATATCTGTGTGTGCAGGCTTGCACTGCCACTTCTACTTGGCAAGTGTACCCACTTGCCAGGCCTAAACCTTCCCTTTTTATACATGTAGGGCACCACTAAGGTAGGCCCTGGGTAGCCCCATGGACTGTTTGCAGTGTATATTAAAGGTGGGACATGTACTTATGTGCTTTACATGCTCTGACTGTGAAATACTGCCAGATTTGTTTTTCACTGTTGCAAAGCCTAACTCTCTCATAGGTTAACATGGAGGCTGCCTTTAAATGTAAATAAAGCAGATTCCCTTTGGGAGCAGATAGAAATGTGGAGTTTAGGGTCTCTGAGCTCACAATTTAAAAATACATCTTTTTAGTGAAGTTGTTTTTTAGATTGTGTGTTTGAAAATGCCACTTTTAGAAAGTAGGCATTTTCTCGCTTAAACCATTCTGTGACTCTGCCTGTTTGTGGATTCCCTGTCTGGGTCAGTTTGACAGTTGGGTTGTTTGTACTGCTCTCTAGATAGTGACACAAAGGGGTCTCGGATGAATCCCGCATATCCTGATGAGCCATCAGGGCTGGAGGGGAGGGAAGGGGTGGAGTGATCACTCACACCAGAATGGGCTGTGCCTGCCCTCACGCAATGCAGTCTCCAACCTCCTAGTGTGTGGCTGGGGCCTTGCCTGGACAAGAAAGGATCTTACAGACACTTGAGACTTTGCTTTGACGTTTGCCAACTTCAAAGGCAGAAAGGGGTATAAGTATTTTACCCAAAACCCCAGACTTTAGATTACTTTAAGGATTCAAGAGGAACCTCTGCCTGGAGGAGAGCTGAAGAGCTGAGGAGAAGTGCTGCCCTGGCCTGTGACTGTGCTGTGTTGGGCTATCCTGCAGTTGCTGCTTCTGCCTGTGCAAGGGGACAGAGACTGGACTTTGTTGCTTTCCTGCTTGAGAAGTAACTCCAAGGGCTTGGAGCAGAGCTTGCCTCCTGTTTTGAAGCCTCAGGGAAAGCAAATGCTTCACCAACTGGACCTGAGTCTTCTTGCTGTGGACTCTAGCTTGCCAGAGGGTGCCATCCCAGTTCCTGGACCCCTGGAAGTGAATTCCTGGAAAAAAACAGTCTACCAACGGCAGACGATGCTGTGCGACTTTGCAAAGGACACCTCTGCCCAGAACTGCGACGCCGCTTGCCCCGAGGCATGAAGCTGCCTGCCCCGAGGCCATGGACCTCATAGAAGTCTGACGACCTTGTAGGCCTTACGCCGCTGCAGTTGATTAACCCACCTGACTTCGCTGACACCGGAGTGCCGTAAGTCCGACGTCCGTGACGATCCAATGCCATCTTAGCACCTGCAGCCCCGTGACGTCATTGCGACCCTGTGAGGTTGCCCTGCAGCATTGTGACTTCGCTGGACTTCGTATTTGCCGGAACTAAGGAACCAATTTCGCATCCGACACTGCTTCACCTCCACTGCCCTGTAGTAACGATCCTATGCCACTGCATGATGCCTTGCCCCTTCTGCCCGGTGGCACCAGAACCGACGCCGCATCGGATCCAGTGACGTCTCACTCCACGACTCCATGTACCAGCCTGTTTCCTACTGTTTCACTAAGGTGCTGTACCCAGGGCCATTGGCGTTGCATTGTAGGCAATGACTGTCACAACGTTGCATAATAGCAACTTTCAGTATTTGCGCCTCAAGGCACTGTTTTCTTGCTTTTAAGTGCTAAATTCATATTTTTAACTGTATATTGTGGACTTTTATTGTATTTAGTCTTGTTTATTTAGATAAGATATTTACTATTTTTCTAAAGCTGTGTTGTGTCATTTTGTAGTGGTTCACTGTATTACTGTGTGTGTTTGGACAAATAGTTAACACCTTGTCTCTGACTTAAGCCTGCCCGCTCGTGCCAAGCTAACAAGGGGGTGAACTGAGTGTGAATCTCCTTTACCCTGATTAGAGTGAGGGTCCTTGCTTGGACAGGGGATAACCTGACTGCCAACAAAGACCCCATTTCTAACACCTCACATTAATCTACAATCAGTCAATTAAATCTCTTTTTAAACATGCCCTTAAATGCCTCTTTCTTCTTTTTAGTAGGCACAGCTGAATATTTCTTTCTAGAGAGTATTCCCAATAACGCTTGCAGATAAGGGTATTGATCTCTCTGTTCAATGAAAGTAAGGGGTGGGTTTTATCATATGCTTGCTCAGGACCTTCTGACAGGTGATCACAGGTAGCTGCTGCATAAACTCTGAGAACTTCTCCAAAACATTTCCTGCCAAGCTTTCGTGGTTGCCTGACAAAGTCTGTAATTTCCCTTCTAGCCCCTAAATCCTGTCATAGGTCCTGTCATAGGTCCAATGTTCTACCAGTTTTAATATTAAAAACTTTGATTTCGACCCATGAAAGCCCCAGGTGTCAGTGGGGAGAACTTTTAAGTTAAGAGACTCTAACAGAGTATTATGATCACTGAGGCCCTCATTATGACATTGGCGATAAATCCCACTTACCGCCACGCTGACTGCCGCCAACTTACTGCAGCCGCAACAGATATCTATTCACCATATTATGACACACATACACCAATACATCAGTATTCAGCCACATACACAAATCCGCCAGCCCAAAGGTCAGTGATAAAGTGGCAGTATCAAAACCCACACCATTATGCCAACAGAACAACGCCCATCACATTATGACCCACGAATCACCACGGCGGACATTCAATGGCGGTAAACCATTGGCGGTACACACTGCCACGCTCAAAATGGACACACACAAACAAAACAACACCACATTGGACAATTCAAACAACACACACCTGACACCCATACACACACCCACCCACTCACACCACTATAAAACACCCCCACATTAGCCACAACCCTTTACCATTACAAACAATTGCCACCAGAGAGACAGCAAGACCACAGACACAACCAGAGCCACACACTACTCACACCTATACACCACTCACGCACCCCACATCACACACCCCAACACATTACCCAGCACACCCTCACCTACACACCTCTCACAACACCCATGGCGACATAAAGACACCTCACAGAGGAGGAGCTAAAGGTCATGGTGGAGGAAATCATCAGGGTAGAGCCACAGCTATATAGAGCACGGGTGCAGCAGATATTGATAGCTAGGTAGATGGAGCAATGGCGGAGAATCATGGACAGGGTCAACTCTGTGGGACAGCATCCAAGAACTAGGGATGACATCAGGAAGAGGTGGAACGACCTATGGCGGAAGGTACGTTCCATTGCAGGAAGACACCAACTCGCTGTACAGGACTGGCGGAGGACCCCGACCTCCTCCCCCACAACTAACAGCATGGGAGGAGCAATCCTGCATTCTGGGGGCCTGGCCGGAGTAGGAGGAGGACTGGATGCTGGTAAATCAATGCTTTACTACTGTCACCCCCTTACCTGCATGCCATCATATACCCCCACCCTCACTTCCATCATTCCACGACTACCCACACACCCCACCATCACATCTCACTCATCCCAATGCCAAGCCCTGCATGCTCTACCAATGCATGGACACCACTCACAGCCCTGCATGGACACTAATCACTAAAGCATGCACACTATAGATAATTAGCTACCCCACCATACACTAATGTACACAAGTGAAAACTACCAGGGCAAATACAACCAAAGAAGACAAGCCATGGATGCACAATATGTCAGACACAGAAACCATAACACATCATTTACATCCCCACAGGTACCCCAGCCAAAGTCAGCGTAGAGGAGGTGCCAACAATATCCAGTCTCCCAACAGAAGAGGCCCACAATGATGACAGCAACTCTGGTCTTCAGGATCTGGATGACCAACCTGGCATATCAGGGACCTCTGAACAGCCAGTTACCCAGGCCCAGTCACACACCACCACAGAGCCTCCCCCACCTGGAAACACCACCACAGCACCCACCCAGCATACCCATACCTCTGTCCCAAGGACACATCAATCAGCAGTGTCTCCACCTCTACAGGGACCCCAGGGCACAACTCAAACCCATGACATTAAGGGACCTGGGGTCAGTGGTAGTGGGCACACGGTTCAGGGAACAGAGGCACAGGCCAACAGGGAAACTGGGAGGAGTGCTGTGTGCCAGGGGGAGGACAGGCTCAGGAAACTCACTCTCCAGGAGGAATTTGCAGAGATCCTGGGAGCATAGCAACATTCCTAGGACACAATGGGCCAGATCCTGGACAATGTGCAGGAGAACAAACGGCTGCAGGAGGGACAGTACCAGGGGATCAGGGAGGACTTGCAGGCCATCAACAACACCCTGATCTCCATAGCAGGGGTGCTGGCAGACATGGCTAATATTATTAGGGAGGCAGTCACACAACAGTGGGCCCCTGCCACTAGCCAGACATCTGAACAGCCTTCTACCTCCACTGCTGCTAGTGGCCAGGATGCCCCACCACAGGACTCAAAGGCCACCAGCACCCCTCCCCCTGCAGAAGGAGAACCACCCAGGAAATGCTCCCTGCGATCCAGACAGAAGCCAGTGACACTTGCCAAGACCCCCTCGAGGAAATGAGACTCTACTGATTGTCACCCTGTCCACCTTGAACTGCCATTGCTCCCCTTCCTATATCCCCTTGGACAACGCACCTGTGCTACAAACAGACTAGAACAATACCCTGGACTTTCCTCCATCATCACCCCATCCCCTTGCACTTGCCCCCCAATATTTTAGCACTTCAATAAACACCATTGGAAAAAAAGAAGTTGGTAGTATGTCAATTATTTCATGTTATCTATTTATTTAAACAGGTACAAACATTGCAATTCAACTATACACAAAATGACTATAGATTAATGACACGTAGCTGGCTGCAGTGATCACACCAGGAGCACATGTGAGGTCACCAACATCTGCAAAATGAATTGCCAAAGGGTACAGTAAGTGGGCATAGAAGTGGGAAATAACAGCATGCCAGTGCCACAGAAATTCAAACAAATGTCATTTATATGTGAAGTAAAACTGTCTTGCCTGTGTGTCATTGGAAATATTGTCTGATCACTGATGTTCTGTTGTCCTCATCCTCAACCTCCTCATCCTCACTGTCCACAGGGTCCACTGCTGCCGCACGGACATCTCCAGCCTCCTCCTCCTGCAGAAAAAGCACATGGTGTCTCAGTGCAAGGTTGTGCAACATGCAGCATGCCACTAATATCTGACAGACCTTCTTGGGTGAGTAGCACAGGGATCCACCTGTTAGATGGAGGCACCGGAACCTGACCTTCAGGGGGCCAAAGGTCCTTTCTATTATCCTTCTGGTTCGCCCATGTGCCTCATCATAACGTTCTTCTGCCCTTGTCCTGGCATTCCTCACAGGAGTCAGCAACCATGATAGGTTGGGGTAACCAGAGACACCTGAAACTTTTAAGGGACAACATTTAGCCACAGACTATCCCATATGGCCCACACCATACCCATACACCAACATCTACTGAGTGGGAACCAGGGCTCACCTATTAGCCACACCCTGTGCCTCTGTAGTTGGCCCATCACATTTGGGATGCTGCTATTCCTTAGGACAAAGGCATCATGCACCGACTCTGGATACTTAACATTGACGTGGGAGATGTACTTGTCCGCCAAGCACAGCATCTGTACAGTCATAGACTGGAAAGTCTTCCGATTTCTGAACACTTGTTCATTCTGACAGGCGGGGACAAATGCAATATGTGTTCCATCAATCACCCCAATTATGTTGGAGATATGTCCCATTGCATAGAACTCGGTCTTTACTGTGGCCAAATATTCAACCTGGGGAAATACAATGTAGCTGCACATGTGTTTAATCAGGGCAGACAACACTCTTGCTAGGACGATTGAGAACATTGGCTGTGACATTCCTGCTGCCAGGCCCACTGTCACTTGGAAAGAACCAGTTGCCAGGAAATGGAGCACTGATAGAACCTGCGCAACGGGGAGATCCCAGTGGGGTGACGGATAGCAGATTTCAGGTCAGGCTCCAATTGGGCACACAGCTCTGTAATTGTGGTCCTGTCAAGTCTATAGGTGAAGATAATGTGCCTCCATTGTTGCCAAGTCCACCAGGGGTCTGTACACGGGGGTATGTCTCCATCTCCTATTCATCCACAGCGGTAGCAATCTATGGGGCAAAAGAGTGAGGAGCCAGTCACAAAGTGAACAATGGGGATACAGCAGAACTTTGCATGCTGTTAACTTGTAATGGGAAAGTGTTATTTGTACAGTATGACCTAATTACACCAGTGATGCAGCAATTATCCAGGGACTGCCCCCCCTCTGAAATGGCGTCCGCCTGTCCTGTGTGGAGGGACAGGTGGAAGTGAGGTAATTCCGCTGCCGTTGTGTGCCGTTGCGGGAGGCGGTCGGGAAATGCTGTGCAACTCCTCATTGGTTAACATTGGGCCCTATAGGTTACAGTGGCCAATGGTCATCTTCATCGTCGTTGACGGTATGCACCGCCGTGGACGTGACCGCCATTTTCTGTCCCATCCCTCACTTGCTACCTAATCTTCAACAGGAGAGGACCTACACTGCATGTGCTGCTGTAACTTGTGTCTGGAACCTACCCTGGCCCGTGTGACCAGGGAAAGGGCCCCCAGCCTTCACTTCGGTGGAGTTGGCGAGACTGGTGGATGGGGTCCTACCCCAGTACGGACTGCTGTATGGGCCTCCAGACCAACAGGTGAGTACACTGTGGGCACAATGCATGTGGCATGAATGCATCAAGTGATGTATGTGAAGGCCTCGTGTAAGGGGGGTGCATGGATGCCCCCTGGGCAGCGTATTGTTTGTGTGCTGGGCCATGTGTGTGTAAATGGTAATGTGAAGGAGTATGGCGGGCCATAAGTGTAACAGGAAGGACTGTTTGACTAATTCTATTTTCCTGTGTGTATTTTCTCTGCAGGTCAGCGCCCATCAAAATAAGGGCATATCGCGTGCCATCGCCAAGGACATGCGGACCCTGGGTGTCTACGGCAGGCGGAGCACCCACTGTCAGAAACGGTGGGAGGACCAGAGACGCTGGGCACGGAAGACGACGGAGGCCCAGCTGGGGATGGCCTCCCAACAAGGAAGGGGGACCCATCGAACCCTGACCCCCCTGATGGCCCGCATACTGGCGGTGGCCAATCCTGAGCTGGATGGGCGCTTGAGGGCATCACAGCAGCCACAAGGGGGTGAGTACAGTGCCCATCATTACAACTTCCGTATGGTAAGGTGGTATCCTGGTAGGGGATGTGTGTCAGTGGGTGCCCCTCGGCCAGGCCTGACATTGCAGCATAGATCCCCTGCTGGCTAGGGTTCAGAAGGGATAATCTTGCTTCCTAGCTCGTAGGCATCCACAACTGGTCAGGGCTGGGTGGTTCCCAGGTGTGCTGCATTTGGCGGTGTGTGCCCATCCCTATAGCTTTGATGCTAACTATTTCTCTGGTAGTGATATGTCATATTGCGTAGGGCTGTTCCCTGTGTGTGAGGGTGCTGTGTACGCCAATGGTGGTGTTGGTGCAGCTATTGACCAAGTGTATCCTTTGTCTCTTCCCCCCCCGTTTTTGTTTTGTCACCCTGCCCTTATGTGCAATAGCATTATCTGGAGGAAGATGCAGAGGCACCAGCGACGGAGGGAGCTGCATCCCACAGGACCCAGGAGTCAGAGTCCACTGACGCTGAGGGCACCAGTGGGACGGAGGGCGAGGGGAGCACCACGGCGGAGACTGGAGAGGACAGTTCTGACACAGATACCTCCTCTGATGGAAGCTTCCTGGTGGTGGTGGACACCTCTGTGACCACTCTGGCTACAGGTACATCCACCACCCCCCGTACCAGCACCACCCTCCCAGGAGCCCCTCATCAAGTTTCCCATGCCCGCTCACCCAGGAGGGTGGGCATCTCCTTTGCTCCAGGCACCTCAGGCCCTGCCCGAGTTAGCCCTGCTGCCCTGAGTGAGGAGGCTATTGACCTCCTGAGAGATCTTTGTAGGGCAGTCAACCATTGTGAATGCCATCCAAGGGCTGGCAACCCAGATGCAACAGACTAATGCATTCCTGGAGGGCATTCACACTGGATTGGCGGCCCAACAGAGATCGATCCAGGCTCTGGCCTCCTCTCTGATGGCAGCCATTGTCCCTGTTTCTGCCCTCCTCCCTCCAACATCCTCTTCCCAGTCCCATTCTCCTCAACCCCAACCCATCCCAAGCACACAGCCAGATGAGCATGTACACAAGACAACACACAAGAGTGGTACAGGCAAACACAAGCACCACACTTCATGCAACAGGCACTCAAACAAACACCATCTAGATGCAGGCACACCAACCTCCACTATTTCCACTGTCTCCCCCTCCTCCTCCACCTTCCTCCCAGTTCCGTCTACACTCACACCTGCATGCACTACATCATCATCCACTACCTGCATCATCAGCAGAACACACACCTCACTGGCAGACACCTCCACAACAGCCATGCACACGTCCCCTGTGTCCTCTCCCACTGTGTCTGTCCCCAACCTCCTAAGGTACAGAAACGCATTCCAGTGAGCAGCCATCCAAGGTTGCAGGGGTTGGGCAGGAGCCTCCCCTTCCCCCAGCCGCACCACCACCTCCAGTGAGCAGCCTTCACCGTCGACGGAAGGTATGTAATTTTGCCTCCATGGGCTGCTGTGCGGCATGCCCCCTGAATATCCAGTGGGTATGACACCCACCTGAGAGACTGTGACTTTGCACTCCCCAGGTTCAAGAGCACAGGGCACGAGGCCCACTCCAGAACCAGTGATCAAGTCACCCACTCAAGAGACTGTGGCCTTGCACTCCCCAGGGCCAAGCACAGGGCATGTTCCCCCCTCCAGAGCAAGTGGACAAGTCACCCACTCAAGTGACTGTGGCCTTGCACTCCCCAGGATCAAGCACAGGGCATGTTGCCCCCTCCAGAGCAAGTAGGCAAGTCACCCTCTCAAGGGACTGTGGCCTTGCACTCCCCAGGACCAAGCAAATGGCATGTTGGCCCCTCCAGAGCACGTAGGCAAGTCACCCACTCAAGAGACTGTGGCCTTGCTCTCCCCAGGACCAAGCAAAGGGCATGTTGGCCCCTGCAGAGCAAGTGGGCAAGTCACCCACTCAAGAGACTGTGGCCTTGCGCTCCCCAGGGCCAAGCACAGGGCATGTTGCCCCCTCAAGAGCAAGTGGGTAAGTCACCCACTCAAGAGACTGTGGCCTTGCAGTCCCCAGGATCAGGCACATGGCATGTTGCTCCTCCAGAACCAGTGGTCTTGTTCATCTCCCGACTGAGGTGCCCCCCGTCTCCAGTCCCCCTGAGGTGCCTGCCTATTTACCAACTGATGCCCCTGCAGTGTTCTCTCCGTGTTGATGTGGGTGTCATGTGTGACCTTGGACTTTGGTCTACAAACATTGTGGACTGGGCTGTGTCCCTTTTTGAGTACATATGTATATATCTGTTATCTTGGCTAACTTATTTTCTTTGATGTGTTACTCTCATTACATTCACTTTTTAAAAATCGTTTTGCCCTTGCATTATTCATCCGAGTTACGGGGTAAACATGTTTTAGTAATGCAGCTGATTGTGTGTATGGTGTTGGGGGGATGTTGTGCGAGTGTGTTACTGTTGTTTTCCTCCCTCCCTCCCTTGTGTGCTAGGCAGCTGTACTCACCGTCGTAGTCTTTGCCAACATTGATGTTCGTGGTGGAGCAGCACGTAGAAGATCATGGGAAAGACATGCAGCTCGGGCTCCATGGCGGCGTGGTTGTTCCCTGTTTCTCCAATGGTGAGTCCTTTCCCTTCTAAGGGCTGTTTCCACCAGGCTTTTGATGTCATTGGTACCGCCCCGGAAAAGGTGGCAGTTTGCTGTGTCTTAATATGGTTGGCAGAACATTGACTTCTGCCTGGCTGTAGGCGGCTACTGCAGTGGTGACTTTGTTTCTGACCTGGCGGTTGGTGTTGTACATTGGCTGTCTATCGGTAATTACTGCCGGCCTGTTAGCGGTATTACCGCCACTTTAACACCAACCGCCAGGGTTGTAATGAGGGCCTGAGTTCTCTATCACCTTTATATTGTGTACCAAAGTGAATATCTGATAGCTAGTTACCACATAATTTAAAATTGCTGCTCCCCCCGCCCGAGATTTCCAAATCATTTTTTGCTTTAGTGATGGCAAATGTGCTTTATGCACTGAGGAAGACGTATTACTAATATTATTACTTTTGTGCCAGGCTCATAGCAACTATGGCTGTTATATAGTACCCATGTAGAGACATTCTACGATGTCAAATCATTTTTTGCTTTACTCCTAGCAACCGTGCCTGATGCACTGAGGTCATCAGTGCTGGTAATCTTGTAAATGATGTAAACTAATCTAAAGTTGTCTGATGCAGTCACTATTACAATTCTAACAATGCAAGTAGCTCAGGATGATTTTCATTGAACATACGTAGTTCTTATTACTGAAAAGGTTGGATGTCCCCAATCCATGTTAAATAAAAGTAATAAAAATGGTTGGTTTTCGGCGGAGCTTGCTGGGAGCGGGCAGCGTGTAAGAAGTTGAAACGATCTTAGTGCAGGCAGCATTAGGAAGAGGATAAAACTATCTACAAAAAGGCATTGAGTGATTATCACAAGAATATTAGGAAGGAACGGAGCACCTATCACATCCATTGTATTGAGAGAGCGTATTTTGATATTACATATTATAGACGTGAAATGCTTATGTCTAACAATGCTGTATTAATAAAACATTTATTAATAGCGTATTCATAAAAATGGAGAATCGTTCACATGTATAAACTAATGTCAACTGTAAGGAATAATCGTTTATAGTTTGCCTAACTGAGCACATTAAAACGTATGAAACTGCATTCATTAAACTCGTATATCTTAAGTTAGCATGAGCAGAAGCTGTGTAGCTCTCATATTAAAGGCGTATTTTTCCTGTTTCTTCAGTGTGCAGAACTTGCAAACGACCATAACCCAGCTATTGTTCTCTCTGTATTAGTTCGTAACATAGGGATAATTTCCCATCCGCATGCTAACATCTTTTAGTATAAAATGATTGTGCTTCGAAACATTTGTAGATACTTCCAAGGACAATGAGACGAGGGAACGAGAACTTTTAACCTGAGACGTGTGCCAAGCTGATGAAGTAACCCCGGATATGCCACCTACGAAAGACCGATTATGAAGACCAATCAGAAGACGATATATTATCGAGAGATGACAAATGCATGACTTAATGTATAATTTGATAGGTTAACAATGATGGGGTGTAATGACTAACCAATAGAATTTTGGGGGAATGAATTACTAGAAAGGGATAAAAACCCATGACACAGGAAATAACCAGACATTAGGTAGGGAATGATATTGATTACATCCCGAAACTCTGTCACACTTTTTGTGATTTGACACTTAGACAAACCATCCTTGCCCATATTACTGCCCCTTACACTTTTCTCCTTAAGAGGAGAGTGTCTCTTGCCTCTAACTTAGATAGACTGACGGCGATCTAACTGATGTCCTGAAGACGAAGACTGATCCTGAATGCTGACTTAATCAGAGGAGGGTAATTATATAAAATTGCTAATGAGAACTCATTTTGCCTTTCTTTCTAGGTACCAACTGCTGTATGTTTTGATAGAGACCTTAGTTAGATGTTTTCCAAATTGGTGTTCAAAATTGTTTTGCATGACGCCCAACATGCTAATGCTAATTAGAGGTTAGATGAGGTATTCACTCTGACTGACAACTGACGTGACTGGCGTGGTGCTATGCTGAACTAGTATCTTAGAAAGTTCGATGTGTTATAAACTACTTATATCTATCTGATTGTCTATGCTACTGATCTTTGCATTATCAAAGGCTTATTGTGGTTGTCATCTTGTAATCGTGCTTACATGTTTATTGACTTTGAGATTAATGCCTTTACTACTAGATTGTAATCAATAGGGAATAAACTTATTAACTCCATTAAGGTGTGGTTATTCATGACTGAAGGGTCATGGTTGCGTCGAATGTTCGTTAATGTCTAAAGTGAGAGGTGTTTTGATGTTAAACGTTGACAATGATATTGAGATATTGATTGATATTTTATTTAGTTATCTCGTCCTACGGTGTCTCACCACTGGGCCCAAAGATTCATTGGCCTAAAACGAGTCCTGATGTGTATAAATTGACATAGACGGACGCGTTAACAGTTCTGGTAGCAGAGTACGGTTTGGCCCATGGGGGCCCTAGGACGGAGTTTTCACTGTTCAATTGTTTTCTTATGATAATGCAAATTGGAAAGATGATGAGTTGCTAGATCTGCCATGGGCTTTCCCGGGATCTCGGAGCCTGCCTTAATGAGTTGGGAATGTTCTCGGCGCCATAGTATGTGTGGTTAGGGTTTTGCGCTTATTAAATCTTATGCACTTTGCAGGTGATTGTGAATACTTGAGTGTGTTTAGGCCAAATAAAAGTTGTTTAGAAGGAGTGGCGTACTCCACAGCATGAGAGTAGGGAAGTCTGCGTACTTCATGTGAATGTAGCGCTTGTTGCTCAAAATTATCCACGTGGTTGGTTGTTGTATACGGGCCTATTGAGGTCTAAGACTCCGGAGTATGATGTTAAAAATGGTTTATGTTGAGATCTGTGCGGTTTAGTAGGTCAATCGGGCGTGGTTGACAGATCGAGTTTCGAGTTATGATGCATGCGTGTAACCTTCGATGGAGATTTGTCAAGTTCTAAAGTGCACTAGAAGGAGTCATTGACAAGTCGAGAGTAGGATTTGTAGGACGAATTCTGCTTGCGTACGAGGGAACTGAGAAGGAGAGAGTAGCGGCCGAGGCTTCAAGTGAAATCTCTGTAAAGTTCTGAAGCGAATGTGTTACCCTTTCCTGTAGTAAATCGGCAGATTTGTGTTGTCATTCAAGTGCTAGCAATAATTTGCATTAGTTGTATGAGTTGCAAGGAGTTAGTGAGGTGTGGACAAGCCGCAAGACTTTGTCAGCTGCAGTGTGTGTGAGTGTGACGTCAGTGGTGCCGCGCTGGGATAGGTCAGATGTCAAGAGGGGTCGCGCACGGATTGGCTGCCGTCCGTGAAAGGCAATAGGTTGAGCAAAGGGTAGGTGAAGAGTGTCCTGGGAACAAAGCCGTTTCTGAGTAAAAAAAAAAAAATAGAATTTTGTTAAGGCATTTAAAAGCGCATTGAAAGGAGATGTGTATATCGTTGCGACTGATGGGGAACCTACACCACCTGAGGGTACGCCAGCTTACACAGTTATGGAAGAAAAGGGTGTTGCACCATGTTTATGGATAAAACAATGGCGTAAACTGACAGAGAAAGAAGGGTGTCTAGCGTTTCCTGAACATGGAACGTTTAATCAAAAGGTTTTAGAAAATCTGAGGTGGATGTTAAGTACGCAGCAACCACCTCCTCGACCAGCACAGTATGAGGCTTTGGCAATTTGGGACCTGATGGCTCTTAAACATAGACAAGAAAAATTTCACAGGAGACTGACAAGAGCTGAAAAATCCTATGCAGAGGCTAGGTGGGATAATGAGAACAAAATGTGGAGACGAGGAATAATGGATGGGTTGAAGCTGTTTCCGGCAATAACCCAGGGAGAGGAAACACATGGAAAGAAAGCTTCTTGCAAAACTGATAAAGAGCCAGTCAAACACAAAGAGAATAAAAGATCTTGGGAAGAAGAGGACGATTCAGATGATGAGGCGTTTATGGATAGGCTGTTACATGATCGTCCGCCACCATACGCGGTGAACGACCGTGCTCCAAGTACTAGCTTGGATCCTGGGAACCAGACGAAAGAAAAGGGTGTTACTGATACAGTGCAGTCTAGCGATACCGCTTTGATACAGAATGGTGTCAGTGTACCCTCTGCTCCAGACCCGCCGATACAGTTACAGCCTCCACCACAGATAAAAAGAATTTATCCCGATGTTCCAGTACTCGAGACTACTACGAACTTGGTGGTGCAGCCAGACCCGATATATACAAAGCCACGGTTAGTGCAGATTGAATCAACTCCGCAGTTAGTGTCACAACCGCCGAAACTGATACCTGGGTATAACCCAGTAGCGGGTCCTTTAAAAGAACCTGCACCAGGAATATTAAATCAGACCTATGGTGTTGAAGCTCCAAGGAGCTTGGGAGCAGGCCAGACACCTGCCGCTATATCACTACCCATTACAGTTGGTCCCCCGGTGCCGTTGTATGCACAGGAGAAAACAAGGATGTGTGAACAGGGAGTCCTAACTCATGAAATGATAAGAGGAGGGCCTATTATAACTCCACAAATAATGGCACAAGGAGGACAGGCTTGTGAACAATCAAGACCCTTAATGGACCTTAGTCCAATAGGGGCACCTCTTGAGGCAATGCGACAAGCAGGATTGGGAGTATTGACTCCCCAAACTATGAGTACAAATACCTCATACACTCCAATGATACATGCAGGGAACATTTCACTGCAGGGTTTTACAGTACAACAGCTAAATGAGTGGTTAGAGAAAACATGCACATAACAAAGGGCTACAGCAGCTGCAATCGAACCTGAGAAAGAGAAACACGATGAATACCTAAATCTAGTACGACTAGGAGCAGAAGCTGCTGAATTGGTGGAGGGAACAATGGGTGTAAATAGATTGGAGTCTTACACTGAGGCAGAATTAAGGTACCTATGTCCAAAAATCACCAAAGAAGTAGGCAAAGTACATCAGAAATTAACGAATTTGGCAGACAAATACAATATCGACATTGGGAACACAAAACATTTGAAACGGAGTTACAGATTAGATTTTGACTCAAAAGATTTTGAGCACATGAGATCTGCAGGCATGAAGACACATTTGAAAGAGCTGCTGCAAAGCGCACAAATTTGGGGAGCACTAGAGAAATGGGAAGGCAGATGGATGAAGAAAAAGGATAAGGGAAAAAGAGATAGTCCAGTATCTAATGAAACAACCGTCACACCGAACTTAGAGACAGTAAAAATCCTACCTATGAGAGAAACAGCTGGTGGTGTTTTGGTGCATGTGCCTTGGTCCAGGGGAGACATTTTGTCCTTTACGAATGATTATCCCAGGTTAAGAGAAAACCCGATCGAGTGGTATCAACAGACAGATAGATTCGTGAAGCTTGCGAAGTGTCTCTGGGAAGACTTAAATACCTTGTTCGAGATTATTGTTCCGCCAGATTTATGGCTTGAATGCAAGAGAGGGGTAGATTGGCCCACAAAGGAACTAGCAAGGGATAGAGTGACTGGAGCGCCTTCTGAAGAGGTGATGAAATATTATCATAAAGTAATTGAGTTTTTGAAACAAAAGGTGTCGCCGAAGGTGACTGATTGGCAGAAAATTGACCGGACCTCTCAAGAGGTTAAAGAGTCAATACATGCATATTACAAAAGATTGTTAAAGGCATTCAAACATTACAGTGGTACTGAAACAATTGAGCCGAAGGACATGAATCATCTTGTGTTCAGATTTGTAGAAGGGCTGAGACCGGAGGTCAGCCAAATGATTAAAAATCATTTGATTTGTTGGCAAGCTAAACCGATTGATGAGGTATTGCAGTACGCGAAATACTGTAGTGACGAAATTGAGTTAAAACAGAAAAAGTTGAAGGAGAAGGTGATGGTGATGCAGATAAGAGCTGCACAGGCTGGAATACAGGGAAACGGTGTTCAGCAAATGATACAGCAACAACCGCAATTGAATGGTGTGTTTCAGGCACAGCCAAGAGGTAGAGGTCGAGGGTTTGTGAACCGTGGTGCGGACATGAATAATGTTGTTGTTCAAGGTGATGGTCAAGGAGTGAAAAAGATGTCACCATGCCATGCGTGCGGGGGCGTGGGACATTGGAAACGGGATTGTCCAAATATAATGCAGGATGGTACGGTTCAGCAGAGTATCAATGCCGGTACATTGCAAAATTCACGAGGTCCAAGAATGAGACACCCGAATCAGAACTATCAAAATAATTTGGTACAAATGACAGGGGCGCAACCTATGCAGCAAACGCAAATGCCGCGTTTCCAAACAGTGTCAGTACAACCGATGCAACAGCAGATCCCTATGGTGCCTAGACAGCAAATGCAGTTACCCCTAGCTCCGATGGGACGCAAGCAGGTGATGCTTCCTCAACAGGTCACAGGTCAAGTAACAAGTCAAAACAACACTGTACAACAATTCCCACTAAGAGGTGAAAATGAGATGAATGGGGACTGGTCAGATGATAGCTCAGACAGTGAAGGGTGCAGACTCGCTGCATCCTTAGAGGTAGACCAGAGAGGCCCATATGTGGAGGGAAAAGTAATGGGCTACAAAGTCTCATTTTTAGTTGATACAGGAGCTACACGCTCTACTGTTCGCAGTGCAGAGGTACCAGGATTACCTCTCTCAGGGCGCACCATACGAGTGGTTGGTGTGGCTAATCAGTACCTGACTAATCCAATCACTGACCCAGTGCAGGTTGAAATTGGAAATTTCCAGGGCCTGCATAGATTTGTTGTGTGCGATTCAAGTCCAGTATCCTTGTTAGGAAGAGACTTATTGTGCAAAACCAAATGTTCAATTACCTGTTCCGATGGTGGAATAGAGGTTCAGACAAACAGTGATGACGAGGCAGATGAGGGTCAGCTTATGGAAGAAGGAGGAGAGATGAAAGAGGATTACCCTCTAATTACCCTTTTTCCAGTGTTCACCTTGATCGATCTACCTGCTGATCTGCAAGGATCGGTGATAGAGAAAGTGTGGGATTTGACTGGAAAGGAGGTTGGATTAATAAAGGGAGTAAAACCAATCAAGGTGCAGATAAAGCCGAATGCAGTATTCCCCTAACTGTCACAATATCACATGACTCAGGATATCCTTATTGAAGTGACACAGATAATTGCAGATTTTCTCAGACAGGGAGTTTTGAAAGAAGTCCTGAGTAGTCCGTGTAACTCTCCGATTATGGGTTTGAGAAAGCCCTGTGGGAAAGTTCGAATTGTGCAGGATTTGAGAAAAATAAACGAAATCGTGGTAAAATGCTGCCCTGTGGTTCCCAACCCAGCAGTAATAATGTACCAAGTTCCTTGTGATGCTGAGTGGTTTACCGTAGTAGACCTATCACAAGCGTTTTTCTCGATTCCACTTCACGAGGACAGCCAGTTTTTGTTCAGTTTCAAATTCCTGGATAAGGTATACAGTTGGTGCAGAATTCCTCAGGGATTTTCTGAGTCACCATCCATCTTCAATCAGATATTGAAGAAGGATTTGGAACCTCTTGTGTTACCTTAAAATTCGACTCTTGTGCAGTACATTGATGATTTGTTGATTGCATCCAAAACCAAAGACAACTGCAAATATGATACCATTGCCTTATTGAATCATTTAGGGAAAAACGGACATAAGGTGTCACCTAAAAAGCTGCAGTACTGTCAAAAAGAAGTAAAATATTTGGGACATCTGATTGAGAAAGGGTCTCGAAGAATATCCAAAGAGAGAATAACAGTTGTTTTACAAATGAATCCCCCAACAACAAAGAGAGATGTCAGAATGTTCTTGGGAATGGTGGGCTACTGTCGCCAGTGGATACCCAACTTCTCGATCATTTCAAAACCATTAACAAAACTGACAGGAAAGGAAGTTAAGGATGAACCATACACAATCACATTGACAAAAGAAGAGCTTGAGTCATTTCTAGAGCTGAAAGAATGCATGTGCAGAGCTCCAGCATTAGGAATGCCTGATTATGAGAAGCCATTTTTGTTGTTCTGTCATGAACGTGATGCTTGTTCTTTGTCTGTTTTAACACAGGTCCATGGAGATGCAAATCGCCCTGTAGCATATTTTTCGGCTACTTTGGACCCTGTCACAGCAGCCTTACCGGGTTGTTTGCGAGCAGTCGCAGCAGTTGGTCAAAGTCTTTCACAATGCAAGGGCATAGTTATGGGATATCCCCTAACAGTATTGGTTCCACATTCTGTCGAAATTTTGCTGACACGAACTAAGACACAACACATGACAAATGCCCGACTTACCAAATATGAGACAATTATTCTGGGGTCACCAAATGTCACATTGAAAAGGTGCACTGTACTGAACCCGGCAACTCTACTTCCCATTGAGAATACAGAAATAAAAGATGGGGTAGAATTTGAGCATGATTGTCTGGAGGTAACTGAGCTCAGTACCAAACCTCGCTCAGATATAAAAGATACCCAGTTAAAGTTAAAGGAAAATGATTACATTATGTTCGTTGATGGATCCTGTCTAAGAGATTCATCAGGAACCTTGAGAGCTGGTTATGCAGTATGTACCATATCCGGTATAGTCGAAGCCTCCTGGCTCGAGAAAGTGTTTTCTGCACAAGTGGCAGAATCGATAGCTCTCACAAAAGCCTGCCATGCTGCTGTAAATCTAAAGGTCACAATCTATACAGACAGCAGATACGGATTTGGAATTGTGCATGATTTTGGTCAACTCTGGTCACAAAGAGGGTTTATGACATCCTCTGGTTCACAGTGAAAAATGGAGAACAGATAAGAGATTTGTTACATGCGATTCAGTTGCCTCTTGAAATTGCTGTGGTGAAATGCAGTGCTCACACCAGATCACAAGATTTTGTGTCAATGGGGAATGGTTATGCAGACCAGGTTGCCAGATTTTGTGCATTAAACTGTATATCCTTTAAAGAACAATGGGAACTGTTACCACAACCTGAGAATGACACAACCTTAAGTCTAGCATTACGAGTGGTTGATACCTTAGACGAATTAAAGACACTACAAAGCCACATTGGTAAGGAAGAAAAACGTTCTTGGCAGAAAATGCAGTGTGTACAGAGAGAAGACGATATTTGGGTATCAAGAGAGGGAAAACTAGTGTTGCCAAACAGCCTTCATCATGGGCAGGCTCATTTGGGAAGAGATGCCATGATCAGATCATTTAAGATTGATTGGTTCAATCCAAGATTCAGACATGCCGCAGAAATCACTTGTCACAGATGCGTCATTTGTCAACAAATGAACGCTGGAAAAGGAACTGTGGTAACCTTGAGCCACATTGGGAGAGCTGGTGGTCCATTTAATAAGATCCAAATGGATTTTATTGAAATGCCTGTTTATGGAGGTCTGAGATACGTGCTGGTGATTGTGTGTGTTTTTAGCCATTGGATTGAGGCATATCCCACACGTAGGAATGACAGTCTCACAGTTGCAAAACTACTACTCAGAGAATTAATACCCAGATTCGGGTTTCCGGTTTCTATAGAATCAGATAGGGGAAGACACTTCGACAATGAGGTGATTAAACTCTTGTGTGCCGCACTCAACATTGAACAAAAGCTGCATTGTAGCTATCGCCCTGAAGCTTCAGGACTAGTCGAACAGATGAATGGTACTTTGAAATCAAGAATAGCAAAAATGTGTGCAGCAACAAACATGAAGTGGCCACATGCGTTACCTCTAGTGCTGATGTCTATGAGAAACACGCCAGATAAGAAAACAGGATTGTCCCCACATGAAATCCTCATGGGCAGAGCAATGAGGTTACCGGCGGTACCTGCAAATGCACTAGTGAATATTACAGATGATATGGTGTTGGATTACTGCAAATGTTTGGCTGACGTGATTCGCTCTTTCTCTCACCAGGTGGAAGCTAACACGTTACCACCAATCGGCGAACCAGGACACTCTCTGCAAGCTGGAGATTGGGTGGTTGTCAAGAAGCACGTAAGAAAATCGTGTCTTGATCCTCATTGGAAAGGGCCATATCAAGTGATATTGACGACCACTACTGCTGTGAACTGTGCCGGGGTTCCCAACTGGATACATGCCAGTCATACAAAAAGGGTAGCGTGTCCTCTTGAAGAGGAACTTGAAAATTCCGGTGCAGCAACCTCAAGAGGAGAAGTCTCAGAGTCAGAGATCAATCAAGAAGGATCTGAGACTACAGGAGAGCCCGCTGAGAACAGCCGTGTCCCTCAAACTATCAGAGAGTTCGAGAGAGGTGACGAAGTGCCAATCTCAGTAGAGGCAGCAGGAGAACAAAGTCAAGGAGAGGTTCTCCCAGAAGCAGACGAATACAATTCAGAAACTGAATGCAGTGTCGAACAAGGAGAGAGAGACGAAGAAGTGTCAAATTTAAATCAGAACGAATCAAGATCTGCCGAACGAGTTCCAAGCCTATCAGGAGAAAACACCATATTAACAGAGGAGGGTGCTGTTCAAGGTACTGAAGGAAAACGCCGAAGTAAGACGAACAGAGGAGACAATCGGCCAGAAAATTCACACTTTAGAATAAGAGAAATAGCAAATGAAACAATAATAGAGGAAAGCGATACCTCACGAGCAGACGATCTGAGTGAAGGAGAACAGCAAGGTGAACGAAGAATAAAAAGAAAAAGAATAGCAAACAGAAGATATACCGGTCCTGAATGGGCATACGCTACAACCGCTGAATGGCAACAAGAATTCTTAGCGTTCTGTTTTGATCGAGAAATACCAGGCCAGTACTACGGTACCTGAAGAAAATACAACAAGAAAAAAGAGATTGAGAAAAAAAAAAAAAAGAGAGACATTGAAAATTGTGAAAGCTTAAAAACAAGAGTCTTAAAAAAAAAAACTACCGGAAAGTGACATTAAACCTGGATTTGACTTATAAAAACCTGATTACGACAAGCTGCTAACCTGAATTGACGAAAAGGGTCCTGGTTTGAGTGAAGACGCTGTAAATTACGCAGAAAGAGTTTGCTACTTAGAGTTGATTGTTGATCTACTGTTTGATTCTATACAAACATGGCTTATAGTAACAGGGGAAGTAAAGTATGTGGCTGGTTAGGACTTATGATAGGTGCTGTATGTACAATAATGATTGTGGGAGTGATTGTAGGAATGCCATGGAGAGAGAGTGAAACTACTAATGCAACTTCAAAACCTGAGACTACTACTACAACTAATAAACTATCACCATGGGAGAAATTCGAGCAAGACACAAAACATCTGCATGAGGGAACTAATCCAAACAGAGAGCTTTCTACTAATGTTTTCTATCGCCTACTAAATGAGTATGTGGAAACTATGAATGCGAAAGACTGTTATGTGTGTACTAAAATTCCTTCATCTGTGCAGGAGGGAGTTACTTATCATAGCCTCCCTCTTACGTATGGGATTAGTTGCAGCTTGCTACTAACAAGATTTTATAATCAAGAGCATGTGCAATATTTTTATTCAAATTTAGATGTTGTGTTTTCTTTTGTGCCTGTTATTGAATTCTTAAATAAGTTAGCTAAAGAGCATGATATAAAAATAATTAGAGGATTCTTTGAGCCAACACTAACATTTGGAACTGCTTATGCACACCGCAATAACTTGACATGCTTACTGTCTCCTGTAGAGAAAAGCTTTTTAGATCACACAGATGATAGACGCAAAGCACTAAAGGAAAGATTAGAAAAAGGTTTAGAAAAACGCACTTATGCCAATGACTATGCTTATACTGAAATTAAAACACAAGGCAAGTTAGCTATAGATGCATTACACGTAGGTAAACTCTGTATATATAGACCAAAATCTGATCAAGACAATTTGTTTGTGGGAACGAGTGAATGTAGGCATGTATTTTTGTTTCAGAGCAAATGGACTTTTATGTTAAATGGACAAGACCCAGCGATTCCTGGAATCTATTACATCTGTGGGTTAAATGCGTATTACCGTCTCCCTAAGGGATGGTATGGGACATGTTATTTGGGAATAATATTCCCAAAGATTTACCAGATTGATGACTTAAAACAACTACCTAAAACGTCTGAATTACAACATACCAGACAAAAACGAGAATCAGTGGCGGATGTCATTGGTGATATATTTGGAGCTATAATCCCTTCAGTAGGGGTTATTCTAAATTCTATGAAATTCAAAAGTTGTCTACTATTGTGGATAACATGCTGACAAATTTCACAGGAGCTATACTTCTGATGGATACAGAACTTGCTGCAGAAAGAGCTATGACTCTTCAAAATCGGCTTGCTTTAGACATTCTTTTAGCAAAGAGTGGAGGTGTGTGCAAAATGCTTAATGAGCGACATTGTTGCTCGTATATCCCTGACAATAGTAAGAAAATTAGAAGCATGCTTACTAACCTGACTAGAGATAGTGCAGATTTGAAGGATCTAAAAGAACTTGGTGTTTGGGAGAAATTTGGAAAGGGAATTGCCCGAGTGGGAAGCTGGTTTACCAACATTTGAAATGGGGTACTTGCAAAAATCATGATGGGATTATTAATTGTTCTGATTTGTCTATTGGGATTTTGGGGAATATGCAAAATTAATGAAAAGGTGAAAAGAAATTTGGCTAACAGAACCAAAAGAAACGAAGAAAGTGAAAGAGAGAAAATGTTTAATGAAATATGGGAAAGCTCACATAAAGGAAAAGATGTTGAAATGCGCATTATGCGTAAGGCAAAAAGTTAAAACCTGGAAGATTTGTGATGACGAGCGTCATCAGAGGAGGGACTGAGAGAGCGTATTTTGATATTACATATTATAGACGTGAAATGCTTATGTCTAACAATGCTGTATTAATAAAACATTTATTAATAGCGTATTCATAAAAATGGAGAATCGTTCACATGTATAAACTAATGTCAACTGTAAGGAATAATCGTTTATAGTTTGCCTAACTGAGCACATTAAAACGTATGAAACTGCATTCATTAAACTCGTATATCTTAAGTTAGCATGAGCAGAAGCTGTGTAGCTCTCATATTAAAGGCGTATTTTTCCTGTTTCTTCAGTGTGCAGAACTTGCAAACGACCATAACCCAGCTATTGTTCTCTCTGTATTAGTTCGTAACATAGGGATAATTTCCCATCCGCATGCTAACATCTTTTAGTATAAAATGATTGTGCTTCGAAACATTTGTAGATACTTCCAAGGACAATGAGACGAGGGAACGAGAACTTTTAACCTGAGACGTGTGCCAAGCTGATGAAGTAACCCCGGATATGCCACCTACGAAAGACCGATTATGAAGACCAATCAGAAGACGATATATTATCGAAAGATGACAAATGCATGACTTAATGTATAATTTGATAGGTTAACAATGATGGGGTGTACTGACTAACCAATAGAATTTTGGGGGAATGAATTACTAGAAAGGGATAAAAACCCATGACACAGGAAATAACCAGACATTAGGTAGGGAATGATATTGATTACATCCCGAAACTCTGTCACACTATTTTGTGATTTGAGACTTAGACAAACCATCCTTGCCCATATTACTGCCCCTTACACTTTTCTCCTTAAGAGGAGAGTGTCTCTTGCCTCTAACTTAGATAGACTGACGGCGATCTAACTGATGTCCTGAATACGAAGACTGATCCTGAATGCTGACTTAATCAGAGGAGGGTAATTATATAAAATTGCTAATGAGAACTCATTTTGCCTTTCTTTCTAGGTACCAACTGCTGTATGTTTTGATAGAGACCTTAGTTAGATGTTTTCCAAATTGGTGTTCAAAATTGTTTTGCATGACGCCCAACATGCTAATGCTAATTAGAGGTTAGATGAGGTATTCACTCTGACTGACAACTGACGTGACTGGCGTGGTGCTATGCTGAACTAGTATCTTAGAAAGTTCGATGTGTTATAAACTACTTATATCTATCTGATTGTCTATGCTACTGATCTTTGCATTATCAAAGGCTTATTGTGGTTGTCATCTTGTAATCGTGCTTACATGTTTATTGACTTTGAGAATAATGCCTTTACTACTAGATTGTAATCAATAGGGAATAAACTTATTAACTCCATTAAGGTGTGGTTATTCATGACTGAAGGGTCATGGTTGCGTCGAATGTTCGTTAATGTCTAAAGTGAGAGGTGTTTTGATGTTAAACGTTGACAATGATATTGAGATATTGATTGATATTTTATTTAGTTATCTCGTCCTACGGAGTCTCACCACTGGGCCCAAAGATTCATTGGCCTAAAACGAGTCCTGATGTGTATAAATTGACATAGACGGACGCGTTAACAGTTCCAAGGCAGCTTATAATGATAGAAAAGAGATCTTTAGAATTGTAACCAGATGTACTGATCTAGAGCCTCTTTCTCTTCTCTGGAACCCAGCCAGATTCTTTGTGCTCGCCCTAATGAATTCTTTGAGGACAGGATCCTAAAACTACAGGCAAATACTTCTGGCTCCCATTAGTTTTCTGGTGTGGAGAAAGATGTCTGGGAGAATGTAAGGCCTAGAGGACCCAAATTGTCAACTTTCTGGGTGCCCTCAGTGGCCGAAGTGGTTTCTGCTCTCGCCCAATGTGAAACAGGAGCTCCCTCAGACCCAATTCACCATCATATACTAAAAAAGGTTGCTAATATCATTGGCCCAGTCTGTCATCAGGTATTTGAAGTTTCCATTCATGAAGAGATCTTCCTCAAGGAATGAAAATGGGCTAAAGCCATCCCTCTGTAAAAGAAGGCCAATGCGGATCCTGAGTCATTGTCAAACTTCAAATCAGATCCATTATTACCTGCGGCGACTAAGGTCCTGAAAGATTGACTAATACACTGTTGACCACTTTTCTGGTGGACAATAATCTACTTCTCCCCTCCTAATTTGGGTTCAGATCCCACCACAGCACTGAGACAGCTTTACTTGAGATCTCTGAGTCCATTAGATTCAATCTGGAATCTGGTCTTAACATTGCCTTGGTGCTCTTGGACTTGTCTGTCGTATTAAATACGATCGACTATGACATCCTGTTGCTCAGGTTAAAGCAACCAGAGGTGACTGGAACAGCTGCTGATTGGCTAAGGTCCTTTCTGGACGACTGGGAACAGGTGGTTTGGATGAAACCATTTTGTCTGATGCTAAGGGCCTGGGATAGAGAGTTCCACAGGGCTCTTACCTCAGCCCCACTCTTTTTAATATCTATATGACCCCTTTGGCTGCAGTGGTGGAATACTTTCACATCTGAGTCATCTCATTCGCAGATGATACCTGTTAGAAATGGGGTCTCTAGCTGGCAGGGACAGCAATCCTAGTCAGGGTAAGTCACATACAATCCAAATTATCCTGTGCCCTCCCTCTGGTAGCTTGGCACTGAGCAGTCAGGCTTAACTTAGAAGGCAATGTGTAAAGTATTTGTGCAATAAATCATACAGTAACACAGTGAAAACACCACAAAAATACACCACACAGGTTTAGAAAAATAGATAATATTTATCTGAATAAAATAAGGTCAAACCGACAACGATCCAATAAGCACAAGTTGAAAAATCACTTTTAAAAGGTTTAAAAGAGTCTTAATCCTTAGAAATAAACAGTTTTCTCTTTGTTACACACAGTACCTGGTATGCGTAAAAAATAACGACGCATGGAGACCGCAGAGGAGGAGATGCGTGGAAAAATAAGGTGGTGTGTCAAATTTTCTGCATAGACAATGCATTGTTTCTTTTCACGCTGCAAAGAGTTTGTGTCATTTTTTGGTGCACAGTCCTGGTTTCTCACTGTGATGTGGGAATATTTTAATGCCCAGGGACGATGCGTGAAAATCCTTGACTGAATGAAGGCACCAGCGTTGCGTCAATCCGGTAGGTGATGCATCAAGTTTTTCCTTTGCAAGGCAGGCACTGCGTCGAATTGCCACTCTGGAAGTCGGGCTGCATCGTTCCGGACGGCTGAGCGGCGATTTCTCGGTCTCAAGGCAGGCTTTGCTTCATTTTTGGCAGGACTTGTAAAAAAGGAGTTTCTTTGAAGAGATGAAGTATTTGTTGGCCCTGAGACTTTAGAAACAGGAGGCAAGCTCAATCTAAGCCCATGGAGAGCAAAGTCAGAGGCCAGCAGGGCAGCAGGGCAACAGAAGGGCAGCAGTCCTTCTCAGCAAAGCAGTCCAGATGAGTCCTTTGGGCAGCAAAGCAGTTCCTCTTGACTTGATGCAGGTGTAGGTCCACAAGTGTCTGAGTTGGTGGAGTCAGAGATCCAGCTAATATACCCCAAAATGCCCTAAGAGTGGTTTTGAAGTCCACAAGTTCCCTTTCAACCCAGTCCTATCTGCCAGGGTCCCAGTGGGGGGGTTGATCAGTCTATTGTGTGAAGGCAGGCCATTGACCTTTTAAATGTAAGTTTCAGGCCCTTCATCCTTCCCATTCAATATCCAGATGAATCCTGTGTTTGTGGTTGTCTGGGTGAAATGCACAGGGAAGCTGTCAACCAACACAGACCAGACGTTAATTGGAGCCAGGCTGTAAGGCACAGATGGTTTTGAGTGCAAAGAAATGCTCACTTTCTAGAAGTGGCATTTCCAAAATAATAATATTAAATCCAACCTCACAATAAGTGGGAGGTCCTATTACCATTCTGGCCATAGTAAATATGACCTGGGTACCCCTTTCAGATCAGAATCTACTACTCAAAAAGTATATGAGGGCATCCCTAATGCTAGTCTATGAAAGGAGCAGGCCTCACAGTAGTGGAAAACAAATTTAGGGGTTTTTCACTACCAGAACATATAAAACATATATGTGCATTTTACCTACATAGCACCCTGCCCTATGGGTTTCCTACGGCCTATCTAAGGGGTGACCTATATATAGGAAAAGGGCAGTTTAAGACTTAGCAAGTACTTTTAAATGCCAAGTTGAAGTGGCAGTGAAACTGCACACACAGGCCTTGAAATGGCAGCCCTGAGACTACTTATGTGGGTGGCACAATCAGTGCTGCAGGCCCACTAGTAGCATTTAATTTAGAGGCCCTGGGCACATGTAGTGCACTTTACTAGGGACTTACAAGTAAATTAAATATGGCAATTGGGTAGAGTCAATGTTACCCTGTTTTAGGGAGAGAGCACATTCACTTGAGCACTCGCTAGCCGTGGTAAAGTGTCCAGAGTCTTAAAGCCAGCAAAAATTAGGTCAGAAACTGAAGAGAAGGAAGGCACAAAGTTTGGAATGACCCTTAAGAGAGGCCATTTCCAACACTACCCAACTTCTGTTTATGTATGATTGGAACTCTGTTGAGGTGAAAGACACTTTTTCAAGCTGTATGACAGCAGTGATGGACTGTCTGTAAGTTAACAAACTCCAATGTGATCCAGTTAAAATGGAGGTGCTATTATTTGGCCGAGATCCATCTCTGGGATAGAAGGAAGCCTAGCCAGAGAAGGCACCACCTGCCCCTACCTTCACAACATCTGCTAGAAATCTAGGTATCCTTTTTGATGCTCAGCTTTCTTTTGGGGGCCAGGTATCAGCTGTAGTGAAAAGGTGCATTTGGATTATGTGGATTTTGAAGACATTTCTACACTACTTCTCTCATGAAGCTCAAGTGACGGCAGTGAGAGCATTAATCTTATGGAGATTGGACTATTCCAATGCCTTTTATTACAAATTACATTGGCTTCTAGTGCGGCAGCGCATCCTGTTTAAGACTTTGACTCTGGCCCACCAGAGCCATTACAAGCAGGGACCTAAGTACCTGAATGAGAGGATGTCAGAATATTGTCCAGCTTGGTCCCTGCGCCCTAGTACGGCGGACCTACTCAGGGTCGCAGGTTTAAAAAAACTGCATCGGGGAGGCTCTTCCTTCTCAGTCTTGGCCGCTAGAGCTTGGAACCAATTACCTATGCACCTCAGACTATGCACCTCAGACTGATTAACTCCATAGTGAGATTTACAAAAGAATTGAAGACTGTTGTGTTTAAGCAGAATTGAGCAGTCTTGCGGGGTTGTAACATGCCTCTTTTTCTTACCTAGAGCCCCCGGACACTCTATGAGTAGCTGTGCGCTACATAAGTATTCTGCATTAATTATTTCATTCATTCATAAATGTAATGCAACATTAAAACAAACAGGTATCGTTTTCAATACATGGAAAGAAATAAGTGAAAATGATGTCACAAAAATGTTCTATTAATTGTATTATTTCTCTTAATTCATTTTATATCACCTTGATGTATAAATAAATACATTTAATGAAATAAATTACATTTATAAATGTTTTAAATGTTTACATTAAATATATATATACATATATATGTGTGTTTCTGTGTATGTGTGAATATGTATGTGTGTTTAATACCATACATTCACATCAAATTAAAAAATATATTGTATACTGATCATTATAACATATGTTAAAATGACATTCACTTTTAGATAATTAATGTATTTCTATAACTTATTAAAACAAAACAGAATAATCGGATCAAGTTTTATTCTTTAAAAAAATATTTAATACACTATTAATATAATAAGACACATAACTTAACAAATGTGTACTATTTTAACTCCAACACTACTACATTGGGTAAAGGGTTGGATTTTAGGGAGGTCATGTGAGAAAGTCATCCTTTTGGCCCTGATCACCCTTATTTTTTTACTTACACTGGTAGTTACTGACTCTGACTGTATCCTGGACCCTGCTAACCAGGCCCAAGGCCAGCGCTCTGTTTAAAAGGTATATACTAACTAGGCACAATTATAATTGGCTCTGACAACCTACCTATAAGTACCTTGAATATGTTAGGGCATGTAGGTTTAGGGGCCCCTATGGGTGCACTATTGTGTTGTCTGATGTCATTTTAGGGACAGCCCTGCTTTGCTGGCTGCTTCTAAAATAAAATAAAGCCCAAATTTGACTTTGGAATTAAAAGTACTTCCAAAATCTGAAACCACCTTATTTTTGCATTTGTCACCTCTAAGGTCTGCCCTAGGTACCCCAAGGGTAGGGTGCAGTGTAATTATAAGCCATTGTTGTGCATTAGCTCCATCGCCTAACATGGAAAGGCTTTATTTTAAATTGATAAAGTCTTAATTTTGATAGGAGTGAGCTAGAAATATAATTCAAGATATCAAGTCAATTGAATGAATCTAGCAACTTGCCAATGTTAGATTTATTATAACTATTACAGGTAAAGAGCTTTAGAACTTTCTTAATGTTACCGAAAATCAGCCCTGTGGTAGCCTTTTCTGATTGGCCAGCTTCTGACAGGATGAGCCAAGCTACCTTAATGAGGTGTGGAGTGGCATGGATGAGGCAAAGGAAGCATCTGGTGGGTGGAGAACTGCAACAGCAGATGGTAGAACAGGGAGGGGACTAGGTGGCCAGATTGGTCTTCAAAGGAGGGAAAGACGGTTGGCATAGAAAATAGACCATCTCCATTTCCTGCACCTCCAGCAAGATGGGAGCCCCTGTAATTAGAATAGGAGAGGAGCTAGGAGGGGAGTGTAGGGGAAAGTTAGCCACATCTGTGGGTGGGCTTAGCCAGACCTGCACCTCTAGGCGACATTTTCTCCATCATGAATTTTTAAGGAACAGTGCTTTCTGGAACTGAAATGTGCAACACTTCGCAAGAAGTGGTCATCACAGAAGGTGGCACCCTGCACCCCATTGGTCAGGGGTGCCCTCCTGCTTGCCAACTCAGAAACCTATGTAAATATGGAAGAGCTACCCAGCAACTCAGATCCCTGCTGGAAGAAATCAGAAGAAGAACTGCCTTGCTGAATCCATTTTCTGCACCAAGAAGGACTGTGCCCTAAAGGACTGCACCAGCTGCACATTCTGGGCTTCTCCACAAAAAGGACTTTGCCTTGCTACTCAAGATTTAGGAGTGGTCTTCCTGTAAGCAACAGGTACAAATGAGCTACCAAGAGTCCCCTGCATCCAATCCTGCAAGAAGAGCCCAGCTGAACAGCATCCAGTGGACTTCTAAGGATTTGACCAGGTGCCTTGTGGGAATTGTAGTAGGAGTAACTCAGAGCTTCTGGAACCTTGGACCACCTTCTGTATACTGCAAGACCCCAAAAAGGCCTTCTGGAAGAAGATACAGAAATTTGGAGAAGTTTGGAGCAACTGTGGAAAAAAGCTCCATAAGGTGACTGACCTGTCATTGAGAGTCAAACTGGTGACGTCAAATCGTGACCAGGCCTAAATTTCAGGTTTGTTAAGCTAAAGCTTCATAATCTTTTCTGATTGACATGACCTCCAGGAGTTGATGGAGGCATCACTTCGCAATCTGGCCTAAGGCCCACTCAGCAATAAGGAAAAAAGTGTAAAGAAAAAGACTTAGAGCCTCATTACAAGTTTGGCAGTCCATGGACCACTATGGCTGGATTGGCGGTCCGACAGCCATCACCTTGATGGTTTGACCGCTGTATTACAAGTTATCCTGGCCTATGGAGCAAAGACGCCACAGTTCTGCCCGCACCGCCAGGCAGCACAGACCGATGTGTTCATGAGGCTGCACAAAAAGGCTGGCAGAGCATGTGTTGTCACGGATACATTATGAGGCTGCATACCACCAATGTGACCGTGGCAGTCCAACCACTACATCCCAGCAGATGAAAATGGACAGTATAAAGGAAGACACTAACCTACAGGCAACCTCACTTGTTTGGTGCCTCAATGGAGCCCATCACACACATCCTGCCACTGCTGATAATTATCAATGGAGCACAAAACCCATGCTGCCATGGGTGCAACCGACCATAAGTACACACACCTACCTCTGGCATTAACCTTAACAATAGTTCATCGCAAAGTCAGCCACATCATATGGGGGTCACGCTGCGGGTACCAAGTACACTTGTCATTGTGTCCTGTGTTGGAACCAGACACAAAGAAGGACACTTTCACAGTCACAAAATAACCCCTTTGGGCAGGTCACGCACACTGCACTGCAACACTACACAAAAACACACTTCTCTCCATCTCTGGCACGGGAACAGTGAAATGTACACAACATTGTCTCACACAACACGCCAACATCACATCTACAAATACAACTCATACACTCACATTGCCCACATGCCATGGACTGTTGTCACATTCAACACATATATGTTTGGATGTGGCATGGAACACAAACACCACTACCATCAAATAGCCCTGCCAAGGACACACACATCACCCACATTGCAAGGACAATGGGATGCACAATATACACAGAGACAAATACACAAAGATCATTATGCAAACACTACCTGCACGATGGGGGCATCGAGAATACTCAGGGAACGAGGCTGTGCTGGGACACATATCACTTTGCACATGCCCCTTAAACAAACATTTGCACAGGAACTAGCCCCACATGTATCTCAGGGTCAAACAATACTAGACCCAAATGACATGACTATCTGAACAATCTGGAAGTGTAAGTCAACAAATCACATAAGCTCCACCTGCCTGGGACATACCTCTACATGAAGTAGCTGCAAGGTGCACACAGCTAAATGGACACATGCACGGTCAAGCTCAACCAAGGGTAGCACAACTGAACACACTTAATGTCTGCACAAACAAAATGCAAGCTGCCATACATTAGATGCATCCATAATCATATCAGGGGGATACACCATACATGCTCACAATGAGCAACACAAGATGAAGTGCTTAACATAACAAAAAGTATGCAACGCCATGACACCACCATTGTATCTACACCCATATATCCATACAGTCAACATATACCCTTGTCTTGGGGGGCACTAGCACTGCCCACAAAGTCATATACTGCAAACAACAGCAAATGGATCAGCAAGCAGGCTGAAACACACACAACTGTAGGCACACAACATAGAGGTAGAAAAGGGTAGAAAAGCAATTGACGGACAAATGGATACAAAAAAACCCAACAGTTTGGGTTTATTAACATGACATATTGCAAAGTCCAAGGCCATTGGTCAGTCCATATGTCCCTGCAAAGGCACATCGTGGTGCTGTCACTTGACTCCTAACTGCCAGGGACCCTCCACAGGAAGGGCATCAAGAGGGCAGGCAGGCACCTAAGGGATCCTCTTTGGGGGGGGTCAGATTTGGGAGGGGTGGGTTTGGCCTTGGGTTTGGGAGGGGTGGACTGCTTCTTAGGAGGGGTCGGCTTCTTCTTGGGGGGAGGGGTATGGGTGCTTGCAGGGGGGCAGGTGTGACAGGGGAGAACCTGGAGGTGGAAGGGAGAGGTTGGGAGGTGGGTCAGGGCCTCTTGGGTTTGGGACAGAGTGGAGGAAACAGGGGAAAGGTCAAGGTCAAACAGAAAAACTTTCTTAGGTACACGGGGATAGTCAGTAGAGGGGGTAGGGATTTGGCAGTCGAGGGAGTGGTTGCCTGCTGTGTCGATGTGGATGTCATGGTTGTATGCGTTTGGGAGGTATGCTTGTGTTTGGGTGGAGTCTGTTGCGTGGGTGAGTGTGTGTGTTTGTGTGTCTTGGGGCTGGGCGGTGGAGGTGCTGGAGATAAGCGATGGATGTGTGTGTGTGTCTGCTGGTGTGGTATCTGCAGGTATGCTGGTAGTGTTGGATGTCTGTAGGAATGTTGGGGTGGTGTCTGTAGGTACTCTGGGTTTGGTGGGTGTCTATGTGTCTGTTTGTCAACATCACGCTCTACAGGCGACAAAAACGCAAAAACCCAGCCTTTATGCAAGAGCATAATTCATGCATTGTGTTTATATGCAGTATGTTAACCTTTTGCATTGCAGACCTTAACCTTGAAAAACACTATTAATGATGTTTGCAATAACTGTTCATTTGCAAGGTATTGCTGCAGGCTTACTGAGTGTGTTAGGGTGTGGTCCCTTTCTAGGACCTTCTAGAAGCTTTCTTTGCTGCATGACTGGGTGTGGTTTGTGGGCTGGGCCAGACTCTTTATAAGGGAGCCAGCCCAGCTCCACGTGCTCACTATTCAGAGGTCCAGGTGCAGAGCAGCAGCAACTTCCTGAGCGCCTGTTCCAGAGGCCTACCTTGATGTTCCAGGCCTGCCACGTGTTATATTGGTGATCCTTGAGCAGGGTAAGGCGGAGGTCGGGATGGGCCCCTGACCCCGTTCTCAAAGACTCTTGAGTTTTGGGCCTACTCGTGAAACTTTCAGAGTACGCAATACATTGCCCGCATGTAAAACTTGGTGTTCAGTTCGGCAACAGCTTGCACGATCATTTCATGGCATTTGCATATTCTTGTTTGAATCGGCAGTGTGCGCGATTCATTTCCCGCATGTAAAACTTGGGCCCATATTTATACTTTTTTAGCGCCGCATTTGCGTCATTTTTTGATGCAAAAGCAGCGCAAACTTCCAAAATACAATTGTATTTTGTAAGTTTGCGCCGATTTAGCGTTAAAAAACGACGTAAATGCGGCGCTAAAAAAGTATAAATATGGGCCTTGGTGTTCAGATCAGCAACAGCTTGCGCGATCATTTCATGGCATTTGCATATTCTTGTTCGAATCGGCGCGATTCATTTCCCGCATGTAAAACTTGGTGTTCAGATCGGCAACAGTTTGCGCAATCATTTCATGACATTTGCATATTCTTGTTAGAATCGATAGTGTGCATGATTCATTTCCAGCATGTAAAACCTGATGTTCAGATCGGCAATAGTGTGTGCGATCATTTCATGGCAATTAAAACTTTGGTGTGTAGTGTTTGTTGAAGTGCACACATTTATCCTGAGCTTTTAGACTTTCTGTGAAGATACTAAATTCAAAATGTGACATTCTTTGTGCATATTAAGGGCCAGATGTAGGAAAGTTTTGCGAGTCGCAAATGGCCCGAATCGCTATTTGCGACTGTGCAAAATCGGAAATGGGATGCAAAAAAACCATTTCCGACTTGCAAAAAGCGATGCGAGCCGTTAGCGACTCGCAAAATGTGCGACCCCATTTTGCGACCCGCAAATAGCAAGTCGCAATTTGCGAGTCGCAAACCATATGCAATTGCAACTCGCAAATTGCGACTAGTAGCAAAAAGCCCATTTTGCACTTGCAATTTACCACTAACTCAGAGCAGGTGGTAACCATAACCAAAGTATAAAAGGAGACCCAGAGGCATCTGGGTTACTGAAGATGGCGGAGATATACCTGATAGCAGTGAGGAGGAGAGTCCACGCAGCCCAGCAGAGGAGGAGGAGGGGCCACAGACAGGAGAAGATATATAGAATAAGGCAGACTCTTTTTCAGCAAACTGAGGAAGAGATATACCATAAATACTGCCTTAGCAGCGCAGCCATACTAGAATTAATTGATTTACTAAAACCACAGCTAGAACACCAGACTCTGCGCGGCTGCGCCATCCCTACGCATGTGCAAGTGCTATGCTCACTGCACCTCTTGGCCTCAGGGAGCTATCAGGGGGTCGTTGCTGTGGCAGGTGGGGTATCTCAAAGTGCAGTGTCAAGGTTCCTCAGGGCATTCCTAGATGCCATACTCACACACAGGTCTCACTTCATATACCTACCCAGGAATTCGGCAGAAATCAACAGCACCAAGCTGGACTTTTACCGGATTGCCAACTTTCCCCATGTCATAGGATGTGTAGATGGGACACATATTCAAATATGCCCCCCTGCAAACCTGGAACATCTTTTCCGCAACAGAAAGTGTACCCACTCACTCAATATTCAGGTTGTTTGTGACGCCCATTATGTCATCACTGACATTGTAGCTAAGTTTCCAGGCAGTATCCATGACTCCTACATTTTTAGGCACAGTGGGATACACCAACGCCTGGAAAGTGGGGAGTTTGGAGACGGATACCTCCTAGGTAGAGCTGCATACACCTCGTAGACATACAGACAGGTCACTGTGCACACCAACCAGGACTTTCTAACAGTGTAATGTTTGTGCCCAACAGGTGACAGTGCATATGCTCTACGGCCATGGATTATGACTCTTAACACCCAGCAATGAATGTGAGAGGCGATACAACAATGCACATAAGAGGACCAGGAACCTTATCGAACGCACCTTTGGATTACTGAAAGCAAGATTCAGATGCCTCCACCGCAGTGGCGGTGCCCTCCAGTATACCCCCATTACAGCATTCAAAATTGTTGTCGCATGCGCCATCCTTCACAATATAGCCACCTGACGTGGGCTACCTCTCACCCCTGCAGACCCAGATCCTGAGGATGAAGAGCAAGAGCAACCACATCGCCATCATGGGGATCGGAGTATAGCTAATCAAGGCAGACTGAGACGGGAACACATCGCAAACCAATACTTTGGAAGGTACATGTCAACTCCAACCATACTCACCTATTGACCAAAAACTCCATTTGTTAAGTGGAACAAAAAACTATTTAATTTGTGCAGAAATACAACTATTTACAAATAATAACTGTTCATGGTCATCTAAATGCAAACCATGCATGGGGCACATTGATGTCATGTGCCACATCATCAGGGACAGGGTTATGTCTATGTCCTACGGCGGCCCCTGCCAGCCTGGCTGGTCCCTGGTGGTTCTGCAGTGCTCTGCCTGGTACTCCCACTTCGGAGCACCCTAGTGTCACTGGCAGAGACACTGCTCACTGTAGAGCCCTCCTCGCTGTCCTGGGGTGTGTCCCCTGTGCCCCTGGACAGATGCCGTGCCTCCATTAAGTCAATCACATGTGTGATACGGCCCAGGCCCCTAGCCACATCTCCAGCAAAATGGCCCATTTCGACCTGGAGGCCAACTGTCCTTCTCGACAGGCCAGTGGTGTTCACAGCCAGTCTGCCGATTGATGTGGCCATCCTGTCAAGCCTCTGTAGGAGCTGACGGTCCCTGCGCCGCCCACCCTCGCCCTGTGCCAGTAGTCCTGCCACCAGATCCCTCATGGACAGGGCTAGGTCCCCAGTGTTTGTGGCAATAACGTCAATTCTGGAATTTAGATGCTGCATGCTGGCCTCGTTGTTTCTGACAAAGCGGTGCAGCACACCACTAATCCGCCCTAATATATTGTTTTGCAGGCGCTGACCACGCAGCAGCTGTGCCTCACTGTTGGTGGTAGGTTGACGGCCGAACGCAGCCTGCAGCCCTGATCTCCTGTACCTGCGTCGCCTGCGCAGCGGTGGCTGCCCTGTGTGCTCAACTGTGCCACTCCTGCCTGTTGCTGGCGCAGCCTCCTGGAACACAGTTGCAGCAGGTGTGGACATAACAGGGATGGTGTTGGTCGTGCAGGTGGGAGTAGTGGCAGCTCCTGTGCTGTCCTCATGGGGCTGGCTGCTGTGGGTTGTGGTGGTGTCTTGTGGGAGACCTGTGGGACATGGGGAACACACTGTCAGTGTCTACTATCTGTTGCACACTTCCTAATAAACATTTGCCTATGAACTGCCTACTTGACTACGTTTCCCATAATGCATCATTCTGGTGTTTGCAACCCTGAAATGGAGCTATCTTGGTTGAGCATGCCCCTGTCTACATGGTGGGTGGGGGTATGGCATTGATAGAGGTACAGGCATATCACATGGTACTCACCGGTTGATGTAGTGGGCTCAGAGGTGTCCAGATCTCCAAATCCTGACACTGCCTCCTGCTCCAGGGTCTCCTCCACCCTTTCTTCCAGGGGTGTGGGTGGTGGTACTGATGATGGTCCCCCTCCTGTGCCTCTCATCTCCCGGAGCCTTTCAGCCACCCTCTCCTTGGTCCGGGAGTGGAGGTCATACCACTGTTTTTTAATCTCTTCCACACTCCTGTGGCTCACCCCCAGGGAGTTGATTTTTTCCTGGATCTCCTGCCAGAGTTGTCTTTTGGTGGCTTCTGGCACATTGAGGGCTGCCTTTCCAAATAGTTCATCATAGTGCTGACAGCATTCGTCTGTCAGCACCTCCAGCTCCTTCTCTGAGAATTTTAGTTTTCTTTTTCTAGGAGTTTCTTCCATTGCAGCTGCTGCTCCTCCTGTGTGCAGTTCAGCAGTTTAAAATGGGTGTGGTCCTCCCTCCTCCCAGGTGTATTAGTTAACCTCCTGGCTGTGATGTCATCATCATGTGCCAGGAAGTGTTTCCAGAGTGTTCTGGAGTGGTTTCTGGAGTGTTCTGCAGCACCTGCAATCAATTTACATGGTACTCGCAATTTGCGACACCCACTCGCAAATTGCGAGTTCGTTTTTTGCGCGGTCGCAAAAAGCGACCTTGCAAACAGCGGACTCGTCTCTGCGTTGCGACTCCGGGTGCGAGTCGCAATTTCTACACTGACATTGTACCTGCATTTCTATTAGCGACACGCAATTTGCGAGTCGCACTTACTCGCAAATTGCGAGTCGCTAATTTTTTCGTGCCTCCACCTGGCCCGTGGTCCCTAGTACCATTCCTATTGTTTTCCAGGGAATGTTTCAGATTGCCTTTTGTCCTCATGTAAAAATGCAATGTTTGCTCTGAAACATTATTCTAGAAGATTCTTGTATTCCTAGACAACATGTGACATTTCATGAAAAGCTCATATGAAACATTGCATTAACCATTCTTGATTTTTTCCAGGTACCCAGAGTTCTTGAGGCCTAGTTATAGTCACTTCTCAGGTTATCCATGATTACAGTATAAGAACACTTAGAACCATAGTCTAGTGAAAGTCAATGTGATTATATCTTGATATTGTGTTGTTTAACCTTTTGCTTCCTACAGGTCTCCTTCCCAGCTGTTCCCTACCTAACCCCTTTTACCCCCACTTGGACTTTCTCAGGCTCTGTGATATTTCTATCAGAGTTTTGGAGCTGTCTAGTGGTGGACATGTTGGGAACGAGCGCAGGCCCCGAGGATCTGGTCTCCCAGACACTGTTGAGGTGGTGTTTGCATGTATGCTGGGTGTAGTGGATGTGTCTGTTGTGAAGGTGCCTGCGGGTATGCTTGATGTTGTGTGTGGGACGGTGGGAGTTGTGGGGGTGTCTGGGGAAGTGGTGACTGATGTGTCTGTGGGTGTCTGTTTGCTTGCGGGCCTGTGGGTTTTGTGGTGCTTGTGTCTGTGTGTGCTGCTTTTGTGTGTTGAGGTGGGTGTGTGCAGATTGTTCTGTGTGCTGTGGGTAGGAAGGGGAATAGGCTTGGGCTTTGGATTGGGAAGAAGAGGTGTAGGGGGAAAGGAAGGTGGGGGGTAACTGGTTGCCATCAGTGAGGAGGCCAGAGCCTGAAAAGATCTCTGTAGATCAGACAATGCACCATGAATGCCTTCCAGGAATGCATTTTTCTGCTGGAGTTGGGTCGCCAGACCCTGGATAGAATTCACAATGGCTGCCTGACCCACAGAGATAATTCTCAGGCAGTCAAGAGCCTCCTCACTGAGGGCAGCAGAGGTAACAGGGGATGGGGCTGTGGTGCCTGCAGCAAAGGAGACTCTCACCCTCTTGGGTGAGTGGTCATGGCCCACTGGGCAGGGAGCAACAGGGAGGGCAGTGATAGAACAGGAGGTGGAGGACAAATATGGTACAGGGGTACGCCCCAATGGGTCCATCACCACTAGAAAGTGTCCACTGAAGGAAGGCTCCGATGATGAAGAGGATATTCTGTTCTCCCCAGTGGCACTCTCCTTGTCCTCTGGGCCAATGGGTCCCTCTGTGTCCATTGTATCGTGACCCAAGGTCCCGTCACCAGATGTGTCTCCACTTGGCTGTACCCTGTCTCATTTGCTTGCCGGTGCTGATGCTGCAAAAGCAAAGAGAAATAGGGTCATCACATGTCCATGATCAGACTTGAACAACAGCTCTGATTAGCAAACATTTCCGTGTTGTCATGTAGGCCCCAGCAACAAACTCCTCCTAACTGGCCAATACATGTGCCATTCCATCTGCATGACATCTGACATGTGAATAGTTGGCGACAGGAAAATCAGGATCTCAGACAACCACAATTGCATGTCTGAAGTTGTGCAATCACAGTAACTGTTAAACAAGTAGGAGACCTCATGACCCTTAAAGCGTTGCCCCCTGGAGCAGACATCAGTTACCTGTTTTCATACAATAGTAGGCTAATGCCAACTGCATTCCCACATATCCCACAAAAGGTCATGCATATATCTATTTGTCACATACATAATGACCCAACAATAAGAAATAATGCCCCAAAATCCTGCCATGTTGCTGTCAAAAGTACAATAGCCTGAAGAAGGTGACATGGAAATACTCAAGTTGAACTGAAAGCAGTTCCACAATGCACACTTTGCCAAGTAATATTCGTCCCATTAGAGTCATGGAGGAGGTACTAATGTTCAGATATGCCACACATGTGGCATGGAAATGGACACTGTAGCCATCATATGCAATATGTCAGGCAGAGTTGTCCCCAAAATTCACAACACAATAAATCAGCGAGCCCCAGGGTAATCACCACTTATGCCTGGCATCCCTTGCAATGATATACTCTGAGTGCATCAGTAGAAGCCATTAGTTACTTTGATGTTGGAGAGACCAAGAGATTTGCAAGTACTCGTAGAAGGCCCTCAACATGTTGCCCAATTGGAAGCTACATCACTGTCTTCATTATGGTCATGCAGACCCAAATGTCTGTCTGTGGATGAATGCTTGTACCCAAACATGTGATTTCAACATAACTGCAAGTCACACAATGATGCATGCCAACAGTCAGGCTACAAACCTTACCCATTACACATATGCAGATCGCTTTGCTGCATTCTGCCACATCAGTGACATAGAAATGCACATTGTGGCTCAAAATTCTAGGCCTACCTGTCATGTCCTTCATTGCTACTGCAGTTGTACATGCCAAATGACATGCTATGACGCATGAGGAAATGTGTCAGACAATGAACAATGGTGACACACTCCTGTATGTGGCAAAAAATGAAATGTACCCCCATTGTAAATGGCTTATTCAACACACAGGTTGCCATGCACACAGACATTATCCCATCAACACAGATAGACCATACATGAAACAGCAGCTTACAAATATTTTGTTAATGAGAAAGGGACACATGTTGACATGTAGGCACAAGGAATGTTTGTAACAATGAAGACACATAAATCACGTCAATGAACATTCCCAACTTACCAAGGGAAGATATTGTTTGGCAGCTGCACCCACAGTACAATGTAGGCTCTGTCACATGGCCATCTTCACAATACAGACTGCAATGTCAATATACTCATTTACCCAGACACATGGCTAGGACAGTGATCCATCACCAGCTTACCTTTGCCCTGTAACATTGAGGAGTAGTTGTTTGATTTATAGAATTTACACATACTACAACAACAAACAGTACTTGAATGATCAATGTACACAGCCATATGTCATCCCTGGAAAGCATTCCATGCCACAACTTCCAACAGCAATTTAGCATGTGGAGTGTGTGGCAACCTAAAGAGCAGAGTGACTCATGATCTGCCTTCCACACCAGTTTAGCAAGGGCAGATGTGGGTTTAAATATCTGTGGCGCTATACACAATGCTCACATGACTTTCAACGGACTCATAAAACATTATTACACATTTTTGTCATAACGACTATGGGGCAGCTTTGAATACGGTAATATATCAATATAATTTTTTTATGTTCGATTGTGAGCGAGGCTCCAATAAGGGATAGATACCAGCATAGAAATGCCAGCTCTAACTTATAGCATGTTTTGATATCAGCCTTTGTCCGGGACTGGTCTGGTACGCCTAGCATTGCTCCAACAGTACTAAGTGATCATTACCTCATCATTCTACCTCTTTTTTTCATTATGGCACTTGTGAAGTATCTGTCACCATTTCAAACATTACCCTAATTAGGGCTAATGGTGTAAGGGTAAAATGGTCAGGAATTGACCGTAATATTGCATCTTGCGAGAAACTATGGCCAAGAACTGAGCTGAGATTAAGTATTGTCTGGGGGAGGTGGTTGACCATGGAAACTTATTGATAAGTTGTAACCAAATTGCAAATTATATGAATTCCTTGCTGACAAGAATCCCAAAGCCTTCTAAAGATAGCAATTGTTGTTGGTTTAATCTTCATGCACCCAGGCGTCCCAGTCCTTGAGAGTGGCCTTACATTGCTCCCCAAGGGACCCTGTGGTGATTAGGCTACTTCGCTAGTCTTATAACAGCAGTTAGAAAGAAGTACTTACAGGACTAGGCTTGGGATAATTTGATACAGGCTGCTGAAATGAGGGACTTAAGCTATTCTGGGATACAGTTAATGCTCCCTTTTTAAAAAACATTCTGTATAACCAGGGATTACTCCCTTTTCCCCTGTGAAGCTTGAGAAGCCCATTTGTCAGCTATTTTAAAATCTGACCAGGTGTCTTGTAGTTTAACCAAGTATGTGGACCTCTCTCTCCATTTGAATATTACCGCCCTGAAGTAAAGTGCAGTTGGTAGAGCCCCTGTTGGGGTCCCTGTTGATGCATTTATCAAGGTTTTTTGGGGTCCCATCTTGACTAGAGTTTTTAATCCAGCAGCGAAATATGAGCTCCCTACAGCCTGGGTGGTTTCAATAATTGTGCTGATATTTAAAAAGGGTCTGATCCCAAATGCTATTGTCTTATTTCCCTCCTGGACTCCTCTATAAAGCTGATGAGCAGGATTCAACTTTAATGAGTCTAGGGAATATGTGACAGAACAACTAGGTCCTAAACAACTATAGCCTAAACCACTACTGCTAAACAACTAAAAAGTCTCTACAACTAAGTACTGAACAACTACTGTCTGAACAACTACTGTGTCTGAATAACAATTGCCTGAACAACTAATATATATATATATTCTAAACAACTAATAAACCATAAAAACCAAAAGGAAAACCTTACCTTAAAATTAGTTGTTCAGGCAATTGTTATTCAGACACAGTAGTTGTTCAGACAGTAGTTGTTCAGTACTTAGTTGTAGAGACTTTTTAGTTGTTTAGCAGTAGTGGTTCAGGCAAGTAGTGGTTTAGACGTAGTTGTTCAGGATGTTTCCCCCTGTGTACAGTTGAACAATGTGTTAACCTGGACTTATTAATTGAGAATTATGAAGCCAGGTTCCTTATACCTTTGTTTTGTTGATTTTAGCAGTGTATTTGACTTGGTCAATCACTCCATTCTCTGGTCAACTCCGATCAACCTCGGTGCTCCAAGGGAGATCATTTGTTTTCTAGCACGCTTATATGAGAATTTATCTTCCTTGTGTACATTATGGCCCTCAAGGTGAATTTTTTTAGGTTAGGTAAAGGTATTAGACGGGGCTGTGTATTAGCCCCATTATTGTTTTTGCTTTTTATTAATGGAGTGGATGACACTTTACAGGTCCTGTTGGCTAATGCTCCTAGCGTCACCGGTCGTTCTATACTGGTACTATTATATGTCAACCACTTTGTGTGGTGTTGTCTAGGACTCCAATCGGTCTCCAGTAGTTTATTTCTGCATTTGGAGAGTTCATGGCAATTTTTTTAAAAAAAATTAATACATCTAAATCCTATCCTATAATTTGTGGTGATAAACCTAAAAAATATAGATTGTTTTAGCTTGGCAATTCCCCTATTTCTAACACAAATTCCTTTTGCTATTTAGGAATTGTATTCACTGGTAATGGTAGGTTGGAACAGCAGATGCTGAACGCTAAATCCAAGATTAGCAGGTGCTGCCATGTGGTGATTAGGTTTTTGAATAAACTCGGTGCACGTCCGGTTAAGGAAATGGTCGAGATCTATAAGGCTATCGGAGTGTCTACCCCCACATTTGGGGCTTGTTTGTGGGACCATACTCACTGTAAACTTCTCCAAGTTGAGGAAACCAATTTTTTAAAGCACTTTTTATGCTTACCCACCTCAGCATCATCTATGATAGTCCATAAGGAGGTCAGTATGCAGTACACAGAGGATTTGCTTTTTTTAAAACCCCTGTTACTTTGGCATTCCACTTGGTCGAAAGAAGAGACATATTTCACAAGATTGATTATTAAAGATTGTTTAGCATCATGTTTCCTCTATCCCTTGGGTGTTGTATTTAAATACAGCTTTTAGTTCTATTTTTAGTATGACTATATGGCATGACCCAGTTAAAGTTATATCCCTGACCAAGAGCCATGTCAAAGAAACTTTTCTTAAATTTAGGTCTGATCTTAATTTGAATAATAAGTAATTCTATGGTTGCCGTTTATGTGTCATGTTACTCAATGGGGGTTGGCAGTATTATTTAACCTGTTTCAACAATATTCAGCATTGTTATGTGTTGCCAAGATTTAGGTTAACCTGGATTCACCATTTGGTTGCATTTCCAAAAATGCCCTCCTGATATGTTGCCATGCCCCTGTGACACGATGCCTAAACAATGCATTTCGCACTTTATGCTCTTTTGTGGCTTTTATATGAGCCTTAGGTGCTTTTATCTGAATCTTCTTTTTTAAGCACAATATCAGGGAGCATAAAACAGTACTGGGCTTCCTGTATGAACTGGGGGGTCACCAAGTGTGTTTTAATGTACCCCTTTACATACTGAAGGCTGTATGTAAATGGAAAAGTATTACGTTCTAGAGGAAGGTTACATAGGATGATTTTTGCCTCTGTGTGGTGATTAATTATCTTATTTGTTTTATACATGTATTTGTATGTACTTTACTTATGTATTGTATTTGTATTGTATTTGTTTTTTAAGCTCTGAACTTTGTTTGCACTTTTATGGCTGTTTATAAACTTGCCGAAATAAAGTTTTTTAACATAACCGAATCAACTCATACAAACTCATACACAGCTCATGCTGTCAGTCACATACATGTTGTCTGACCTTTACAACAATCAGGAGCAAAGATATGTCAGTGAATGGCAGTTATGTCTCCTTACCTAGTCATGTGCATCCAACACAAATAGGCCCTAAGACCCCAAAAAACCTCAAACAACACAATGTGACTGAACTTAACATATGGCACTTGCCACTAATACCTGCACATGGTCCATCCCATTGATGCAACGCAGACTGTAACAACATGCACACCAGTAGTCTAACTGGCATACGGGCACATTCTAGCCTGTGAGGAGGGAAAAGATGTTGAAGTACAGAGAACATTGTGCACAAGAGGTACTTACCTGCTCCTCTGGTGAGCCATGGAGCTGTTCATACAGGGGTATATTAGCCTTGCCAGCTCCTCTGGAGAGAATGCAGGGGCCCTATCACCTGCTGGATGTGGCATGATTGCTCTAAGAGGCAGCACACAGCAGCTCAAGTCATGGAGGTGATGCTGGCAGCAGAGTCAGGAGTTAAGTGTGTTAATCCGCAGAACATGGCGGTCATGTCCACCACGTATGCGGTCGTCACCGGTGGCCCCCGACCACCACTAACAACAATGTTACCCCATGGCTGTGTCCACTGTGGTTGGAACCGCCTACCATCATGACGACTTCCAATTCTAATGTCAAGTGGAGTAAGTCAGGCAGCCGCCATTTTGGTAGCCTGAGATGCTGTATTGGGCTATATAAACTGCATCACACCTGGGAAAATTTATTGTTTTACCGCACAAACCTGCTTATTCGGTCTTGTTATGTAGGGCCCACTACTCAAATCCAATTGTATTATGTTGCAGGGCACAGATGGCATTTCACAGTGGGGCCACCATCGCCGACTGTCATTTTGGCTGTAGGAATATCCACTCCCATTTTGAGGGGCTATTGTGCTGGCATCTTTGAGTTTGGTCCATATACATGTTGTGACCACATGTGTGTAAAACCATGGTGGGCACATGTGACCCTTGTATTCTTAGCAGCTGTGATGTGTACTGGTTGCCATGTCTATCCATTCAGAAATGCCTTGTCACATGATATCATTGACATGCATCATGAATGTTGCTCTGTACACAGTGACTAATGTTAGAAGTCATGTCTTGCCATACATAGGTACCTACGGATGCGACAACCTCCTAACTAACGTCCATTGCCAGAACTTCAGACCATGTAAGAACAACACATCATCCTGCTCTACCATCTGAATAGCCAAAGAATAGTGGATTTATGTTTTCAGTTGGAGCCAGATCTGATGCCAGCTATTAGGTATCCAACCAGCACACCACCCATTGTACAAGTCATGTCAGTATTGCACTTCCTAGCCAAAGAGTCCTTTCAACATACAGTGACCCTATCTGGTGGTCTGTCCCAACCTATGTTCATTCTGATGTAGAAGGATGTCCTCTCAGCAATGCTGAAACGCCTGGACAGCTATATCCAGTTTCCCAGACGTGAGGATATAGCCAATGTGACGGTTGCCTTTCATGGTTTTGCATGCATCCCACATGTGGTGGGCACCATTGATGGCACACATGTTGGCTTGGTCCCACTGCAGGCCAGTGAACAAGTATACAGCAACAGAAAGAACTTCCATTCCATCAATGTGCAAGCTGACTGTTTGGTAGATCTCTACATTTCACAGGTCTGCGTCCATTACCTGGGTTCAGGCCATGATTCCTTCATAACGCAGAACAGCACCAATCCCCAGCTGATGTTACAACTGTACCCAGAGATGGCCTGGCAGGTTGGTAAATCACGTATGTCCTGTTTGTGTGTGTGCAACAACTCGCGCTACAATCATGAAGTGAGTGACTCATTGTTGCACAGAGGTCCCATTACTTAACATGAGACTCCACATAACCAAACTGTCTTTGGTTGTTGACGCTACTAAGGAATTCAACTACAACAGGGGAAGTCCACTTCAATGACGCCCATGGAAGAACAAGGTGGATAGTGGAGTGGCTTTTTGGGCTCCTGAAGGCCAGATTTAGCTGTCTTGACCGGACTGGTGGAGCCCTCCTCTACGCACCCAGAAAAGTATGTCAGATCACTATGGCATGCTCCTCAACATTGCGCTGCGGAGGAATATCCCATACATCCCAGAGGAGAGTGAGCCTGGAGTGCCACCAGGTGAGCCTCCTAAAATGCCAGTTGAGGATGACAGTGGTGAAAAGGAAGGAGCTGATTTGCAGGAAGATCTCATCAACAGCTACATTTCATGAATGTAAGCATGTACTGTGACTGTACAATGAACTGTAGTTGTCAAACTGTGTGGAGTTGAGGGTTTTAGCAACGACTAAGGAGTGGATACTCTGCAATATTCAGCCAAAGCCTACTTGAAGAGTTATCCTTTGACATATCACCACCTTGATGATGATGCTTTGTTTGTGTCAGTCTCATTGCAATGTAATTTACTTTCCAGTAGTTTAGGATTTGTGTACTAGGTTTGTTTTCAAGCCTTTACTTCTTGTTTGGTCTTTGTACAGGTACCTTCACCATGACATCCTCATGTGGCGATTTCAGAGTTGTGACATTGGCAGGAACCTTATGCTGTTCTGACATACAAATTGGTCATAGATTGTTCCAGGTAATAGAGGTTGCAGATTTGGGGTGTATGAGACCTGTGCCAAGGCAGCTTGAACAGTGTTTGGGTGAAAGGTCAGAAGTGCACATCGGACTTGTTTTGTGTGCTGTGTTGGGCTGATTATATTATGTGTGTCATCCTGTGGGTGTGAAATATGTAGTCATCAATTGCACGCAAACCATTCACCCTTCACAGGGCAAACACTCTTCTTGTATGCCCTGTATGTAGCTGTAGCTGTGTTTCATCATTACAGGCCACAGTACTTGCGCCACAACACTGTCATATGTTTGTCATACCACCAGATGCATGGTCATTGGAGTATGATGGGCCTGTTGTACTCCATCTGTCTGTATCTTATATTATGTGATGTCGGAATACTTTAATGTGGCATGTGATAAGGATCAAGTTGCTGACATCATCCAATTTAATGTTTGCGTATTCTACAGGATAATGTCTGACAAATCCCTCCCTTTCATGGTCTGGGGGGGCTGTACCCTGAATTATGTACTTTGACTCAGTATGAGTCACACGTTCTTATGTCACAAAGGTCCAGACATATGCACAGACTATGGGGGTCATTCTGACCTCGGCGGTAAAAGCCGCTTACTGCCGGTCAGAAGGCCGCCACAATACCGCCGCGGCCGCGGTCAGCCGCCACGGACATTCTGACCCACAACTGCAAAACCTCCAAAAATCCGCCCTCCACTGCAGTCCGCCACATCAGCGGCCAGCGGTAAACTGGAGAAGACCAAACCTCCACCGCCACGCCAACAGAAATACGCCCATCCCATTATGACCCGCAAATCGACGCGGCGGTCATTCAACCGCGGTATTCCATTGGCGGTCAAAATACACACACCTTTACAAACCCCTACCACATTGGACAATTTGAAAGGCACACACCTGAAACCCATACACACACCACTCCCACACATCCAATACCATATAAAACACACACCCACATCACCCACAAACCCCTACCAACAAAAACCAGAGACGAAGGAGAGAGAGACACACATCAGAGAATAGATAGCCAGACACACAGAGGCACACCGCAACATCACACACACCACATAGAAGCACAAAGCACCACACACCAACACACACATCATCACATACACCACCCCACACCTCATACACTCCACCCCATGGCACCACAAAGGCACCCACGCTTTTCGGACCAAGAACTCCGGGTCATGGTGGAGGAGATCATAAGAGTGGAACCCCAGCTCTTCGGTTCACAGGTCCAGCACACCACCATAGCGAGGAAGGCGGAGCTCTGGCAGCGGATCGTGGACAGGGTCAACGCGGTGGGACAGCATCCCAGAAATAGAGAGGACATCCGCAAACGATGGAACGACCTACGGGGGAAGGTGCGCTCGATGGTCTCGCGACACAACATCGCAGTGCAGAAGACTGCCGGGGGACCCCCACCCACTCCACCCGAATTCACAACATGGGAGCAGGAGGTACTCAACATCCTGCATCCTGATGGCCTCGCTGGAGTACACGGAGGAATGGACTCTGGTAAGTACAAGGCCAACCACTTCACCCCACCCCCAGCATGCTAACCCCCACCCTCACCCCCAACCCCCCAGCACACATCCTCCCTGAGAATGTCTCCCCAGCACAACCCACCCAACACCAACCCCTGCATGCCACCCCCAAACTATGGACACCCATCACCTAAGCATGACCACTGCACATACCCATCACCCCCCCCCACAAAACACCCTCACAACACCTCCCCCAAGGGAATGCCAGCACTGGGGGACAAGGGCACCTATAAAACGCAATCTAATGCACACACAGAAACAATAACCATACCCTCTTACCCCATGCAGGACCCGAACGACAACACACCGGTCAGGAGGGACCAGAAATGTCCATCCCACCCCCGGAACAGGCCACTAGTGATGACAGCAGCTCTGTCGACCTGGAACCTGATGACCAGCCCGGACCATCGGGGACCTCTGGGCAGTCGGTTCCCCTCACCCAGACACAGGCCACTGCAGACCCAACCCCCTCTGGGAACAACCGCACAGCTCCCACCCAGCGGGCCCATGCCTCTGTCTCTAGGACAGGTCAAGCAGCGGTGTGTCTACCACTACAGGGCCCACAGTGTAACCCACCAACCCAACAACAACAGGGACCTGGGGGCAGTGGGAGTGGGCACACCGACCAGGGGACAGAGGCCCAGGGAAACAGGGCAACTCGGAGGGCTGCTGTGCGACAGGGGGGGGAGGAGAGGCCCAGGGAACCCACTCTCCAAGAGGCCCTCACCACCATCATGGCTGCCTACCACCACTCACAAGAGACGATGGCGACGGTACTGGCCAGGTTCCAGGAGATCCAGGCACAGCAGGAGCAACGCTACATGGGGTTCAGCGACCAACTCAGCAACATCTCAACCGCTATGGGGAGCATAGTCCAGGCCCTGAACCGCATAGAGGACACGTTTCGGGACCATGTGGCATCACACAGGGCCCCTGTCACTAGCCAGGAACAGGAACAGCCTACCACCTCCACCGGCGCTAGTGGACAGGAGGCCCACCACAACGACAGCCCCCCAGAACCCCACCTCCTGCTGAACAACAACCGCCCCGCAAAAGGAGCCTGAGATAAAAAAAAACGACAGAGTAGGATGTCAAGTCCCCCGCCAGCATCACATACCCCCTGAAGTCCTCCCACTGTCCCACATTGCCACCCTGTCAAACCTTGAACTGCCCCTGCTCCATCCTGCCACAGGCGTATGGACAATGCACCTGTGAGACTGAGAACTGGACTCCGCCATGGACATTACTCCACCCCCACCCATCACTGTTTCACCATCATGTACCAATATCTATGCACTAATAATAAATCACACATTGCACTGAAATCAATCAGGACTCAGGCTGTCTTATTTACAAATGTATGACACATTACATATCAATTACGTATTGTGAACATTGTGAATTACACATACTGAGGTTACTTAGCATTAGTCCATGGGCCAACCAAGCCGAGGTCACGCAGTGGCTCATACAGCACAGAAAAGGGAAGGGAAATTCAAACATCATGTCCATAGGTCTGGGGGGAAACCGACAAAGTTGAGATGCAGGAGGCTTTCAGGAAATGTAAAATGGCATGGGTGATCATTACCTGTGTGCTACTGGAAATACTGTGCTATTACTCTGTCCCTGTTGTCTGTGTCGTCCTCTGAGTCTTCCTCCTCTTCACTCTCCGCAGGCTCCACAGCTACTTCAACACCACCATCTGCACCATCCTCCTGCAGGAAAGGGACCTGACGTCGCAATGCCAGATTGTGAAGCATACAGCAGGCCACGATGATGTGGCACACCTTCTTTGGTGAGTACATCAGGGATCCCCCAGTCATATGCAGGCACCTAAACCTGGCCTTCAGGAGGCCAAAGGTCCTTTCGATGATCCTCCTAGTTCGCCCATGGGCCTCATTGTACCGTTCCTCTGCCCTGGTCCGGGGATTCCTTACTGGGGTCAGTAGCCAAGGCAGGTTGGGGTAACCAGAGTCACCTATTAGCCACACACGTTGTCTCTGTAGCTGCTCCATCACATAGGGGATGCTGCTATTTCGCATCACATACGCGTCATGCACTGACCCTTGGGAACTTGGCATTTACATGGGAGATGTGCTGGTCAGCCAAACAGACCACCTGGACATTCATCGAATGATAACTTTTTCTGTTTAGGTACACCTGCTCATCGTCTTTTGGGGGTACCAAAGCCACATGGGTCCCATCAATGGCACCAATGATGTTGGGGATATGTCCAAGGGCATAGAAATCACCCTTCACTGTAGGCAAGTCACCCTCCTCTGGGAAAATGATGTAGCTCCGCATGAGTTTCATCAGGGCAGACAACACTCTACTCAAAATCTTTGAAAACATAGGCTGAGACATTCCAGATGACATGGCCACTGTGGTCTGGAATGACCCACTTGCCAAAAAATGGAGGACTGACAAAACCTGCACCAGAGGGGGAATCCCTGTGGGTTGGCGGATGGGGGACATCAGGGCTGGCTCCAGCTGGGCACACAGTTCATGGATAGTGGCACGGTCAAGTCTGTATCGAAGTATTATATGGCGTTCTTCCATTGTCGACAGGTCCACCAGCGGTCGGTACACGCGAGGATTCCTCCTTCTCATCGCAAGTCCCAGCGGACGGTGCCTAGGAAGGACAACATGGAGCACAGAGTCAGCCAAACCACAGGTACGTACAGACAGCTTGCACAGTTAAAGAATGGCAATGGGTTGAAAGGCGTGTATGTGTGGCAATGCAAGGCCTAGGCCTGTGTGTCGCATTCAAAATTGAGCCATGTAGGCCCTTGAAATGGCGGCTGCCTGACCTGTGAAGTGGGACAATGGGATGTGAGGTCAATGCGCTGGCGGGGCACACCGTGGCGGTAGGCGGTCGAAGACCGCGGCGCAAAGCCGCATTGGTTAACATTGAAGCCTATGGGTTTCAGGAGCCAATGACAAAGTGCGCCGGCGGTCGCGGTACGCACCGCCGCGGTACGCACCGCCGCGGGCGTGACCGCCATTTTCTATCTGCTTAATCACTCGAGACCTGATCATCCACAGGAGAGGACCTATACTGCAAGTGCTGCTGTGACCTCGGTCTGGAAGATACAATGGCTGCTGCGACTGGGGAAAGGGCCCCTGCCTTCACGTCTGAAGAGTTGGAGAAGCTCGTGGATGGGGTCCTCCCCCAGTATGCGCTACTCGCGGTCCTCCAGACCAACAAGTGAGTACACCGGGTGCACATGGAATGGGCTATGCCTGTGTGGATTGGGGTGGATGTAAGTTGGTGGGGTGGGGGGCGAATGAGGAGTGCAACGCACGACACATGAGAGCATGTGCCATATGGCAAAGTTGATGGGGGGGGCCAATCACATCTAACATGCAGGTCATTGATGATTTCCTCCTTTCCACCCTGTACATGTCAAATAGGTCAGCGCCCATCAGAAGATCGAGATTTGGCGTGCCATCGCCAAGGAAGTCCGGAACTTGGGGGTCCACAACAGACGGGGCACCCACTTCCGCAAGAGGTGGGAGGACATCCGCCACGGAACAAGGAAGACCGCAGAAACACTGCTGGGGATGGCCTCCCAACCTAGGAGGGGTGCCAGTCGCACCATGACCCCCCTGATGTCCCGGATCCTGGCGGTGGCTTACCCAGAATTGGATGGGCGCTTTAAGACATCACAGCAGACACAAGGGGGTGAGTATCAGCACATTCTCCTATCTTTCTGCGCAGTGGAGGCGTCTGGGTGGGGGAGGAGGGCTGTGGGTGACATTAGGCCAGGGCGCTTTCTGTAGTGTAGTCCTCTCCCTTTGGCATGGCCCTGTGCCCCCGGTCCCCACCTCGGTAGGGTGACAAGTACAGCCATTGAAGGTCCAGCATCTTCCATGTGCGCGTTTGACGTCTCTTGGCCTGTTGTCCTAGTCAGTAGTACTGAGTAGTGTACCCCGAATGCGCGGCTTAGTGCATTAGGCTCCTGTGTCTGTCCTCTCCGCCAACGGTGTTGACATTGCATGCACTCAACCTGGTCTTCTTTTTTCTCCCCCCACCCTTTCTCTTCATCTTCTTGTGCATGTGTGCATTAGCATCATCAGGCGGAGGAGATTTGGCATCGGAGCACGAGGGAGCTGCAGGACACAAGGCCCGGTGGGCCCAGGAACAGACACCGAGGGCACCAGTGATCCGGAGGGCGAGGGGAGCACCACGACGGGGACCGCTGGTGAGAGCAGCGAAAGCGACACGTCCTCGGATGGGAGCTCCCTAGCGGTGGTGGCAACATCCGTGCCCCCCGCCTCTACAGGTACAGCCGCCACCCAGCGCACCAGCCCCGCCCTCCCAGCAGCCCCTCAGTCTTCGCTCCGTGCCGGTTCGCCCAGGAAGGTGCGCGTCTCCTTCGCCCCAGGCACCTCAGCCCCTGCCCCTGTTGCCCCTGCTGCCCTCAGTGCGGAGCTCATTGACCTGGTAAGGACGCTCATTGTTGGGCAGACGACCCTTTTGAATGCCATCCAGGGTGTGCAAAGGGAGGTGCAACAGAGCAATGCGTACCTGGAGGGCATTCATTCGGGTCAGGCTGCCCATCAACGAGCGTTCACTGCTCTGGCCTCAGCACTGACGGCAGCCATTGTCCCTGTTTCCAGCCTCCCTCTTCTTACTGCCTCCAGCCTTTCTCTGTCTCCTGTTCCTCAGCCTATCCCATCCACACCATCAGACCAGCCTGCACACACCTCAACACCCAAGAGCAGCTCATCCAAACACAAGCACCACAGATCCCACAAACACTCACACAAGCAACACCCAGATGCAGACATGCCAACAGCCACTGCCACCCCTGTATCCCCCTCCTCCTCGTCTCCCTCCTCCCTCCCTGTGACGTCTACACTCACACCTGCATGCACCCCAACATCAGCCAGTGCTTCCATCACCACCTCACCCTCCAGTACAGTCCACACTCGTGCAGTCACCACCCCCACTGCCATTTACACGTCCCCTGTGTCCTCTCCCACTGTGTCTGTCACCCCCTCTTCCAAGACACACAAACGCAGGCAGCCACCCACCCAACAGCCATCCACCTCACGACAGCCTACAGCACCAGCACCTTCACCCAATGACAGCACACCTGACTCTCCTACAACCACCTCCTCTACCTCCACTTCCATCTCCACTTCTCCTACCCTTTACCTTGGCCCTAAAAAACTTTTCCTGGCTAACCTTGACCTCTTTCCCCCCGATGAGCTCCCCCATCCATCTTCAAAGAGTCCCAAGAGCACTGCAGCCACCACCAGCCCAGCTTCGGGTGTCACTGTTGTGCATGGGTTCTGGAGCCCACCCTTTGCCAGCAGTGACACATCCATCAGCAGCAAGGACACGTCCAGCCCCCCCCCCGGCAAGAGGACCCGCAAAAACAAGGGCCGCCGTGCGAGGAACGACAGGGCTGCCCCCAAGGAGCAATGTGCGGCCACTTTACCACCCACACCATCTAGGGGAGGCAAGGGCCCGCAAGCCCCATCAAAGGAGCGGAAGGGCAGCAGGAGCGCGGAGAAGGTGGACCCCACATGCCACATCCCAGCTGGGAAGGAGGACACTAAGGAGGCCAGGAGTCCGTCCCCGAAGGGTCCAGAAACGTCACGGTCCGAGGGCGACTGAGCCGGGAGTCCAGGCCAGGTCTGGCTCCCTTGACCTGCTGGATGAGCACCGCTGAACAGGGCCCGCGGGGCAGAAGACCACCGCTGAACAGGGCCCGCCGTGGAGATAGGCACCGCTGAACAGGGCCCGCGGTGCAAAAGAGCACCGCTGAACAGGGCCCGCGGGGCAGAAGAGCACCGCTGAACAGGGCCCCGCCGTGGAGATAGGCACCGCTGAACAGGGCCCGCGGGGCAGAAGAGCACCGCTGAACAGGGCCCGCGGGGCAGAAGAGCACCGCTGAACAGGGCCCCGCCGTGGAGATAGGCACCGCTGAACAGGGCCCGCGGGGCAGAAGAGCACCGCTGAACAGGGCCCCGCCGTGGAGATAGGCACCGCTGAACAGGGCCCGCGGTGCAGAAGAGCACCGCTGAACAGGGCCCGCGGGGCAGAAGAGCACCGCTGAACAGGGCCCCGCCGTGGAGATAGGCACCGCTGAACAGGGCCTGCGGGGCAGAAGAGCACCGCTGAACAGGGCCCCGCCGTGGAGATAGGCACCGCTGAACAGGGCCCGCGGGGCAGAAGAGCACCGCTGAACAGGGCCCCGCCGTGGAGATAGGCACCGCTGAACAGGGCCCGCGGTGCAGAAGAGCACCGCTGAACAGGGCCCCGCCGTGGAGATAGGCACCGCTGAACAGGGCCCGCGGTGCAGAAGAGCACCGCTGAACAGGGCCCCGCCGTCTCAAGCACCGCTCCGCTGGGCACCACCGTCTCAAGCACCGCTCCGCTGGGCCCTTCATCTCAAGCACCGCTCCGCTGGGCCCTTCATCTCAAGCACCGCTCCGCTGGGCACCGCCGTCTCAAGCACCGCTCCGCTGGGCCCTTCATCTCAGGCACCGCTCCGCTGGGCCCTTCCTGTCATGCACCGCTCCGCTGGGCACCGCCGTCTCAAGCACCGCTCCGCTGGGCCCTTCATCTCAAGCACCGCTCCGCTGGGCCCTTCATCTCAAGCACCGCTCCGCTGGGCACCGCCGTCTCAAGCACCGCTCCGCTGGGCCCTTCATCTCAAGCACCGCTCCGCTGGGCCCTTCCTGTCATGCACCGCTCCGCTGGGCACCGCCGTCTCAAGCACCGCTCCGCTGGGCCCTTCATCTCAAGCACCGCTCCGCTGGGCCCTTCCTGTCATGCACCGCTCCGCTGGGCACCGCCGTCTCAAGCACCGCTCCGCTGGGCCCTTCATCTCATGCACCGCTCCGCTGCGCACCGCCGTCTCAAGCACCGCTCCGCTGGGCCCTTCATCTCAAGCACGCTCCACTGGGCCCTTCCTGTCATGCACCGCTCCGCTGGGCACCGCCGTCTCAAGCACCGCTCCGCTGGGCCCTTCATCTCAAGCACCGCTCCGCTGGGCCCTTCCTGTCATGCACCGCTCCGCTGGGCACCGCCGTCTCAAGCACCGCTCCGCTGGGCCCTTCATCTCAAGCACCGCTCCGCTGGGCCCTTCCTGTCATGCACTGCTCCGCTGGGCACCGCCGTCTCAAGCACCGCTCCGCTGGGCCCTTCATCTCAAGCACCGCTCCGCTGGGCCCTTCCTGTCATGCACCGCTCCGCTGGGCACCGCCGTCTCAAGCACCGCTCCGCTGGGCCCTTCATCTCAAGCACCGCTCCGCTGGGCCCTTCCTGTCATGCACCGCTCCGCTGGGCACCGCCGTCTCAAGCACCGCTCCGCTGGGCCCTTCATCTCATGCACCGCTCCGCTGGGCCCTTCCTGTCATGCACCGCTCCACTGGGCACCGCCGTCTCAAGCACCGCTCCGCTGGGCCCTTCATCTCAAGCACCGCTCCGCTGGGCCCTTCCTGTCATGCACCGCTCCGCTGGGCACCGCCGTCTCAAGCACCGCTCCTCTGGGCCCTTCCTGTCATGCACCGCTCCGCTGGGCACCGCCGTCTCAAGCACCGCTCCGCTGGGCCCTTCATCTCAAGCACCGCTCCGCTGGGCCCTTCCTGTCATGCACCGCTCCGCTGGGCACCGCCGTCTCAAGCACCGCTCCGCTGGGCCCTTCATCTCAAGCACCGCTCCGCTGGGCACCACTGTCTCAATCACTGTTTATGGTTCACTGTGCCCACCATGCCTCCTCCTTGACCAGTGGAGACTGTCATCCACCTGATGGACTGTGGCTTTGCACTCCCCAGGATGGTCCAGTGGGCAGCCCACCCACTGTAGAGAAATTGAGAGACTGTGGCTTTGCACTCCCCAGGATGGTCCAGTGGGCAGCCCACCCACTGTAGAGACATTGAGAGACTGTGGCTTTGCACTCCCCAGGATGGTCCAGTGGGCAGCCCACCCACTGTAGAGACATTGAGAGACTGTGGCTTTGCACTCCCCAGGATGGTCCAGTGGGCAGCCCACCCACTGTAGAGACATTGAGGGACTGTGGCTTTGCACTCCCCAGGATGGTCCAGTGGGCAGCCCACCCACTGTAGAGACATTGAGAGACTGTGGCTTTGCACTCCCCAGGATGGTCCAGTGGGCATGGTGGCTCCTCGTGGATCTGGCGTAGTGGACTCATGTGGCTGTGGTGCCCCCCCCTTCCCTTCCCCCTGAGGTGCCTGTAGTTTTTACATCTGATGCCCCTGCAGTGTTCTCTCCAAAGGACTCAGGTCTCCTGTGTGGGCTTTGCCCTTATTTCTCAAAACTTTGGCCCACGGACATGATGAATTCGTAGGATGTGCAGGACTTGTTACTTCAGTTATACACTGATGTGTATGTCATTAGTTTTGTTGTGAATATCTTTCATGGTTGTACGATAATTTTCAGGAGCTTTTTGGTACATAAATATTTATTCCAAATTTGATTATGTCCTAGCATTTTTCAGGGGGGTTTGGGTGGTGTCACTGTGACTTGTTGCTCTGCATTGGTGTGTACATAGTTGGGGGGGGGGGGTCGCATATGTGTGTGCCCGTAACCTTTCGTCCTCCCCCTCCCGTGTGTCGTAGGTGCAGTACTCACCGTTGTCGTCTGCGCCGGACTTCGTACTCGTGGTAGATGAGAAGGTAGACGAGAGCAGGTAGGATGTTTAATTCGGGTTCCATGCTGTCCTCCTTCCTCCTGGAGTGCGTAGTGGTGAGCGTTTTCCCGTCCGTAGTCTGTTTCCGCCGTGTTTTTATCGGCGGTACTCCCGCCCCGGAAAAGGTGGCGGATTGGTGAGTTGTGATAGTGTGGGCGGTACATTGGCTGCCGCCTGGCTGTTGGCGGTGACCGCCGCGCTGTTTGTTTGTACCGCCATGGCGGTCGGAGTGTTAAAGTGGCTGTCTGTGTTGACGGTTCCCGCCAGGGTCAGAATCCCATATTTTTTACCGCCAGCCTGTTGGCGGGTTGGCCGCCGCTTTAACACCAATCACCCCCTATGTGCTGTACAATGGGATATAATGTTTGTTGTGACCAGACACTTGCACTTATATGTTTGTGTTTAATGGTTGTAATCCTGAGCATGACACAGTGAACCTGTGACATATCCCTCCTTCCACAAGTAAGTCATGTCTTGATCATGTGGTTCACATGGTCTTACATCCCTACCTAGCAAAATGTTGAAATTAAGCAAGTGGACAATGAGTTTGTGAGTGGTGAATGTATTACTGTGCTAATGCATCAAATCAAATCTGGACAGAAAAATAATAAAGTGAAGGTGTCAGTCATGATGAATGAAATCATTGGAGTAGATGCCACACAATTGGGAGTCCAAAGTACTCCTCCCATTGGAACTGGTGGGTAGTTCAGGATCATTAAAAAGAGTGAATGTGTGACACACAAAGGAGTTCCTTTAGAAAGAGGTCACTTGCTCGCTGTGGTGGGTGTCTTGCACCCCCTTGAATTCTTCGCTGGATGACCCCACTTGCATGGGGGGGGGATCTGCTGCTACAGAGGCAGGGATGTCTGTGGCTTGTTTCTCTTGCAGAGCCTCCCTTCCAGTGGCTGGCACTGATGAAGAAGGGCCTAGTGTTGATGCGCCAAAGGAAGGGTTAGAGTGGTATTGTAGAGCCCTGCTCAGGTAGGCCATGTTGGTATTGAGAGCCTCCCACTGTTCAAGCATTTCCCGGTGCATGTCCCTCTGTAGCTGCTTTATTTCCCGGAGTTTAGTTACTACCTGGCCCATCATGCTTTGGAACTCCTGCTAGACCCCAAAGACGTGGCTGATGGTGTCCCGGTCAGGAGGAGCTAAGTGGTCTCACCCCGCTGGCCCACAACATCCCTCCCATGCACCTTACCCCCACTGCCCTATGCTCTTGCCACAGACAGTGTGGTCGGAACACAGGTTCGGGGCGAATGGTTGCCTGTGATGTAGAGGCAACTTGGCTTGGAGAGTTTGATGGGGGCACAGTGAGACTCAGTCTTGCTGTCTGACCAGGTAGCCAAGATGGGCCAGAACCGTCCTCCACATCCAAACATCCAGGACTGTCTTTTTCACTTCATACAGGGTGGTAGAGTGGCAGTCTCTTCTGTGTCCTCTAAGTGCCTAGTGGCAGTTCGACAATTTTCAGATGTGGACTGTGTTTATTTGGAATGTAGATTTGTTGACACTCCGGAAACAAGTGTCTCTACAATTATTATACTATCCTTTTTCAGTCACATGGGTACAGGATTGTACATATCCTTTGCACTATGTATTTACTTGTCACGTTTTGCACTGTGCCGTCACTAAATAGGAACACCCTGAGGAAAATAGTAATTATCGTTTTGACTTTGAGTATGTTTCCTCTGAAATGAATATCCTTAATAGAATGTGTAAATATGGAAGGAGAGAATAAGTAGGACTCGATATTCTAAGATGGCGGCTGCCTTTCTGTGTTTTGTAGAGATTTATGTGAGTTAGTCTGATGTTTATGTTTGTGTTTCAAATGGTATTTAATATGCAAATTAAACAGCCGTCCCATGTAGGATCAAGGTTACGGCTGAAACGCATTGTAAGGAGGCATTGTTTTACTAAAAACAACCTATGCAACTACCAACACTGTCCGAGCATTTTCTTTAATTTCTAATGATGTGATGTTTTATATATGTGGGTTTCCGGGTCCACGCTCGGGCTGCCACGGAGGTGAGCCTCTGGATTCCGGTAACAGTGTTGTATCATATATATATATATATATATATATATATATATATATATATATATATATATAGGCTGGCATAGAATTTATTTGTAGTGAAATGCTAGGTGAGCAAGTACAGTGCAGGTAAGAAAGTTCCTATGAGATACATACAGAAACAATTACTTAGATAAAAGTATTAGTGGTGAGGATAGCAATAAAAGAAGTGCAAATTTAAAATTTATGTTATATGCTATGAAAGACCAAGGGCTATTCATAACAACACAGCCAGAAAATCACAACTTTAAATATACATACTGGGTGTGAGGAAAAAAATAAACAGAGGCAACAAGAGGGGAATGTGCCTCTTAGCTAAAAAGGTAGTGGAACCTTGAATGAGATATTAATGCAACTTTTTAGGGAATCCTATGTCACTCATAACACGAAGTGGGGCATTTTACAAATGGACAAAGGCAGAAGGGATATGAATGCCCAACAGCCAGCTATTTACACATCAGAGAATAGACCCTATGCTTGAGCTGGTGGTGTCTTTAGTGAATAAGCAAGCTGCTTAAGTGTGCCGCACTCACTTAACATAAAGACCGATGCTCTGCTGGTAGCACTGACCCCCAACCTTGTGACTTTTTACAAAAATAAAGAAAAAAGTTCAGCATGTTAGGCAATAATACAGGCACCCGTGTGAGATATGGGTCAAATGGATGGCTTATACTTTCAGCTACATTACAATATTGACATTGCATATAAAACTGTAAGGTTGTGTCCCTTATTACTGCAACTTTACAGGTCAGCTAGGCAATACTGCAAATCTGGGGCTTTTTCAGAAAATCAGTGCTTCTCACGGCTGGCAAACTTTCAGCCTGTTAGAAAACCATTTCCCAAGAACTCTCCTACCAGATACATAGCTGTTGGCTACTACCTAAACTGTGCTTATATTTTGGAAATTATCCCGTTTTCAAAAAAAGCAATTTAACAACTATAAGTCATATTTTTAACAACCAAAGTGATATTACTGGAGAGGAACTTCCTAGGCAATGATATTCCTAAGGCATCCGGGGTCCATTGACTATGGGCTATCCGGCCCTGTTCTGTCCATTTTTCTATCTAAACCCAGTGCTTAATTTGAGCCAGTGGTTTCTGGTGGGGGGGGGGCACTTACTTTTTTGCATCGGGCATTTACTGTGAGCAAAAGACACATACGAGAAAGATGGAAGAAGAGAAAAGCGAGGAAGCATCACGAAGGGAAAAAACAGACACCTGCAAGATTGACCTGAAGGGGCAGAGAGTGGCTGTAAATGAATGAAAGAGACCCAAGATAACTTTAGGACGCTGCCTCAGAAGTCAGTGTTCTGTGCAGCAGCCGCCTGTTTCAAAGGAAAGCTTTAGTCACCTGCACAGTTGTTTTTTTTACAAATTAAGCCATGTCTACATCTCTCTGCCTACCTCTATGTCTGACTCTATCTCTCTCTATGCAGCATCATCTGAAGGATTGTTTGGGTCCTGGGCAAGATATATTAACCCCATAGGTGTGGGCGTCGGCCACTGGTTGACGCCCGCATGCCCTCTCTGGTCTGGGTCATGAGCCCCTCAGGAGACACGGAAGAGCTTCTGTGTCTCCCCCGCACCCTGACTCGCCCCTCTGTGATGTCAGCGTGCCGAGATGTCCGCTGACGTCAGAATTTGTTTTCCCCACTTGAGCAGGAAGAAGCAGGTAACACTGCTTTCTGCCCCGGTGGAGAAAACGGGCCTGAAAAGGTCTCCTCACCATTCAGGAAGGCCTCATTTGAAAGGGGAGATTCTCCCCTCCCAAACAAGGCCTTCATGGAATGGTTTCCTGGCCAGGAAACCCCAGTAGACACCAGGGATTATACTTGGAGGGTTTGTCCCCTCCGGGGACATCTTCTAATAGTATTATAATAGTATTATAAATCAAAGTCAACTACATAGGCTAAAAGCATTGGGCATGGATCACATGCCTGAGCCCTGATGTACACCATATCCAAGGACATCTAGCGATCCATTCTAATTGAGCAGACATTAAATGACTATGGCTATTCATGCAAATGGAACAATCGGAATGCATGGGCATACCAAGGGGTCAGAAAGGACAGCTATTTTAAGGAGTCTAATGGACCTCACAATGACAGAGCATGTACAGTATTACTCAGCACACACTGTGAACCAAACTGAGACATGGTAAGTTTTATCATCTCTCCCAAAATGTCTGCCCAGTCACATCAACAGAACTGTTGGGAGGTTTTCTCCCCCAATAAATTTATTTTAAAAATTTTGTCACTGCATTGTACAATATGGCCCTCATTACAAACCCGCTGTGCAGAAGACCGCCAACATACCGCTGCAGCCGCGGAATTCCGCTACAGGTATTACGACCCACAGCTCGGAATCCACCACAATACAGATACCCACACAAGTCCGCCACAGCAAAGGTCAGTGATAAACTGGCGATACCAAAACCGAGACCGACACGCCAACAGGAATTTGCCCACACTATCACGACCCACGAATCAATGTGGCAGTCTTTCAACCGCGGTAATCCATTGGCGGTACACACAGCCGCACTCAAAATACACACACACTTACAAAACACAACCACATTGGACAAGTCAAAATACACACGCCTGATACACATACACACACCCACACACCCAATCCAATATAAAGCACACACCCACATCACCCACAAACCCTTACAGCCAAAAATTTGAAAGAAGGCCAGAGAGAGAGAGACTACCTAAAACAACACCAGCGTCCACAGACACACAACACCATCACTTACACAACATCCACCTCAAACAACACACAGCAACACATCCCCTCACACGTCACAACAGACACCACGTCACACATCACCCACACCACATCATGGCACCTCAAAGACACCCCAGGTTCTCTGAGTAGGAGCTCAGGGTCATGGTGGAGGAAATCGTCCGGGTAGAGCCACAGCTATTCGGATCACAGGTGCAGCACATCTCCATTGCAAGGAAGATAGAGCTATGGTGCAGAATTGTCAACAGGGTTAACGCCGTGGGACAGCATCCAAGAACACGGGTTGACATCAGGAAGAGGTGGAACGACCTACGGGGGAAGGTACATTCCGTGCTATCAAGACACCAGATTGCTGTACAGAGGACTGGCGGTGGACCCCCACCTCCTCCCCCACAGCTAACAACATGGGAGGAGCAAGTCTTGGCAATACTGCATCCTGAGGGCCTCGCAGGAGTGGCAGAAGGACTGGAATCTGGTAAGACATATCTTTACTACTTTATCCCCCACACTCCACCTGCATGCCATCACATACCGCCACCTTTACCCTCACACCCATCACCCCAACAACCCACAGATACCCCACTAACCCAACCCACACATCAAAAAACCAAGCCCTGCATGTAACACCAATGCATGGACACCCATCACCAAAGCATGTCCAGTACAGAGACTCACTCATGCCCCAAAATCACCAATCACACAAGGAGCAAGCCAATAATGCAAGCACAGGAGTAGAGGCTCACTCACCCATTGCACAAGATGGCACACAGATACAATACCTATGCATTTACACCCCAACAGGACCCCTACCCAACGTCACCGGACAGGAGGTGCCAGACATATCTAGTCCCCCCACAGAAGAGGCCCACAGTGACGACAGCAGCTCTGCATGCCTGGATCAAGATGACCAGCCCGGCCCATCAGGGAGCTCGGGACAGTCAGTTCCCCTGACACAGTCACAAACCACCACTGAACCTCCTCCCTCAGGAAACACCACCACAGCACCCACCCAGCGGGCCCATCCCTCTGTCCCCAGGACACGTCAATCTGCAGTGTGTCCACCACTACAGGGAACCCAGGCAACCCCACTAACACAGGACGATCAGGGACCTGGGGACAGTGGCAGTGGGCACATGGTTCAGGGGACAGATGCACAGGATAACAGGGAAGCTGGGAGGACTTCTGTGCGACGGGGGAAGGACAGGCCCAGGGAACCCACTCTCCATGAGGCACTCTCCAACATCATGGGAGCTTATCACCATCCCAGGAGACCATGGGCACGGTACTGGGCAATTTTCAGGAGACCCAGCGGCTGCAGCAGTAACACTATCTGGGGATCAAGGAGGACTTGAAGTCCATTAACAACACCCTGGTCACCATTACAGGGGTGCTGGCAGACCTTCTCAACACCAGGAGGGACACAGTGGCACACAACGGGCCCCTGACACTAGCCTGGACGATGAACAGCCCTCCACCTCCGCCAGCACTAGTGGACAGGAGGCACCGCCACAGGACCAACAGGACACCAGCATCCCACCCCCTGCAGATGGAGAACCACCCCGCAAATGGTCCCTGAGATCCAGGAACAAGACAGAGAACATTGCCAAGACCCCCACCAGGAAATATGACCCCCCTGAAAGTCACCCTTCTGTCCCACTATGTCACCCTGTCCATCCTTATACTGCCATTGCTCCACTTCCTATGCCTCTTTGGACAATGCACCTGTGAAACAAATAGACAGGACTCTGCCATGGACATACCTCCATCATCACCCCAGCCCATTTTACAACCCCCTCCACTTATTTGCACAGGAATAAACACACTTCAATCACAAAACAATCTGGAGTCAGTCTGTGCTTTCACAAATGTGTAATTGCAATATCTATGGAATATAGCAATGTCAATTTACTTGTTCACATACCAATGTAACACAGCTGTAAGCCAGGAGTAAACATAGCAGAGGGCACAAAGTGGGACCCAGATCTGTGAAATGGAAAGTCAAAGTGACAAGTCAGTGCCCATACACTGAGTGAAAACTTATGCCAGCTCCAACAATAGTATGAGATATTGTCAAAGTCACCAGATCCTCGGGGTCTGCGCACGTTCCCAACACGTCCACCACTGAACAGCTCCAAGACTCTGATAGATGAATCACAGAGGCTAATAGAGTTCAAGAGGGGAAGAGGGGATTAGGAAAGGGACAGCTGGGAAGGAGACCTGTGGGAAGCAAAAGATTAAACAACACAACATCAGATTCAAAACCACATTTAGATTCATAAAAACTCTCAGTTGGATCTAGGGTTCAATGATACATGGAACATGAAATACTACTCTATTGAGTCCTGAGTTCTATGACACTCGGAACATGAAATAACACTCTGTTGAGTCTAGAGTTCAGTGATACTCGGAAATGAAATAACACACTGCTGAGCCTAGAATTCAGTGATACTCGGAACATGAAATAACACTCTGATGAGTCTAGAGTTCAGTGATACTTGAAACATGAAATAACACTCTTTTGAATCTAGAGAGTTCTGTGATACTCGGAACATGAAATAACTCTCTGTTGAGTCTAGAATTCAGTGATACTCGGAACATGAAATAATACCTAAAACTATGGAAACATGAATGACCTAGAACTAGACTTTAATTAGACCTTACTAAATCTAGGTACCTGGAAAAGAATCAAAATGGTTAGTACAATGTTTCATATGGAATTTTCATGAATTGAAAACTTACTGTTCTAGGAATACAAGAACCTTCCAGAACAATGTCCCAGAACAAACACGGCCTCATTACATGAGGATAAGGCTCTCCAAAACATTCCTTGGAAAATAATAGAAATTGAACTAAAGACCCTACATGCACATAGAATACAACATCCAGAATTCTAGCACATTAGGGGCCAGATGTAGCAAAAAGAAAATTTGCGAGTTGCAAATTGCGAGTCCATGCAACTCGCAAATTGGTATGCAGTACAGTGTCTCAGACACCGTCTGCGAGTCGCTATGGGGTCGCAATGACCCACCTCATTAATATTAATGAGGTGGGTCGCAAATTGCGGCCCCCTAGCGAGTCTAGGCACTCGCAAACATGGAGGCCTGCTGTCGTCAGCAGACCTCCATGTTCGTGACTGCTTTCTCAATAAAGCAGTTTTTTTTTTTAAGTGTAGCCCGTTTTCCTTTAAGGAAAACGAGCTGCACTTAAAAAAAAACGAAACCTTTAGTTTCGGTATTTTTTCAGGACAGGTAGTGGTCCCTTGGACCACTACCTGCCCTGAAAAAATAGTATTGGGTCCATTCGCAAAGGGGAAGGGGTCCCATGGGGACCCCTTCCAATTTGCGAGTGGGTTACCATCCACTTGAAGTGGATGGTAACTGCGACACCCTTTGCGACCGCATATGCGGTCGCAAATGGTATTGCATGCCACTCCGAATCGCAAATAGGAAGGGAACACCCCTTCCTATTTGCAATTCTGAAATGCATATTGCGAGTCGGTCCCAACTCGCAATATGCATTTCTGCATAGCAAAGAGGCATTTGAGCCTCGCAAACGGTGATTTTCGCCGTTTGCGACGCGCAAATCCTTTGCTACATCTGGCCCTAGATCTTTAGAATGCCAGAACACAAATTGCACACATCGCGGATTTCCACAAGAGTTTTGTAAATGTCATGAAATAGTTGAGCACTATGAATAACATGAATTAAGCACAGGAAGAGGACTTGCGTGTCTTACCGATTTGAAGGCCACCATGTGAATGCCAAGAAATGATAGCACGCACAATAAGTAACATGAATTAAGCACAGGAAACAAATCTTGTAAATGTCAGGAAATGGTTGCGCACACTGAATATCTTGATTTATACACGAGTAAAGAATCACGCGTCTTGCCGATTCGAATGCAACCTTGTAAATGTCAGAAAATGGTTGCGCACAATGAAAAACATGAATTTCACAAGAAATTAATCGCGCATCTTGCCGATTCGAAAACCACCATGTGAATGTCAGGAAATGATAGTGCACCATGAATATCAAGGTTTAAAACAGGAGGAACGAATCGCGCGTTTTGCTGATTCGATTGTCACCATATGAATGCCTGGAAATGGTAACACACAATGAATATCAAAGGTTAAAGCACGAGGAAAGAATTGCGCGTCTTGCCGATTCGAATGTCACCATATGAATGCCTGGAAATAGTAATGCACATTGAATGTCAAGGGTCAAAGTACAAGGAAAGAATCACACGTCTTGGCGATTCGAATGTCACCATATGAATGCCTGGAAATGGTAACGCACATTGAATATCAAGGGTTAAAGCACGAGGAAAGAATTGCGCGTCTTGCCGATTCGAATGTCACCATATGAATGCTTGGAAATGGTAACGCACATTGAATATCAAGGGTTAAAGAACGAGGAAAGAATCACACGTCTTGCCGATTCGAATGTCACCATATGAATGCCTGGAAATGGTAACGCACATTGAATATCAAGGGTTAAAGCACGAGGAAAGAATCACGCGTCTTGCCGATTCGAATGTCACCATGTGAATGCCTGGAAATGGTAACGCACAGTGAATATCATGAATTAAACACGAGTAAGGAATCGCACATCTTGCCAATTCGAATGTCAGCATGTAAATGCTCAATAAACATCAAGCACACTTTCACACGCACAAGAGTCAAAAGATTTTATCATGATAATTAGGCCCAAGAACTCAAACTCCTTCGAAAACGGGGTTGGGGGCCCAGCCCAACCTCTGTCTTACCGCCCTGATTAAGAATCACCAAGCTCAGTGAAAGGGCGAGGTCTGGAAGATCCAAGTAGGCCTCCGAAACAGGAGCTCAGGAAGTTGCTGCTGCTCTGCACCGGGACTTCTAAATAGTGAGCACGTGGAGCTGGGCTGGCTCCCTTTTATAGAGTCTTAGCCCAACCCACAAACCACACCCAGGCATGCTGCAGAGGAAGTTTCTAGAAGGCCCTGGAAGGAAAGGGACCACACCCTGACACACTCTGAAAGCCTGCAGAAATACATTGCAAATGAATAGTATTTACAAGCACCTTAAATATAAGTCCTCAGGACTAAACTCTGCAGTGCAAAAGGATAAACAACAGCATATCAACATAATGCACGAATTACGTCATCTCATACGTGCTGGGTTTTTGCATTCCAGTCGCCCGTAGAGCGCACACGGCCCAGATGTTGACAGATGTGGGAAGCATTGACATCTTCTTACCTGTGTCTCACTGGAAGTATTGCATGATGATGTTGTTTCGGTTGTCATTATCCTCTTCTTCTGCCTCCTCTTCTTCACTGTCCACAGGCTCCACAGCTGCCACAAGACCACCATCTGATCCATTCTCCTGCAGAAAAGGTACCCGCCGTCACAAAGCCAGGTTGTGCAGCATACAGCAGGCCACGATTATCTGGCACACCTTCTTCGTGAGTAGTATAGGGAACCACCTGTCAGATGGAGGCACCGGAATCTGGCCTTCAGGAGGCCGAAGGTGCTTTCTATGATCCTCCTTGTTCGCCCATGTGCCTCATTGTAATGTTCCTGTGCCCTTGTCCTGGCATTCCTCACTGGGGTCATTAGCTATGACAGATTGGGGAACCAGAGTCACCTGCAAATGTCGAGGGACAACTGTTAGACACACACTAACCATTAGGGACAACCCCACACCCAGACACCTATGTCAACTGTATTGGGACCTTGGCCTCACCTATTAGCCACACACAGTGCCTCTGGAGTTGCCCCATCACATAAGGGATGCTGCTATTCCTCAAAATGTAAGCATCATGCACAGAGCCAGGATACTTGGCATTCACATGGGAGATGTATTGGTCTGCCAAACACACCATCTCCCGCTCCGCCTTCCGCGCCACCTCCACTCCACATTATTTTGCTTACTTTTTCCCCGCTGCTGCGTCCCCTGCGTCCCCTCCCGCCTCCCCTCTCCCTCTCACCATTCCTTTTGCCTTCTTTCCCGCTGCTGCATCCCCTGCGGCCCCTCCCACCTCCCCTCTCCTTCTCACCGTTCCTTTTGCCTTCTTTCCCGCCGCTGCGTCCCCTGCAGACCCTCCCGCACCCCCCCTTCTCACCGTTTCTTTCTGCCTAATTTCCCACCGCTGCGTCCCCTGTGGCCCCACCCCCCAGCCCTCTCATTCGTCAGGCCCTCCCGCCTCCCAGCTGCTCTCCCACCCTCCCCTCCTCTTATGGCAGCCGCGGCGCGGTAGCAGAGAGCACCCTTTGACCCTGCTTCTACAGGCAGGTCGCTACCGCTCCGCCTTCCGCGCCACCTCCACTCTGCATTTTTTTGCTTACTTTTTCCCCGCTGCTGCGTCCCCTGCGGCCCCTCCCACCTCCCCCCTCCCTCTCACCGTTCCTTTTGCCTTCTTTCCCACGGCTGCATCCCCTGCGGCCCCTCCCGCCTCCCCCCTCCTTCTCACCATTCCTTTTGCCTTCTTTCCCACCACTGCATCCCCTGTGGCCCCTCCCGCCTCCTTCTCAAAGTTTCTTTTTGCCTAATTTCCTGCCGCTGCGTCCCCTGTGGCCCCACCCCCCAGCCCTCTCATTCGTCAGGCCCTCCCACCTCCCAGCTGCCACTCCCACCCTCCCCTCCTCTTATGGCAGCCGCGGCGTGGTAGCACGGAGCAACCTTTGACCCTGCTTCTGCAGGCAGGTCGCTCCCCGCTCCGCCTTCCGCACCACCTCCACTCCGCATTTTTTTTGCTTACTTTTTCCCCGCACTGCATCCCCTGCTGCCCCTCCCGCCTCCCCCCTCCCTCTCACCGTTCCTTTTGCCTTCTTTCCCACCGCTGCATCCCCTGCGGCCCCTCCGCCTCCCCCTCCTTCTCACTGTTTCTTTTTGCCTAATTTCCTGCCGCTGCGTCCCCTGCGGCCCCAGCCCTCTCATACGTCAGGCCCTCCCGCCTCCCAGTTGCCACTCCCACCCTCCCCTCCTCTTATGACAGCCACAACGCGGCCGCGCCGCTGGCGCGCCGAAGGCGTGCCAAAGGCAAGCCCGTCGGTACCCATCCGCGCCTGGACCGCGCCCAGCGCCAGAACCCCTGGCAACAGCCACCCCGCCAGCATTCGCTACGACGCCAACACCCTCTGCGCACTCAACAACAGCCGAGACACCACCTGCTTCCGGGCCTCTCCAAAGAGCATGCACGGTCCCTTCTCCTGCCACAACTGCTGCTTCACCTGCAACAGAGCCCACATACCTCCTAGGATCAAGACCAACCACCTCCGTTGCATACTCCTCAACACTCGCTCAGCACGCAAGCACACCATCGAAGTCTGGGACCTGCTCGACTCCACCTCCTCGGACGTGGCCTTTCTAACTGAAACTTGGTGGAATGTCTCCTCAGCACCCGACATCGCCATAGCCATCCCGAACGGACACAAAGTCGCTCGCTGAGACCGCACCAACAGAACCGGAGGAGGCATAGCTATCGTCCACAAAGCCACCCTCGAAGTCACAACCACCCTGAATGACTCCTTCAGCGCCGCCGAACTCCTTCACTTCCAAGTCCGCACGGACCCCAACACGACACTCAGAAGAACACTCATCTATAGACCCCCAGGACCAAGGGCACCTTTCAGCAATGCCATCGCCGACCTGGCCAGCAACCGCGTACTCGCCTCCACGGACTACATCCTCCTCAGGGATCTGAACTTCCACCTCGAAAACAACAATGACACCAACTCCACCACCCTCACAGAAAACCTTGCCAACCTCGGCTTCACACAGCTCATCAACACACCCACCCACACAGCCGGTCACACCCTTGACCCCATCTTCTCCACAAGCAACCACGTCACCTTCAACCATACCACCGAACTCTACTGGACCGACCACCACTGCGTCCACTTCACCTTCAAGAAGCAGACAGAACACCACCTCACCGAACAACCACCCCGCCGACGATGGGGCAAAGTCACCAAACTTCAACTAACCAACGCCCTAGCCCAGAAACCGCCCGTCAACCCCACGACCCTGAAATCTCCACACACAACCTCAAACTATAGATCAACGACTGCGCCGACCGCCTTGCTCCACTCAGAAAACCCTCCAACAACCACATCAACAAAAAAGCCACCTGGTTCACCGACGACCTCCAAACCTTCAAACGCCACTTCCGAAAACTCAAGCAAATATGGCTACTCGAACGAACACCAGACAACCACATGGCACTCAAGGATGCCACACGCAAACACCACCAACTCATCAGGCTAGTAAAAAGATCCTCCTTCAAGACCCGCCTAGAAAACAAGGCCCACGACTGCAAAGACCTTTTTAGCATTGTAAAAGAACTCTCCAACCCAAACACCACCGTCAACGACATCACCTCCTCCCAAGAACTATGCGACGCCCTAGCAACCGCCTTCCACCGAAAAATCACAGACATCCACGACAGCTTCAACTCCCCTCACACTCCGGATGCTCCTACCCCACTCACCACGAACTCCACCAGCTCCAGCCGACTGACTTCCTGGACCATCATCACCGACGACGAAACCAGCAAGCCCATGAACTCCATCCACTCCGGATCACCATCAGACCCCTGCCCACACCACATCTTTAACAAAGCAGACACAGCCATCGCAACACACCTACGGAAAGCCATCAACATCTCCTTCGAAACTGCAAGATTCCCGGAAAGCTGGAAACACGCCAAAATCAACGCCCTTCTCAAGAAACCAAAGCCGGACCCCAAGGACCTGAAAAACCTCCGGCCCATCTCTCTGCTCCCTTTCCCGGCAAAGGTCATCGAGAAAATCGTCAACATTCAGCTCACCCAGTACCTCGAAGACAACAACATCCTCGACCCCTCCCAGTCTGGCTTCAGACGCAACCACAGCACCGAAACCGCCCTCCTCGCTGCCACAGACGACATCAGAAGCCACCTCGACAATGAAGAAACATCAGCCCTCATCCTCCTAGACCTATCAGCCGCCTTTGACACCGTCGGTCACCACACCCAAAAATCCCGCCTCCACGCAGCAGGAATCCAGGACCAGGCCCTCGAATGGACCGCATCTTTCCTCGCCGGCAGAACCCAAAGAGTCGGCCTCCCCCGTACCAATCCAAAGCCTTCAACATCATCTGCGGCATACCCCAGGGCTCATCCCACAGCCCGACACTGTTCAACATCTACATGGCCCCCTCGCACAAGTGGCCCGTCAGGACAACCTCAACATAATCTCCTACGCCGATGACACCCAACTCATCCTCTCCCTCACCAAGGACCCGCACACCGCCAAAACCAACCTCCACAAGGGACTAAAGGCCATCGCCGACTGGATGAGAGACAGCCGGCTAAAACTGAACTCGGACAAAACAGAGGTCCTCATCCTTGAGCGCACCCCCTCCGCCTGGGACAACTCATGGTGGCCGACCACACTGGGTCCCCCACCAACACCCACCAACAGCGCACAAAACCTCGGCGTCACCCTCGACTCCTCACTCTCCATGTCAAAGCAGGTCAGCGCCATCTCCTCCTCTAGCTACAACACCCTCCGCATGATCTGCAGAGTTTACAAATGGATCCCAACAGAAACAAAAAAAACAGTAACCCAGGCCCTCGTCAGCAGCAGACTCGACTACGGCAACGCCCTCTACGCCGGTATCTCATCCAAACTCCTACAATGCCTCCAACGCATCCAAACTGCCTCCGCCCGACTCATCCTCAACATCCCTCATCACTGCCACATCACCCCCCACCTAAGAGACCTTCACTGGCTCCCCATCAACAAGAGGATCACCTTCAAGCTCCTCACCCACACACACAAGGCACTCCACAACACCGGACCAACATACCTGAACAACAGACTCAGCCTCTACACCCCCACCCGGCAACTCCGCTCTGCCAACCTCGCCCTCGCCTCCATCCCCCGCATCCAGCGCAAGTCTTCCGGCGGCAGGTCATTTTCGTACCTCGCAGCCAAGACCTGGAACACCCTCCTGTCGGATCTACGACATACCCAGGACCTTCTTTCCTTCAGAAAACTCCTCAAGACTTGGCTCTTCAAGCAGTAGCAGCACCCTCCCCCCCCAGCGCCTTAAAACCCTCACGGGTATGTAGTGTGCTATAGAAATTGAGTGATTGATTGATTGACCATCTGCACATTAATTGAATGGTAGCTTTTCTGGTTTCTGTACACCTGTTCATTCATGCGGGGGGGACAAATGCCACATGTGTACCATCAATGGCACCAATGATGGTGGGGATATGTCCCAGGGCATAAAAGTCACCTTTCACTGCGGGCAAATCCTCCACCTGAGGGAAAACGATGTAGCTGCGCATGTGTTTCAGCAGGGCAGACAACACTCTGGACAGCACATTAGAGAACATTGGTTGGGACATCCCTAATGCCATGGCCACTGTTGTTTGAAAAGACCCACTGGGCAGGAAATGGAGTACAGACAGGACCTGCACTAGAGGGGGTATCCCTGTGGGTTGGCGGATAGCTGACATCAGGTCTGGCTCCAACTGGGCATACAGTTCCAGGATTGTTGCACGATCAAGTCTGTATGTGACTATGATGTGTCTCTCTTCCATTGTCGACAGGTCCACCAGGGGTCTGTACACCGGAGGCTGCCGCCATCTCATTACCTGCCCCAGCGGACGTGCCCTATGGAGGAGAACAGCGAGCAGAGAGTCATCCAACACTGAGGTATCACAATGTGTTATTTGCAGAAAAGTTAGTAATCCGCAATGTGCCGGTATCTGTCTGTATTCCCGGCCTAGATAGGTGTGACGCAGTTTTCATTTATCCCATGTGGCCCCCTGAAATGGCGGCTGCCTGAACTGTAAGGTGGGACAAGGGGATATGAGGTAACTGCGCTGGCGTTGTACACCATCGCGGTGGGCGGTTGAAGCCCGAGGCGCAATTCTGCATTGGTTAACATTGGGCCCTATGGGTCCCAGGAGCAAATGACGATGTACACTGGCAGTGACGGTACTCACTGCCCCAGACGTGACCGCCATTTTCGGTCTGTTCACTCACTTGATACCTGACCTTCAAAAGGAGAGGACCTACACTGCATGTGCTGCTGTGACCTGTGTCTGGAAGCGACAATGGCTACAGTGTCTGGGGAAAGGGCCCCTGCCTTCACTTCGGAGGAGTTGGAGGAACTAGTGGATGGGGTACTCCCCCAGTACACACAACTGTACGGTCCTCCAGAAAAACAGGTGAGTGCACTGTGAGCATGCTGCGTGGGCAATGCCTGTTTTGAGTGGTGTGGATGGAAGATACATGGGGGGGGCTGAGGCCTACATGTGCGGATGGTGAGTGTATGTGTGTCAGGGCATGTGTGGGAACTTCTGGGCAATGAGAATGACGGTCCGGATGGGTGAGTAATTTCCTTTCCTCCTGTACCTTTCCTCTAGGTCAGCGCCCACCAGAAGAGGGGTATTTGGCGTGCTGTCGCCAAGACGTCCAGACCCTGGGGGTCTACCACAGACGGAGCACCCACTGCCGTAAAAGACGGGAGGACCTGCACCGCTGGAGCAAGAAGACGGCAGAGGCCCAGCTGGGGATCGCCTCCCAACGTGGAAGGGGTGCCCGTCGCACCATGACCCCCCTGATGTACCGGATCCTGGTGGTGGCCTATCTGGATCTGGATGGGCGCTTGAGGGCATCACAGCAGCCACAAGGGGGTGAGTACACACTCATTCAGCTGACTCTGTCCGCACTACAAGGTGTCTGGGTGGGGGAGGTGGGCAGAGGTGGGCAGAGGGTTCCCCTAGGCCAGGGCGAACTTGGTAGGCAAGGTCCCTTGTTAGGCAGGCTCTGTGGCACCCCAACTCCACTAGTGGTAATAGCCATCTACACCTAGTCCGGCTCCTGTGACCTCCAGGTGTGCAGCAATTGGGCTTAGGCCTCGTACCCAATGGGCATGTGAATTTGCCAGGAACTGTTAGTGCATCGTTTAGTGGAGAGGGCTGCTCTCTGTGTGTTGTGTCCACTAACGGTAGTGGTGTTGCATGCACTGAACATGTTTTTCTTCTATTTCCCCCCCCCTTTTTGTTTTGTCTCCCTGTTCTTGTGTGCAATAGCATCATCTGGCGGAGGAGCAGTGGCACCGGAGCAGGAGGGAGCTGCAACCCACTTGGCCCTGGAGGGTGAAGCAACGGAGTCTGAAGCCACTAGTGGGACGGAGGGCAAGGGGAGCTCCAAGACGGGGACAGGAGCATACACCAGTGACAGCGACTCCTCCTCTGATGGGAGCTCCCTTGCGGTGGCGGGCACCTCTGTGCCCACTGCATCAACAGGTACAGCCGCCACCACCCCACCAGCACCGCCCTTCCCGCAGCCCCTCAGCGTGTGTCCCGTGCCCGCTCACCCAGGAGGGTGGGCATCTCCTTTGCCCCAGGCACCTCAGGTCCTGCCCCAGTCAGCCCTGCTGCCCTCAGTGAGAAGGCTATTGACCTCATGAGATCCCTCACTGTTGGGCAATCTACCATTTTGAATGCCATCCAGGGTGTTGAGAGACATTTGCAACAAACAAATGCATACCTGGAGGGCATTAATTCTGGGCAGGCGGCCCAACAGAGAGCATTTCAGGCTCTGGCCTCAGCACTGATGGCAGCCATTGTCCCTGTGTCCAGCCCCACCTCCAACTTCCTCCACCCCAACACAATCCCCTGTACCTCAGCCTATCCCAAGCACACCATCAGACCAGCATGCACACTCATCAACACACAAGAGTGGACATGGCAAACATAAGCACCACACATCCCACAAGCACTCACACAAGCACCATCCCCATGCAGACACAGCAACATCCACAGCCTCCACTGTCTCCCCCTCCTCCACGTCCTCCTCCTCCCTCCCTGTCTCATCTCCACTCACACCTGCATGCACCACATCCTCAGCCACTACCTCCATCACCAGCACGCCCATCACCACACACCGCTCACGTGCAATCACCACCCCCACTACCATGCACACATCCCCAGTGTTCTCTCCCAGTGTGTCTGTGAGCCCTCCTCCCAAAGTATCCAAACGCAGGCAAACACCCACCCAACAGCCATCCACCTCACAACAGCCTCCAGCCCATGCACCTTCACCCAAATTCAGCAGACGTACACCTCCTACAACCACTACCTCTTCCTCCACTCCCAAACCCCCTCCTTCTTCCCGTCCCAGTGTGTCTAAAAAACTCTGCCTGGCTAACACTGACCTCTTCCCTACACCTCCTCCCCCCGTCCTTTCCCTAGGGCCAGGCTATCCAGGTCCCAGCCCAGCACCTCAGCCACCAAATCCCCAGGCACAGTGGTGCCAGCAACTGCGGGGTCATCGAGTGTGCCACCCATCAGGGCTGCCAGTGTGCCACGTAGCGAGGGCAAGGACATTCCTCCATCTGCCAAGGTGAAAAAGGTGCCCACATCCCAGAGGGAGAAGCCGCACCTACTAGCCATCAAGGGCTCAGCAAAAACATAAGGGGATGGTGGCAAGACAACTGCGGCACCATCACAGGTGGGGAAGGGACAAAAGCACAAGAGCAGGTCAGAAGAGGGCACAGTGGCACCGACTGAGGGACCAGTGTCACACCTTCTGTCCATGCCCACACCATCCTGTACGGCGGCGAACATCGCAAGCTGCCCCGTCACCAGCACTTGCACCGCCACTAGCACCGCCACCTGCACCACCACCTGCACTTCCACCTGCTCCGCCACCTGCACAGCCACTGGCACGTTTACAGCCTCAGCTACAGTCCCCAGCCTCTTCCCCAGTGGGCAGCCATCCGAGGCTGCAGGAGACATCCTGCTGTGTCCCTCAGCAGGTGCTGACCCATGCACCATCGCCAGCACTGCAGCCACAGACACTGCCGCAAGCACCGCCACCAGCCCTGTAGCGTGCTCGGACAGTGGCACCACCGCTAACATAGCTACCATCCCCAGTGGTCACTCGTCCGAGGCTGAAGGAGAGTTCCTGGACCCTGGCCAGCTTCCATGAGGCATGACTCCATCACTGTTTGCACCTGCAGGTAGAAGGCGAAGCTGCAGCAGTGTGGGGTATGTCGCTGCCTCCATGGCGTATCATGCTACCTGTACCTCAGCAATCTTGTGGCACACACACCCAGGTGAGGGAATTGCGCCGGCCACACTGCACATGGAGCACTCTGGGCACCATGCCCCCTACAGAACCAGTGGAGAGATACATCCACTACCTCAGTCCTTGGCAGGATGAAACACTCTGGGCACAAAGCCCCCTCCAGAACCAGTGGAGAGATACATCCACTACCTCAGTCCTTGGCAGGATGAAGCAATCTGGGCACAAAGCCCACTCCAGAATCAGTGGAGACTGTTATCCACTTGAGAGACTGTGGCTTTGCACTCCCCAGGATAAAGCAGTGGGCAAACCACCCACTGGAGAGACTTGAGAGACTGTGGCTTTGCAGTCCCCAAGATACAGCAATGGGCATGGAGCCCCCTTGTGCAGCAGTGGCATTGTGCGTTCATCTGGCTGAGGTGGCTCCCCTCCCCCCGAGGTGCCTGTATATTTTCGATCTGATGCCCCAGCGGTGTTCTCTCTGTTTCCAGTCAGGTATCTTGTGTGGGCTTCGCCTATGCATTTTGGGATCAGTGGTCCACGGACAATGATTGGTACACTATCCGGACTTGTGTAGTTGGTGTACATATTTGTATATACTGAATTTTGCTTTTTGACTATCAGATTTTTCGTGATTACAATCGTTACAATCATTTCCTTTTGTCCTTGCGTTCTTCCAGGGGGTGGTGGGGTGTATATGTAATGTTGCGGCATGTATTTGTGTGTATGGTGTTGTGGATGAGGGTGGGGGTATTGCGTGTTGCGTGTGTGTGTCACTCTCTTTTCCCTCCCCCTCCCATCTGTTGTAGGTGCATTACTCACTGTGGTCGTCCACGGCATCTGTCCTGCTCCTGATAGAGCAGGAGGAAGAGCAGCACTGGTAACACCTGTAGTTCGGGCTCTATGGCGTCCTGGTTCCTCGTTGGGTGTCAAGAGGTGAGTTTTTTTCCCTTCTGTGGACTGTTTCCGCCGTGCTTTTGATAGCGTTAGTTCTGCCCCGGAAAAGGTGGCGGATAGGCGTGTTGAAATACAGTGGGCGGTACTTTGTCCTCCGCCTGTCTGTTGGCGGTTACTGCTGCGGTGTTTGTTTCTACCGCGTGGCGGTCGGAGTGTTAAAGTGGCTGTCTATGTTGGCAGTTCCCGCCATGGTCGTGATTCCATTTTTTCTTCCGCCGGCCTGTTGGCAGTATTACTGCCGCTTTAACACCAACCGCCAGGGTTGTAATGAGGGCCTATATTTTGCTACCCCACTGATTACAAAGATTTAGTACAGTTGTAGAGTTTAGAGTCATCCTTTGAGTAATAGTTACACAGCACTCACATCAATAGGCAGAAGGGCCATGCTTTAGAGTGTACATCTGTGTTCTACAAAAGTAGAGCTAGACATCAGATCACACAGATTTTATGGAGCAGGCGATAGGGCAGCAAACATATTGCTCAGGTTAAACAGATTGTAATCTTTTTTTTAATTACACAGACATATAACAACAGAAAGGGCACTCAGCTTATATCAGCAGTGATGTCTTTCAATTAACAAAAAAGGTACAAGTTCAGGTCTTTCACAGCAGGCTCATACTAATTAAGCTTCAGGTCTAGGGCTAAAGCCATGCTAGGATCTACAGCCAGGAAGCACAATAGCAAGGCAGCATCACAGACCCACACATTTCTCTCTCTTTCTCTCTCATTGTATCTGATTATGTCTGGTCAGGTGTCACAAACATCAGTCTATGTCTGCCAACTGCCTTGGTCTTCATCTCTGGAGTGCAGAATGTTCTGGACTAGAGCAAAATTTTGTCCCGCCCCCCATGGCTGAAATGCCATTTCTCATCAATCAGTTCAACAGGTGACTGCTTAAAGTTTATATATAAAGGCTGTAGAATTGAACCTTTCCAAGATAACACATTAACCCAGAGTTAGATGTATTTTGTAGATAAAACTCAGCATAATATACCGCTCAGTTGGGTTGGCTTTTAGTACAGCCACTGGTATGACATTAGGACCTGGGGAGCGAGATATAAAAAATCTTTAAGTAAAACCAGAGATTCATCGTTAGTAACACAAATATCATTAGTCTAGACTGGTTTGCTTATGGCGTGGTTCAAACTGAAATTGCATGGTGATCGAAAGAACAATGGGTTGGATGGCTACCCCAAGTGATTGCCAGAGGCTAGGCAAATTGTAAGCATTCTTCCCATCACCTTTTGTGTGTTTGACAAATAAAAAAAGGGCACCATGTCCCTTATGTTGGTGTCGGATGGTATCAGTAACTTTTATTTATAACTGAGTTTCAGATCCTTGATGACAAAGATCTGTAGCCAGTATCTTGAGATTTGCAAACTAGCTTGCTATGGAGCCTTTTCTTAAATAAAATCAAGGTGGTAAGAGTGATGCACTTAAGGCTGCCGGGCACTCCTTAGATTACAGATAATCTAACAGAAGCATCAGATGAGTATTCCAATGGATTATTTTAGCATTTACTATTTTGACTGATTCAGGTATGGTTGAGTTGTGTTCATATGCTATATGCTCCCATTGTATGTTAACAGACTTTGGATAGTGATCTTTTTCAAACTAGAATATAATCATTGGTGTAGCTTGGTCAGTAAGATTGGGAAAGTGTGAGCTTCAGAATTCCCAACAATCATGCCGAGATAACTTGTAAAACATACATTATGTGAGAAGAAGGACATGAGAGGGGCTTAAGGGGCAGTGGAAAGAGGGAGGAGGATGTATTGTTAGGGATACTTATAACACAATACGTTTCAAACTAATCAACATTTTAAGACGTTCAAAACAGAGAAAAGAAAGTGTGTGCATGTGTGTGGTTTTGTCAGTGTGAGCCTGTAATATTTCCAGGTGAAATCTGACACTTCACCATATCCAACTGAAAGCACTTGCACCGAACTATATATCACAGAATTAATTGTTTAGGGGGGTGTAAACCCCAAACACCCCTTGAAGGTAAGCCCCTTGCTATAATTTAAAAATGGTCACACAAACAAAAATCTGCACTTCTACAAAAGTGACGTCAAATATGAACTGACACCAAAAGAGAGCTATGTAAACGATCCTGGAAAATGAATAAATTCAGTCTGCACCTGTCTGCACGTGGGCCGCACCCAGTGCCAGGAACCCTGGTCTTTGCACCAATCATAGGTACTCCTCCACAGAACTCCATCACCTGAACCACAGATGCAAAGCTGACAACTGCTTCCACTCCACACCCATCACCACGGTAGGATCTTTCTCATGCTCACACTACCACTTCTCATCTCATCAGCACAAAAGCCTCCAGTAAGCACTGAGCCCCACTACTGTCCATCACACCCATGCACTCAACATCCACCTCCAACCACTGGCATGCATTTTACTCAACACCCGCTACTTCCACAAACACTCCAGGGAGGTTTAGAAAATCATCTACCTACACACACCCAACCTTGCCTTTCTCACAGAACCACGGATCAACCTGTTATCTGCCCCAGACATAGCCAAGCCATCCCAGCAAGCTACAGGATCCTGCACCAAGACAGAACCTCTAAACAAGAGGAGGCATTGCAATAATCCACAAAGACAACATAAAGTGCACTGCCACCAACAACCCAGATACCACCTTCATTGAACACCTCTGCTTCAAGATTCAAACAGAAATTCAACTACCAAGTGAATCTTCACCTACTGACCACAGGGACTATGGCAAAATTTCAGCAACCTCATCACTGACCTACTCACCCCCCTGCCCTCAGCTCCAAGAACTTTCTCCTCCTCGTGACTTCACTTCCATCTAGCGAACTCTACTGACCTTCTGGACAGCCTCCTCAATGTCAACCTCACACAGCTCATGATCAGCCCCACACACACAGAGGTCACACATTGGACCCGATCTTTGCCACCTGCAACACAGCCAGAATCAACTGACCCTCCTGCTCACCTGGACAGCCTACTTCATCATCCATTTTAACATCTACGCCCATACGAGCATGATGACAGCGAAAACGTCATCCCTGAACCAAAACTGGAAAAACATCACCAAACAGGCACAGATCAACACCCTCAACCTAAACTGTCCCACTCTCTCCGACTACGACAAAAATGCCAGTGCCTCAATGATTGGCTCACTACCTGTGCCAACTGTCTCGCTCCCCTCAAAGACAACAAACCCAGGAAAACTCAAAAACAGGCAAAGTGGCACATAGACACTCATAGGAACTTCAAGATACACTGCACAAGAAATAACTGCACAGGAAGAGGCGTTCCACTCAAAAGCCCTTAGATAGGAGCATCTACAAGGGCGCGTTCATATCCTAGCACCACAAGCTGATAGAGGCCTAGAAGAGGGCCCTGTCCCAGAGAATCAAAACCAGCAACAACAACGGCAAGGAGCTCTTCAATATCTTCAAAGAATTCACCCACCCTGAAGTCACATACAAATTCATCAGCCCATCATAGGAACACTACAATCAACTCTCAGATTCCTTCCACGACAAACTCTCCAACATATACATTATTTTCAACTCTCCACCTCCTCCCAGGACCATCCCGTCTGCACCTTGAGCCCTCCCCCCAGAAGCATCAAACCTTTCCAACTGGACCTTGCTGACCACTGAAGAAATCCCAATGTTCATGGCATCCAACTACTCAGGCGCCCCCATCGATCCATGCCCGCATCATCTCTTCAACCTTGGCAGCATCATGCTAAACCCTGTACTATAGTCCATAATCAACACATCCTTAACTGCAGACACTTTTCCAAATGCCTGGAAGCACACTGAGGTTACCCCTCTCCTGAAGCAACCATCCTAAGGCCCAGAAGTCCTCAGCAACTACCAGTCTTTCTCTCTGTCTCCCTTACCGAGGAAAATCCTGGAAAAAGCCATCAACAGTGAGCTTTTCCTCTTCACTGAACATCTTGAACTCCTTGATGACTCACAATCAGGATTTCACAGCAACCATAGCATCATGGACTGAGGGCACCCCTCAGCCCTAATTCTGCTCGATCTCTCTGCAGCTTTCGACACGGTCTCCCACCACACACTCATCATCAGACTCCACGACGCAGGAATCCAAGGACCAGTCCTATAATGGATGCTTTCCTTCCTGCTGTAAGAATGCAATGCCTCAGTCTGCCAACTTTCACCTTTGAACCCAAAGATGTCATCTGCATTGAACCACAAAGGTAATCTCCTAGCCCCACCCTTTCCAACATCTACCTCATGCCACTGGTGAAGATCACCCTCATCTACAGACTCAGCATCATCTCATACACCATTGACACACAACTCAACCTGTCCCCTCAGAAGACCCCCATCAACACCAAAAACAACTTCAAATGTTGAATGACGGAGGTCTCCATGGATGGGCCCCAATTGCCTAAAACTTAACGCTTAGAAAATAGAAGTCCTGATTTTCAAACCCAACAACTCCCCTGGGACACCACATGCTGGCCCACCAAACTGGAACCCCCGCCAACGCCCACCGACTGGCCATCGTCCTGGAGACTGAACTCTCCATGAGACTCCAAATCAATACCGCCACAGCCGGCGGCTTCTGCATCCTCCACATGCTCAGAAAAACCTTCAAATGGTTCCCTTTAACCACCACAAAGACTGTCACCAAGGCCCAGATCACAAGCAGGTTAGACTATGGCAACGCCTTCTACTACGGAATACCCACCCACCTCACACACAAGTTCCAAACCATCCAAAATGCCAGCACAAGACTTGTCCTCAACCTTTACCACCACACCCACATCACTCCTCACTTAAGTGAACTCTCTTGGCTCCTCATCCGGAAATTCTGCTACTTCAAGATACTCACCTTTTTCCACAAAGCGCTACACCAGAATGGACCCATTTATTTTAACCGCTGTCTGCACTTCCACCACCCCACATATAACCTCCAATTTGCTTCACTGTTACTCCTACACATCCCCCCGCATTCACACAAGCGGGGCAGGAGGCTGAACATTCTCCTACCTGACAGCTAAGACCTGGGACGCCCACCCCTGGACATCAGAACAGCCACCACTCTCACAACATTCCGCAAGAAACTGAAGACTTGGCCCTTCGTCTGATGCTCATGACCCTTCTCACCTACTCAATGCCTACAGACCCTCACAGGTCATTAGTTCGTGCTTTACACATTCTTTTACATTACATTATAACGTCAAGAGTTCACTGATTTTGATATGTAACTTTATGATTATAATTAAAGAAATTCAGCAAATTGTAATTAAGAAGCCTAGGGCCAGATGTACGAAACGTTTTGCGACTCGCAAACGGCAAAATTTGCCGTTTGCGAGTCGCAAAACGCGTATCCCAATGCAGAAATGCATTTTGCAAGTCGTTACCGACTCGCAAAATGCATTTCAGACTCGCAAATAGGAAGGGGTGTTCCCTTCCTATTTGCGAGTCGCATTGGGATGCAATACCATTTGCGACCGCATATGCGGTCGCAAATGGCATCGCAGTTACCATCCACTTCAAGTGGATGGTAACCCAATCGCAAATTGGAAGGGGTCCCCATGGGACCCCTTCCAGTTTGTGATTGCACCCAAAAATATTTTTTCAGGGCAGGGAGTGGTCCAAGGGACCACTCCCTGCCCTGAAAAATCCAAAACTAAAGGTTTCGGTTTTTTTTTGTAGTGCAGCTCGTTTTCCCTTAGGGAAAACGGGCTACACTTAAAAAATAAAATACCTGCTTTATTGACAAGCAGGTCGCTAACATGGAGGCCTGCTGACGTCAGCAGGCCTCCATGTTAGCGAGTGCCCATACTCGCAATGGGGCCGCAATTTGCGACCCACCTCATGAATATTCATGAGGTGGGTCATTGCGACCCCATTGCGAGTTGCAGTCGGTGTCTGAGACACCGTACTGCATAGCAATTTGCGACTTGCAAATTGCGAGTCGCAGGGACTCGCAATTTGCAAGTCGCAAATTGCTTTTTTCGTACATCTGGCCCCTAGTTTTCCACTTTTACTGATTTTACAGATAAAAACATACAAAAAACAATGTTTCTTGTCTGTATTTATTTTTAAAAGTGGAGAAATACAGTAAATTGGACATTGTTTCTGTGACTCTCCCTGTTGCTTTTCATGAATTAGCAGATAATAGCTGTGCAGGTTGAGAGAAAGTGGAGTTAAAAATGACATGAGATTACCTTCGATAACTGCATATCTCAACATATGTTTGTGCTATTATGCAAATATTTTCATTTGGGTTTCTTGTTTTATATTTAGCTGCATAATGTGCTAAAATTGGACAGGCGTCAAAGTATAAGTTCAGATTTATTGGTTAAATAGATTTGGAAATATAGGAGTTATGATTTAATTTATTCACAAACACAAAAAATATGGATAAATACTAATAGTAAACTAAATATAATAACCCTGGATAAATACAGACAGAAATGTTAAAAGATAACATGAAACTAGAACCCCTATTCATAATATGACAACAGATCTATTTCATAACAAATGTTTTGTATTCAGGTCAGTGAGCAACACAAACACCTTAGCATAGCTTTCTAATAGTTGAGGTCCCTTTACATAGATGTCATACTTAATTCTACAGTTAACAATAGACATCTTTATGTAAACACTAAGGCCCTCATTATGACTTTGGCGGTCTTTTTGAAAGACCGCCAAAGCCATGGGCGCCAGAAGACCGCTGTGATGGGTGTGATGGGGGAGCGCTCTTCCTGAAGGGGTGGTGGGTGATTCTGGTATGGAGGGGTATAGCTCTTGCTGGAGGGGGGGTCATCTGCCAGTGACAGGGAAGAAATTCCCTGTCACCAGTAGCCTTTCTGCCAGGCTACCGCAGCGGAAACCCCGGTGAAAAGCTGTCTCAAAATACCGCCTGCAGTCTTCATTGGACTGCCGGGTCTGAGATGCTCATCTCCAGCCTGGTGGGTCCAACTGCCCTGGCGGCCTGGGCAGGGTAGTGGCAGGTTTGCAGACACCAACCCGCCACACTCATAAAGTGGTGGTCTCTCTTGCCAGCCGTGCGGCGGTGAGACCGCCACCATGGTGATTATAATGAGAGCCTAAGCACTTGAACATTCCAGGAGGGACTGGGCCAGGCAGGAGTGTGATTATTAGCCTGTTATTCCAGTTTATTTATGTCTTGTGATGGAGGAAATGATAGGGGGGATAAAAAAGGTAGGTATTTTTGGTTGTTCATGTTTTTCTTTTCTATCAATTTAATGCTATTCTCGGGCCATGTTGACTACTGCATTCATTCTCGGAATAAATAAAATGTGACACGAAAAAAACACAAGAACACATTTTAATTCTGACAACCTAATTTGGTGCTGACTAAGGTAAATAATCTAATACCCAGCATGCCCATGGAAATTTTTGAAGCGAATATTTCATAAGTGACGAGATTACTAAATTGGAGGTTTGTTTATTTTCATTGTGCTTAAATACAAATAACGTTAGAAGCAATCTTTAAAAAACTTCAAATCATCACCCTCCTCAGCTTCAAATGATTGTCAATTCCAGCTACATTCCAGGAGCCCATTGTGAAGCTATGATGTACTACAGAGTTTACAGTGGGTCTGGAATCATACACCTGCTTCCATAGTAGAGAGCTGATTACCCAATCACCATCTACACAACCTGCATGTTCTAGAGCGTCGTCAATCCCAATTTATTTAAAACCTCTCAGTTACCCCTCTCAGGAAAATGTAAACTTGAAGTTGTTCACCTCATTTGAATTAAGAACCTCTGGGCCTTTGAATGTTTTGCTCATTCCACCATGGTGTAGCTTGGTGCAGATACTACTGGCAAACTTATCAGTACTAGATCATATAATTGCCAAACCAGGCAACATGCATTAACATCGAAAAGATGAGCTTGGTACTGCTAGAGCATGCACAGAGGTCTTCGTCCTGCCTCGGAATGAGAAACCACAGCGCTCTGGTTAGACGCCACAATTTGTCCCACTTACACTACAGGTCGACTTGATCTTTCGACTCAGTGAGCAGTGTGGTAATCAGATTCATTCAACATAAATCAATAGCACGAGAAATATAAAAAAATTTAAACACCATGACTAATTTAATCACAGAATCAAAACTCCAAACTGAATAAAGTTTCAAAGCTTTATTACAACCACACTGTCAATAAAACGTAAATGGTACGCAAAACTAAGTTATAAACATACACGAAAACCATAGACTGACCAAAAAGTCTGAAGAGATTAAGCCTACTAAACATCAATACTATTAAACACTCTAAGAGAATAACACAAATTAACAGAACTTTAATATGCAGATTATACCAATACATATAAAAGCAGATGATGGTGACATCAATAAATCAGCAAACTCAGTTAATAACAATACATTTTTGGGATGGGCCACCCTCATCCCTAATATGAATTTGGACTTGCATGTGGGCGAATGGGCTATCACATGTAGACAAAACAAAGAAGAGACAAAAATAATTTGTAAAATCATCTAACTAGGGTAACTCACTATTAGAAATGGAGTCTTTGGTTGGCAGTCAGGTTGCCCCCTGTCCAAACAACGACCCTCAATATTTGTACCAACACACACAGTAATACAGTAAAAACACTACAAAATGGACACCACACCAGTTTAGAAACATAGGTAATATTTATCTAAATCAAACAAGACCAAAACGACAAAAAACCAACATACACAAGTTAAGATGTGAATTTTCAAAAGAATGAGTCTTACTCTATAGAAAACAATGGAAGTGATGATTTTGGACAAAGTACCTGGTTAGTGTAAAAAATAAAGCCGCATGGGCGAGCGTGCGTCGGAAAAGGCAGCCGTGCGTCGATGTCTTCGACACAAGGGAGGCCGTGCATCATTTCTTCTCTGGTCGGGTCGGTGATGCGTCATTTCTTCTCCCTCCCAAGAGAGCAATATGTTGATTTCTGTGCGGGGCACCTCAAATGAGCACAGAGTCGGGTTGACTTTGACGCCCAAGAACGATGCGTGGAAAATCCTGTTGCACGGTGTTAGAAAACCACGCTGCGTGGGGTTTGCGTTGTTATCAGCAGTAGCAAGCAGGTGTTGCACATTGTTTCTCTAGCTGCAATGTGTCGATCTCCCAGCCGCGATACAGGTGGAGCGCCAATTTTAGCCACGAAGCTGGTGGCGCGTCATTTATCAGCGGAGTTGCAGATGGTGCATGAAAAATTTACCCGCACGGCATTTTGTGTGTGAATTTTCAGCTCTTGTATGCCAACTTCACCTTTCAATGGCTCAGGGACTGGATAGGACACCACTTGGCAGGGAAGAAGCCTCAGCAGAGAGTCCAGAAGTTAGCAGAGGAAGTCTTTGATGGCCCTGAGACTTCAGAACAGGAGGCAAGCTCAATTCAAGCCCTTGGAGATTCTTCACAAGCAGGAATGCACAACAAAGTCCAGTTTTTGTCCCCTTTCACAGGCAGAGGCAGCAACTGCAGGATAGCCCAACAAAGCACAGTCACAGACAGGGGCTGCACTCCTCCTCTGTTCTTCAGGTCTTCTCCTTGGCAGAGGTTCCTCTTAAATCCAGAAGTGATTTAATTTTCAGGGATTTTGGATCCAACACTTATACCCCTTTTGGCCTTTGAAGTAGGCCTACTTCAAAGGAAAGTCTCTGTTGTTCACAAGATCCTGCCTTGTGCAGGCCAGGCACACCAGGGAGTTGGAGACTGCATTGTGAGTGGGCAGGCACAGCTAATTCAGGTGTAAGTGACCATTCCTCCCTCCACTTTAGCACAGATGGCTCATCAGGACATGCAGCGACACCCCAGCTCCCTTCGTCTCACTGTCTAGAGGGGATTGACAAACAGCCCAACTGTCAAACTGACCCAGACAGGCAGTCCACAAACAGGCAGAGTCACAGACTGTTTTAAGCAAGAAACTGGCTACTTTCTTAAAAGTGTCATGTTCAAACTACCAATCTAAAAATCAACTTCACTAAAAGGTGTATTTTTAGATTGTGAGTTTAGAGACCCTAAACTCATTATTTCTATCTGCTCTCAAAGGAAATCTGCACTTTAAAGTTATTTAAAGGCAGCCAGCATGTTAACCTATGAGAGAGACAGCCCTTGCAACTGTGAAGACTGAAGTTAGCAGTATTTCACTGTTAGGACATTTACCACACAGCAGTACATGTCCCACCTTTAACATAAACTGCACCTTGCCCATGAGGCTACAGAGGGCCTATGTTAGGGGTGCCTTACATGTATAAAAAGGGAAGGTTTAGGCCTGGAAAGAGGGTGCACTTGACAAGTCGAATTGGCAGTTTGAAACTGCACACACAGAAACTGCAGTGGTAGGTCTGAGCCATGTTTACAGGGCTACTACTGTGGGTGGCACAACAAGTGCTACATGCCCAGTAGTAGCATTTGATTTACAGGCCCTGGGCACCTCTAGTACACTTTACTAAGGACTTGCTAGCAAATCAAATATGCCAGTCATGGATAAGCCAATTTACACATACATTTTACATAGGAGCACTTGCACTTTAGCACGGTTTAGCAGTGGTAAAGTACCCAGAGTATCAAAAACAGAGTGCAGCACACATCAACAACCTGGGAAGCAGAGACAAACAGTTAGGGAAGACCACGCCGAGGATGTTAAGTCTAACACTCACTATAATAAATATACTGGTGTAATCATTTAAGCTGAAAAGGAAACAAGAAACCACATTGCAGATTGTGATCTCTTTTCTTTGCCCATCTGCATTCCCACTTATCCAATTGTCCCCAAGTTTGGATGCTCTGAATCAATTCCTCTATGTGAATTTTCATACCAGGTAATCTTATGATTGCAAAATTCTAATCTGTAACTTATTTTTAACTGTTTGGATTTATTCATCTCAATTTCACATTTCTCTGCCAAATCAGGTATTTTCCCATAGATCTGTCCTGCAGGATATCTGACATCCTTGCACATTAAGTACAACTCTTTTCATTGTAAGAATCCAATCTGGGCAAATCAAGAGTTCCCTCAATCATTACTACTATCTCAAGGTAAAAGCTGTGGAATATTACATGGAGCTCTCATAACTTGCTCCTGAGCGTGCACAGCACGGGGGACAGGCCATATGAATCAACAGACCTACTTTCACATGTCTGAAGAATTTATAGGGGTCATTTCTGGCACAGTAGTGCTCAGCCTTTCCACTCCTGCACTAGTTCCAAAAAGAGAATGTACTGGCACCGAATTTGGAGTCTGTGGACCACTCTCATTATTACACTGGGCATACAACAGGACAACTGGACCTATTGTCACAGGAACTGTCAATGCATCTGATTTGACAAATTTGTTTGACTTGGTGGGAACATCAGTCGTGTACCTTGACCAGTTAATACTGTACCAGAAGTCTGATTTGACTGATTTGGGGCCACATTCTGTGGAGTCGATACTGGAAAACTACCTAGGCATTGTCTGCCTCTGATTCACAATTTGTTCAGATGCTTTTACATTAGACGTAGACTCCATTTCAGCCACTCCTGAATTCTGAATTAGCTGTGGCCTAATTGGAACTGTGGTATTCTGGGCTGCGTTAACAACTGGAACTGTCGGATAAACCATTGCCACCTGTTCAACAGTAGCAGTAGGTACATTTGGTGCTAGTTGAACCTGGCTTTGCAGAAATGGAGCTGTGGCTATACTCGGGGCAACATTCTGGTTTACTGATTGAACTGCATTAAACTGTGAGGGAGAATTCTGCAAACGCTGGGTTACAAATTCACCATCTAAATCACTCTTGGTGGCTGTTGTCTGTTTATGTTCATCTAACTTCCGCTCTAAGTCTGTTGTGGGCTTGTTTTTGGTTTTAGGTCTAATACCTCCACCACTCTCCTGTGTTATGGCTGGGAATAATTGTACTCTGTGTAACATGTCTGCTCTCCAAATTTTCTGCTCCTCATACCATCTAACTTCTACCAACTTCTCTTTTGCCTCCCTCCTTTCAAACTTTTGAACCTCTTTCTGCCTCCCGACTAGTTACCAAATGGCAAATGATTCATATTGTGCAGGTTTAGGAAGAGGTTTCGATTCATACAACACCCTCCTCAGATTCTTTAATACCTTTAACTGGAAAGCTCGGTAACAGGGAAAAGCTAGGTAACTTTCTTCTTGGTGATTTTACACCAGTGCTTTACCCAAAGACATGCTGAAACTCCTCTCTCATCCATCACCTCAAATGCTGGTGTACCATCAGGTAGGGTAGGTTCACACTCTCTAACTGGAATAAAGACATATCTTCTCAATGTGCTCCTTAAAGCTTTGAAATATTTCATTTTTCATTCAAATTTAATTCACAAACATGAATTGTACACATACAGGAAGTACTTTTCAATGCCACAATCCTGTTCGCAAGCCTTCCTCAGCCTATAGTAATGCAGTCTTATCCAGCAACCCATGCGCGGCCATTCACACTAATCAACCAATCCCAGCGTGGACCAAATAATGTCATACTCACTTCACTCTGCAACTGCAACTGACTTCACAGCCGTCTCATACACCTCTCATGCATACATCCTAAATGCAAATATTGCGAGCACAAAAACCAAACCTGTCTACTCACTACAGGCAGGGCTAAAAATATTTGGAAAGCTGTACAATTACACTTACGACTGTGGCTTTTGCACATATGCAAGTAAGATGTGACCCGCAAACCTCAATCTGGCTGACACTGATTCTCCCTGTGCACTCAGGATTCACCTAATACCAACCAACAACTCACGTGCAAGAAATCTACTGGTAATGTCGACAGCATTTAATCAACCATCAACCACTGCATACAATAAATTAACCAAGTTTCTCCTTATACTCGTGCAGTATTCTGGAGTCTTAAGCCACGCAGGACCCATAAACAATAACAACCACGTGGGCAATTTTTTAGCACAAAGCACAACATTCACTTGGAGTATGCTAACTCCACAAACATCTTATGCATTAAACTTCATCCCAATTTTGCCAAAAGGATTGCAAGCACAAACCCTACTCAAAACTCATACCGTCCTCTTGTAACACAATGCTGGAATTTTATCTACTCTACACTTCACCAAGAACAACTCACAATGTGGGCAAAGCCAATTCCCCTCCTCATGAGGCTAAACCATAACTCTGCTACCAAAACTGCTGGAGCATGCACGGAGGTTTTCCTCTCTCCTCGGATTCAGAATCCGAATGGGCTCTGGTGAGACACCACAATTTGCCCCACATACACTTTAAGTTGAGTGGAACTTTGACTCAATGAGGAGTGTGGTAATCAGATTCATTAAACATAAATCAATAACATGAGATATATAAACAATTTTAATTACCTTGACCAATTCAACCACAGAATCAAAACTCCAGACAGAATAAAGTTTCATAGCTTTATAACAACTGCAAAGTTAATATAATGTAAATGGTGTACAAAACTAAGTTATAAACATACATGAAAACCATCGGATGATCGAAACATCTAAAGAGATTGGGCCTACTAAACATCAATACTATTAAACACTCCAAGAGAATACCACAAATTACCAGAACTATAATATGCACATCAAAATCAGATTTCAAAGCAGATGATGGTGACATCACTAAATCATCAAACTCAATCAATAACAATCAGTTTTTGGACTGGACCATCCTTATCCCTAATACGACTTTGGACTTGCATGTGTGGGAATGGGCTTTCACATGCAGATAAAACAAAGAAGATCAATCAATCAATCATAGTATTTATAAAGCGCGCTATGTACCCGTCAGGGTTTCGAGGCGCTGAGGGGGGGGGGGGGAGGGGAGCGCTGCTGGTTTAGCGGTCGAAGAGCCAGGTCTTGAGGAGCCTTCTGAATGCGAGGAGGTCCTGGGTCTGGCGAAGAGATGTGGGGAGAGAGTTCCAGGTCTTGGCGGCGAGGAAGGAGAAGGATCTGCCGCCGGATGTCTTGCGCTGGATTCGGGGTACGATGGCGAGGGCGAGGTTGGCGGATCGGAGTTGACGTGTTGGAGTGTAGAAGTTGAGTCTGGTGTTGAGGTAGGAGGGTCCGGTGTTGTGAAGTGCCTTGTGAGCGTGGGTCAGGAGTTTGAAGGTGATCCTCTTGTCTACCGGGAGCCAGTGGAGTTCCTTTAGGTGAGGGGAGATGTGACTTCGGCGGGGTATGTTGAGGATCAGTCGGGCGGAGGCATTTTGGATACGTTGGAGGCGTTTGATGTCTTTGGTTGGGATGCCTGTGTAGAGTGCGTTGCCGTAGTCAAGTCTGCTGCTTACGAGGGCCTGGGTCACCGTCTTTCTGGTTTCTGTTGGAATCCACTTGAAGATTCTGCGGAGCATTCGAAGGGTGTTGAAACAGGAGGAGGAGACGGCGCTGACCTGTTTGGACATGGTGAGGGCGGAGTCCAGGATGAAGCCGAGGTTTCTTGCGTGGCTGGCAGGGGTGGGTGGGGGTCCGAGGACGGAGGGCCACCATGAGTCGTTCCAGGCCGAGGGAGTGCGTCCGAGGATGAGGACTTCCGTCTTGTCGGAGTTGAGTTTCAGGCGACTGTTGTTCATCCAATCGGCGATGGATTTTAGTCCCTCGTGGAGGTTTGTTTTGGCGGTGAGCGGGTCTTTGGTCAGGGAGAGGACGAGCTGGTTATCGTCGGCGTAGGAGATGATGCTGAGATGATGTTGGCGGGCCAGTTGAGCGAGGGGGGCCATGTAGACGTTGAACAACGTGGGGCTGAGGGAGGATCCTTGGGGGACGCCGCAGATGAGGTTGGTGGCTTTGGAGCGGAAAGGGGAGAGACGGACTCTCTGCGTTCTGTCGGAGAGGAAGGATGAGATCCAGTGGAGGGCTTTATCTTGGATGCCGGCTTCCTGGAGGCGGGTCAGTAGGGTGCGGTGGCAGACGGTGTCAAAAGCGGCTGATAGGTCGAGGAGGATGAGGGCTGAGGTTTCGCCGTTGTCCATTTGATGTCTGATGTCATCTGTGGCGGCGAGGAGGGCGGTCTCAGTGCTGTGGTTTCGTCTGAATCCGGATTGTGAGGGGTCCAGGATGGAATTGTCTTCGAGGAAGTGGGTGAACTGAGTGTTGACGATCTTCTCGATGACTTTCGCTGGAAAAGGGAGGAGAGAGATCGGACGGAAGTTTTTGAGGTCGTTGGGGTCAGCCTTGGGTTTCTTGAGGAGGGGTTGGATTTCTGCGTGTTTCCAGCTGTCCGGGAAGGTGGCAGAAGTGAAGGAGAGGTTGATGATCTTGCGGAGTTCGGGGGCGATGGTGGCGTTGGCTGAGTTGTAAACATGATGGGTGCAGGGGTCCTTGGGGGAGCCTGAGTGGATGGTGTTCATGGTTGCTATTGTTTCTGCCTCGTCCACGTGGGTCCAGGCGGTGAGGCGGCAGTCGCGGGAGGAGACGTCGGGGGTGGGGTCTGGCGGTGGACCGGTGATGAAGCTGTCGTGGATGGTGGTGATTTTCTGGTGGAAGAAGGTGGAGAGGTCGTCGCAGAGTTTCTGGGAGGGCGGGATGTCGTTGGAGTTGGCTTTCGGATTGGAGAGTTCCTTCACGATGCCGAAGAGTTCTTTGCAGTCGTGGGCGTTGTTTTTGATGCGTTCGGTGAAGTGGGCGCGCTTGGCGGTGCGGATCCGTTGGTGGTGTTCGCGGTTGGCGTTTTTGAGGGCGGCGAGGTTGTCGGGTGTGCGTTCTTGGATCCATTTCTTTTTGAGCTTCTGGCAGTTGCTTTTGGAGGTGGTGAGATCGTCTGTAAACCAGGCTGGTTTTTTCTTTCCTTGGATGGTGGTGGGTTTCTTGAGAGGGGCAAGGGTGTTGGCGCAGTCGAGGATCCATTGATGGAGGTTGTTGGCGGCTGTGCTCGGGTCGATTGCGTCGGGTGGAAGGTTGTTGATGAGGGTGCTGGTCAGTTGTTCTTGGGTGACTTTGCCCCAGCGGCGGTGGGGAGGTAGCTGGATGCGGTGTTGCTCTGTGGTTTTCTTATAGGTGAAATGGACACAGTGATGGTCAGTCCAGTGGAGTTCGGAGGTGTGGCTGAAGGAAATGTGGTTGCTAGAGGTGAAGAGGGGGTCAAGGGTGTGACCGGCGATGTGGGTAGGTGTGTTGACTAGCTGGCGGAGACCGAGGTTGAGGAGGTTGGAGGTCAGTGACGCGGTGTTGACGTCGTTGGCATTTTCCAGATGGTAGTTCAGATCTCCCAGGAGGATGTAATCCGGGGAAGCGAGGGCTTGGGTGCTTGCAAGGTCGGCGATGGTGTCGTTGAAGAGGGCTCTTGGTCCTGGAGGGCGGTAAATGAGGGTTCCTCTGAGGGACGTGTTGGGGTCCGTGTGGATCTGGAAGTGGAGGTGTTCGGCTGTCCTGAGGGTGTCGTCCGAGTGGGTGTGGATTTTGAGGGTAGCTTTGTGAGCGATGGCTATTCCGCCGCCGATTCCGTTGGTTCGATCTCTTCTGGTGATTTTGTAGCCGTCCGGTATGGCGATGGCGATGTCCGGAGACGAGGAGTCGTTCCACCAGGTTTCGGTCAGGAAAGCCACGTCAGGAGCAGTGGTGTCGAGCAAATCCCAGAGCTCGATGGCGTGTTTTCGTGCGGAGCGGGTGTTGATGAGGATGCAGTTCAGGTGGTTGGGGTTGGGTGTTTTCGTAGTTGGATTGGTCGTTCTGATGCAGGAGAAGTTGCAGGTACGGCAGGAAAAAGGTCCTTTAGTGTGCTTCGGGGATGCCCGGTAGCATTCAGTGGAGGGGCCGGGGTTGAAGGCGCGGAGTTCGTTGATCGAGTAGCGGATGCGGGGGGCGCGAGGGCCAGGATAAGAAGAGACACAAATAAGTTGGAAAATCATCTAACTAGGGTAACTCACTATGAAATTATACTGGGGTAATCATCTAAGCTGAAAAGGAAACAAGAAACCACACTACAGATTATCTACCTTTCCTCATGGGACAGCAGACAGGAAAGATTTGTCGGTTCAGAGCGCTCACAGCTTCTCAGCATCAGGAGACAGTAGCATCAGGGGCTGTGGAGAACACAAGCTGCACATAGAGCTGGAGAGCAGTTCAAAATTTATTTGGCATATTAGTACTGAACAGCATAAGTAGTTTGGGCAATAGAAAGGATGACTTTAATTCTTCAGAAGACATCTAATAGGGATTCAGGAGAAAAGAGAGTAGCGCCACAGCAAGCAGTCATTAGCAAGACTCGACTGACTAAAAGTCTCAAAGTCTCTCCCTACCTAAAAATGTCCACATGTTTATGATTGGTCCTCCATGTAGGCTCATTTTCCACAAATTAATCAATATCCAATGAAAATTATTGATGCCATTAAGTTTGCAACTATTCTGGATTTTCTCAGGGAAGGTGCAAAGTTATCTCAATAAATTCATACCGTTCGGCAAAAATATAAAACTTGTTTACCGATTTAAACTTTGCAATTCCTTCCCAGGGTACACAGGATGATTCTAACAGTTCTCATGTGAGTTCAATAATGCTTCCTGTCTTGTTGGACAGCTAGAACAAATACTGTTACAATTGTTATTAGTTAAAACATGATCTCTGACTTTAATACAATAAGACTTTCACCAACACTTCAGTAACCTAGGAATTAATTCAGGTCAAAGGGAACAGAATGAATTAGCACTTTTCCTCTACTGTTGCAAAATGAATCCTCAGGCCTAGTCTAGCTAAGAAAACGTACATACATATTAATGTAAGGAATACATATAAATTCTATTGTGTACCTTACAATTTAAATCAAATACACAAATTATTTAATTGAAATCATTATCTGTGAATCACATTAGAAACAGTTTAAATGTGTATTTATTGTTCTGCACATATATAACTCATGTTGATAAATTAATTCAGATTAATAAAAGAAAGATTAATTCATGTTCATTTAATACTCATAATATACCCTTCATCTACTACTGTTTTTCTAAAATAATACTTTTAATATTAATTCATGTCAGTAGTTCACTCGAATATAAATGCACAACATCCTTCATGGCAAAATATGATGTTGAAACTAAATGGAGGTCACAATGTCCACCAAAATTCAAACGTGCACATGTTTACATTTCATGTTAATTTCTCTGTTAGGCCTCTAAATGAAGTTTTATAAGTCGCCATATGCTAACTTCTATGCCACTATTGTATTAGTAAAATTTGATCTCTATCAGTACTACCAAACAACAATAATGAAAATATGTAGAGCTTAGTGGAGCTTTTCTAGAAGATAAATAGGAGCTGGCTTTAAATAAATATTGATGCTAGAAACAATATCAAATATGCATTAGCATTGATTCATTGCTTGAAGAGGTTTGAAGCTGTCTGTTTCCAGTCATGCTTGTTACAGTTCCCGCACGAATTTTGTAGAGCAAACAGGAGTTATCGTATAAATTAAAATTCCAACATCTGCAAACAGTAATGCATCATTGAGTATTCACTAGCAGAATGGAAAAAAAACACCAGTTTTTGCACCTATTCAGTGGGGAAATGTGGTGTTATCAAGTTAGCTCCATTCCCTATTGCAAAACTGAAAATAGTGATACCACACCTGGAAGTACTGGTGCTTTGTATTAAGCACATCAACTTGCATGCTGAGATAGGACATTACCTTCCAAACCACCACATACTGTATCTGTGCAATCTGTTGTGGAACGGTTTGCAATTTTGGTTGTAATCTGCTCCCAAGTATGAAGCTGGAGCATTTCAAAGCGACTGTTCAGAGTAAGCAGGAGGAGATTTCAATTAACTGCGATTTAAATGTAACCTAACACAGAGGGCCTGATTACGACCTTGGCAGAGGGCATTACTCCGTCCCAAATGCGACAGATATCCCGTCTCTGTATTACAAGTTCCATAGGATAAATAAACTTAGTTTGATATCATTTTCTGCTAGCAAGAAAGGCATTAATAGACTCAATGGCTACATATTTTACTTTGCAAGGTTTCTGTGTGAGGTGTATTTGACATACATTTTGGTGAACCTCATAGTCCTTCCAGGAAATGGGGCAGTTTTCTGGATACTACTGAATATAGCCGGTCTTACAGGTCTGCTAGGGTCCTCCTTCTGGGGCACTGTTAAACACAAAATTGGCACTATTATGCTCTTCAGTCAGATGGTAAAGCACATCCTGTGTAGGGTTTACATGCAGCTGCCCTGTATTCCTATTGCAAATGCACGTTGCAGGGCAAAGGTAATGCAATGTGTCAAATAGCTCTTAATTTTAATTCTGGGTGGAAATGTGGTTTAAAGTGATTCTAAGCGGTGCACTTGTTCATCTGTCTAAAAGAAAAACATTAAACTGACTCAGAGAATGTGACATTGAAAACCGTTTTGCATAAATCAGTGTCAGACCTGCATCAAGGAAATGAGAGGAGGAAGGGTATACAGAAACAATACCCACTTAACGAGATTTGCATAATTTTATGATTCATATTCAGTTTTAATTGTAATGAAGAAATATCCTAGGGGCACACTGAGCACGCAGAAAGTTAACTGCAGTGGGCGTGACGCGGGCTGGCGCCTCTGGCACCTCATGCTGTTTAGTCATTGCTGGTATGCACGTGACGCTGTTGGCAGGCACCATGCTCTTGTTCAAGAGGGTCACTGTGGGATGTGTTTACACGAAGGCATGTGTGTGGCATACACTCCCTTTTTAATCCAAAACGGCGACGCCTTTATCTATAAACGTCTGCTGCAAGGCATCTTAAGGAATTTGGCCTGGGGCAATTGTATTTTGCGGGCGCCTGTTTGGAACAGCTTTTAATTTACGAACTAACTTCAGCTCTTTCATAAAATCATTGACAGAGCACAGACACTCGGACAAACTAAATGTGGTTACCTCTAATATTCAGGGATAGAGTGACGTGTTTTCAATATTGTAACAGAGCAGCAGCTCCCTAATATTACTGAAAATACTCTGTGACCCCTTTCTCATATATAAGGTTCTGTTTTGAGCTAAAAGAATTTTTTTTTAAAATTTAATTGCATTAAAAATAAACACATTTTTCTGCAAAATGTCTTTTATAGACTATCACGCATTACCCACATTAAAATAAATGTAAGGAAAACTGTGTTTAAAAATCTGTTTATTCAAGGACATCAGGGCAAAAGACTGCAGAATAGAGCTGGCTCTTTCAGGGGGTCCCAAGAAAGGTTGGGGCTCTTGGCCAGAGCCATCATTGCCTATGCCCTAAAACACCTCTAGTCTGCCGAACTAACTCGGCGTGCTAGTTATAGAAGCCGCACATTGGAGCAGTGCTTAATTTGTGAATAAAAACGTGCCTGTGCCCAAAGCCCTCCTCTTAAACACGCGGCTGCTGCAATTAAAATTGCGAGCACGGAATACTGAGGCAATGTAATACCGAAGCCATCTCGGCCCTCTACAATCCATTTAAAGCCACGCCCTGCCCCTTCAGCTCACTCCTGCAGCTTTCTACTTTCTCCCTTTGTGACGCTTTTACGTTTTTCCCTTCCTCCGTCATTCCCATAATATGTGTCTTCTGCTCGCAGCAAATGTTTGAGGCAGAAGAATAAGCACCGGTCCTCAAAACTAAGTGCCAGTGCTCAGCATCAAAAACAACAAGCACAAATTAAGCACTGCGTTTAAGGAGACGGGCATTTTGTTTAGAAATGAAATCCATGCGTATAGTGAGCACTTCAGAGAGATCTTGCTTGGAATGGAGGAGCCCGCGGAGAGAGAGACTGGTTCTAGTCTCTCCGCGGGCACTTTCGGGAGGACAGGAAGTGGCGCAGAGGCGCCGGATTGGTCTAAGGTAAGTGGGGGTGGGTTTACTAGGAAGGGTTTATAAAGGGGGTGGGAGAGTGGGGTCGGCCTCTTTTCCGCGCCGACCAGTACCAGGAAAGGCGGAGTTTTGAGGAGGTCCGGGGAGCGGGTACACAGAGTGCAGGGTGGGCCGGGAGGTTTAATGTCTCTCTCCGGTGTGTTTTTCTTTATTGTTTTGGGACGCGGGCTCCGTGGCCGCAACGCGTCAACCAGCGGGCGCTATCTGGGTGTGGGCCGATGCGCGAGGCCGGGTGGGCCCGGCACCTGCCGCACAAGTTTTCAGCATTTTTATAGCGCGAGGCGTGGCAGCCTCAGCGCTTTAGAGACAGGGGCCCAGGGGTCGCGGGGCACGGAGGAGGCCAGGCGGGCCCGATATCAGATAATTGGGGCAATTTGGGACGCGCGAGGCTGTGACGTGTGCACAGCAGGTGCCCCAGGGGTGTCGGCTGGTGCGTTGGGCTGGGCGGGCCCCCGCGATAGTTGGGCATAATTACAGGGAGTGCAGAATTATTAGGCAAGTTGTATTTTTGAGGATTAATTTTATTATTGAACAACAACCATGTTCTCAATGAACCCAAAAAACTCATTAATATCAAAGCTGAATATTTTTGGAAGTAGTTTTTAGTTTGTTTTTAGTTTTAGCTATGTTAGTGGGATATCTGTGTGTGCAGGTGACTATTACTGTGCATAATTATTAGGCAACTTAACAAAAAAAAATATATACCCATTCCAATTATTTATTATTACCAGTGAAACCAATATAACATCTCAACATTCACAAATATACATTTCTGACATTCACAAACAAAACAAAAACAAATCAGTGACCAATATAGCCACCTTTCTTTGCAAGGACACTCAAAAGCCTGCCATCCATGGATTCTGTCAGTGTTTTGATCTGTTCACCATCAACATTGCGTGCAGCAGCAACCACAGCCTCCCAGACACTGTTCAGAGAGGTGTACTGTTTTCCCTCCTTGTAAATCTCACATTTGATGATGGACCACAGGTTCTCAATGGGGTTCAGATCAGGTGAACAAGGAGGCCATGTCATTAGATTTCCTTCTTTTATACCCTTTCTTGCCAGCCACGCTGTGGAGTACTTGGACGCGTGTGATGGAGCATTGTCCTGCATGAAAATCATGTTTTTCTTGAAGGATGCAGACTTCTTCCTGTACCACTGCTTGAAAAAGGTGTCTTCCAGGAACTGGCAGTAGGACTGGGAGTTGAGCTTGACTCCATCCTCAACCCGAAAAGGCCCCACAAGCTCATCTTTGATGATACCAGCCCAAACCAGTACTCCACCTCCACCTTGCTGGCGTCTGAGTCGGACTGGAGCTCTCTGCCCTTTACCAATCCAGCCACGGGCCCATCCATCTGGCCCATCAAGACTCACTCTCATTTCATCAGTCCATAAAACCTTAGAAAAATCAGTCTTGAGATATTTCTTGGCCCAGTCTTGACGTTTCAGCTTGTGTGTCTTGTTCAGTGGTGGTCGTCTTTCAGCCTTTCTTACCTTGGCCATGTCTCTGAGTATTGTACACCTTGTGCTTTTGGGCACTCCAGTGATGTTGCAGCTCTGAAATATGGCCAAACTGGTGGCAAGTGGCATCGTGGCAGCTGCACGCTTGACTTTTCTCAGTTCATGGGCAGTTATTTTGCGCCTTGGTTTTTCCACACGCTTCTTGCGACCCTGTTGACTATTTTGAATGAAACGCTTGATTGTTCGATGATCACGCTTCAGAAGCTTTGCAATTTTAAGAGTGCTGCATCCCTCTGCAAGATATCTCACTATTTTTGACTTTTCTGAGCCTGTCAAGTCCTTCTTTTGACCCATTTTGCCAAAGGAAAGGAAGTTGCCTAATAATTATGCAGACCTGATATAGGGTGTTGATGTCATTAGACCACACCCCTTCTCATTACAGAGATGCACATTACCTAATATGCTTAATTGGTAGTATGCTTTCGAGCCTATACAGCTTGGAGTAAGACAACATGCATAAAGAGGATGATGTGGTCAAAATACTCATTTGCCTAATAATTCTGCACTCCCTGTATATCATTTGGCAGCGCAAGGTTTGGCGGCCTCAACACTTTGGGAGTAGTGCCCCAGGGGCTCATTTTGCACACGGGGGCAGGAGGGACACGTGTAGGTTTTTTTAATTCAGCTAATTGAAGAGTGGAGTGCTGCGGCCCCCGCGCCTTAGCGACAGGTGGCAAAAGGAGGTCTGCAGGCGCATAGGACTCGGGAGGGCCTCGCAATTGTTTTAAATTCACGCGGCTCTCGCTTTTTGCACTGCGCAGCGCCATGGCAACCAGCCATGACGCTGAGGCGGTTAGGGCCGCGCTTCGCATTTTGGGCAAAGCCGGCCATGCTGATCTGCTCAGGCCTGGGGTGTTGGACCAGGCCTGGGTTGGTATGACACGGCTGATGCGGGCTGCGTCGAGCCGGGTAGCGGCTGCAATTGCCGCGTGCGAGTCCCAGGACTCAGATGGAGATAAGGATGTAGAGGGTGGGGCCCAGGGACAGGAATCGGATATGGGCGTGGGGACACTTAACGCGCACAGCCCTTTAATTTTCAGTGGGGAGACCGAGGGCACACAAGTGGCAGGACCAGAGGTCACAGGAGAGGGTAGCTCAGGCACTATATTGGAAGGGCCCTCAGGGGCCGAGGGGGACAATGCGGAATGTGAGGTCCCCGTCTTACAGGCTGAAGAGGGTGAGCAGCCCTTGCCCGGGCTCAGCGATGGGTGGGCCCCTTTAGACCTGTCTTGCCCAAAAGGGGGGGCAAACAGCTTGGGGGGCCCCGGGGCCCCAGCCAAAAAATGTGGGAAGTATACAGGAAAATCCTGGGGGGGACAGCCAGACCTAGGGCAGCCCCGAGACAGGCCAGAGCAACAAAACATAAGGTAGGCCGGGGGGCAGGGGCACTTGGGGCCCGGGGCCCGTCTGTGCATGGAGGCTGGGACCAGGCGGAGGCATGGGACCTGGAAGCCAGGATTCGAGAGCAGCGCAGGGTTGTGGCGGAAACTGAGGCCAGGTGGGCTCAGTTGTGCAAGGATAGGGAGGAATCGGGTACCCGTGGTGAGGCAAGCAAAAGGGCCAGAGAGGTTCCGCACGCCAAGGGGCCACAGCCAGCTAGTTCAGGAGCGGGATGTTGGGTATGGGTACCGCAGAACGAGGTGGGACGGGGCCAGGAGGCTAGTGCAGCCGAGGGGCAGGTCGGCACTGGAAGCCCCAGTGGCGCACATGGCCACGTGGGAAGAGGTAAGCCACTGCCAACAGCTGAGGTTGGCAGAAGAAGGGCGATGCCAACGGGGTGCAACATGGCCCAAACACGTTGGTCCGAAGCACTAGAGGGGTCTGCGGCGGCCTTCTCTACACCGCTGGAGCGGGGATACCACAAGGATGCTTTGCGCCATGTGGGCCAAGACACAACAACTGCAATGCCAACAAAGCCACGTGGGTATGTAGAGAACAGGTGCGAGTGGGTAGGAGAGGAAAAGTTGGAATTGGATTATGAGGATGACGGGGATGATTGGGAAGATGGAGAGATCCGGGATGAAGAGATGAGCGGCCTCAAGAAGGGGGGGCGAGGGCACAAGTGCGGCGCAACCTCTTCCTCTGCTTTTGTTTTACAGGACACCGTCTCGGCTGAAGGGCCATCAGGACTGCGGCAATCGACGTCACGTGGTAGAGCAATAAGGATAACGCCGCGCAACTTAGGGGAAACGGATGGAGGTAAGGGGAGATGGTGGTCAGTTTGGGGCGACGGGGGGGGGGGAGGTCGCTAAGGTGCCATGCACAAGCAAATCCATTGGTGTGGGAGATGGGACAGTTTTGGAGGCAACAGGGTTAGTATCAGGACAGAAGGGAGAGGCGAACAAGGACAATGAGGCTTCTTCCACGACAAGTACAGCAGCGGGTAGTCAGACGGCAGGGGATGACACGGGCACAGAGGACAGGGAAGGAGGAAGTCATAGGAAGCGACTCCCATATATGGGTTTGGCCATGCCACTGGGGTCTCATGTGGCTGACAAAACTAAGACAAGGATATGGAAACATGAATATGTAGACGTTTTTAAGCTTCTGCATAGGGACATACAGGCCAAGGAGGGATCTAAAGAGGAAGAATGGGAACTGGCCCGCAGGCCCAGGGTTCCCATCACAATGGACAATTGGACGTCCGCTTTCCTCATATTCGCTATTATATATTGTGAAAAGTATCCGGACAGGGCCATTGCGCTTTTCAAGTATATGGACATTATAAGAAAGGCACAGATGCATTTTGGGGGCTTTGCCTGGCTGAGTTATGATGAGGAGTTTAGGGCTCGGGTGAGTGTAAACCCTGACAAAACGTGGGGGGATGTGGACCCAGAGTTCTGGATTCAATGGATGGCACCAGCGCAGTCATCAGCGTCAACGCATACGGCGAGTGGTTTGCCGGTAGTATATAAGCCTTTTCAGGCACGCCCCACCCCGGGGGGGAGGGGCGGCGCAGCTAACAAAACACGGGTGTCCACCACGGGGCGTGTTGGAATTTCAACAAAGGGTTTTACTCACGACCACAGTGTAGGTTTAAACATGACTGCTCCAAGTGCGGGGGCCGTCACCCAGTCACTCAATGTTTTTCACTTTCCAGCCCAGCTGAACAATGGAGGGCATATAGAGGAAGGGGCGCGCAAGGTGCTACTGGGCCAAAGGGGTCCTACGCCAGTTAGTCTGGAGATGCTGTTGCCTTGGTTACGCATATATCCAGATGCGGATAAGGCTCGTCAGTTGGAATGGGGTTTTCGTGAAGGTTTCCGTGTGGGTTATCAAGGTCCCCGAAAAAGGAGGTGGGCTGACAACTTGCGGTCTGCCAAGGAACAGCCCCAGATAGTGCGGGACAAACTGGCAAAAGAAGTGGCTTTGGGGAGAATAGCAGGGCCATTTTATGATTGGCCAAGCGACCAACTGATGATATCCCCTTTGGGAGTTGTACCCAAAAAAGCGCCGGGTGAGTTCCGATTGATTCACCATTTGTCATGGCCTGAAGTTGCGTCGGTCAATGACTTTATTGCACAAGAAGACACCAAAGTGATTTATGCTTCAGTGGATGATGCAGTAAAGTTGGTTCTGAAGTGCGGGAGGAAGGCCAAAATGGCAAAATGTGACATCCAATCTGCCTTTAGGCTGTTACCCATTCATCCGGCAGATTTTGTCCTTCTGGGTATGCAGCTGGATGGAGCCATTTATGTGGACAGAGTGCTACCCATCGGCTGTGCAATATCATACGCTCTACTTGAAACCTTCAGCACTTTTTTGCAGTGGGTTTTTGTCAGAATAAGTGGCCACCGGATGGTGACTCACTACCTGGACGACTTCTTATTTGTAGGGTCAGCCACATCCGGGGCATGTGGTCGGGCGCTGGCAGATTTTCAGAGACTAGCTCACCAGACAAGAGTGCCGTTGGCCCCTGAAAAGACAGAGGGGCTGCTATCAGTTTTGACCTTTTTGGGCATCGAACTAGATGCAGACGCACTAGTGGCCAGATTGCCAGCGACAAAAGTGACAGAAATAATAGATTTTCTGGCGGAAGAAAGCACACTTTGCAAAATGGTGTTGCGAACAGCTCAAAAATTGTTGGAATACCTTAATTTTGCATGCAGAGTGGTGAGGGGAGGTCGAACATTTTGTGGACGATTGGGGCTATCCATGTCAGGAGCAGTGCTACCGCATCACAGGATAAGGGTTTCATTGGCCTTGAGAGAGGACATCAAAGTATGGGAAACTTTTCTTAAAAAATTCAATGGGGTACCCATGTCTTTCGGTGACATCAACACAGTGTGGCAGGTTCAAATGTTTTCTGATGCAGCGGGATCTTCGGGTTTCGGCATCTACTGGGACGGAAGGTGGTGCGCCGAGGCAAGGCCACCACAATGGCTGCAGCAAGGGAGGAGCATTGCTTTCCTTGAGTTTTTTCCACTATTATTGGCACTGGCAGTCTGGGGTCAGGAATTGGCCAACAGGACAGTGGTTTTTCAGGTGGACAACATGACAGTAGTGGAGTTAGTCAACAGACAGAGAGCTAGGGATCTCAGAGTGTTGCGCTTATTGCGTCAGTTTATGCTTAGGTGTTTATCTCTAAATGTTCTTTTTAAAGCTGCACACATACCCGGGGTTTACAACGAGATTGCAGATTCCCTATCTCGTTCACAGTGGCGGCGTTTTCGCGAGTTGGCGCCAGTAACGGAACGGAACAAGACTGCGGTCCCGGCAGACGTTTGGGAGTGGGGGGCATGATGATCACGGGGCTGGTGGAGATGTCTTTAGCGGTATCCATGCAGCGGAGTTACAGGTTTGCATGGTTGGAATTTCAATCTTTTGAGTTGTTTTGGGGCAATTTCTGGGAACAAGGTCCACGGGCCCTTGAGGCACGGGCTTTACGCTTTGTGCTTTTTCTGATTAAGGAAGGTTTATCCCCATCCACAATATGAGGGAAGCTGGCTGGGGTTCAATTTTATGGGAAACTTTTCTTTGGGTATGATCCAGCGCGTAATGATTTGTTAGGAAGGATGTTGAAAGGTTGGGGAGGGTCAGGGCTAGTGCGGTTAAACCAGCAAGAGAACCCGTTACTTTTGAAATATTGCTGGAGTTATTGCATGTGTTGCCAGTATGTTGTGCGAATGAGTACGAAGTGGGTTTATTTCGCTTATGTATGGTTTGGATGTTTTTTGGTGCTTTTCGAGTATCTCAACTGTTGGGCGTAGGGAAAGAGTTGGAGGTAAAGGTTAAAGAGGTTTGCATGCGTAGGGAAAGGTTGGGTATTTAGCTCAGGCGTTCAAAGACGGATCAGTTGGGGAAAGGAAAATGGGTATGGCTGGATAAAGGGGGGGACGAACTGGTGTGCCCAGTGAAAGAATGGATGGCTTGTAAGCAAAAGCTGAGTATGATGGGAGAAAGTGGGGTGTTTATGCATGGGCCAGGGAGGAAGCTTACTAGCTATCAGTTGCTGCAGGTTTTGAGGATGGCGCTTGGGCGGACGGGGCGGCGTGCAGTGGATTTTGGCACACATTCGTTCAGGATTGGCGCAGCTACAGCAGTGGCCCATCTAGGTTGGGACTGGGCTAAGATTAAGGCCATAGGTAGATGGAAATCTAGATGCTGCGAGCGTTATGTCAGGCCGTGATGGGTTTAAGGAACAGGAGGGTGGTGCAAGGTACGAAGACATAATGGGGGGGGGGGGATTTAGGTTTTCAGGTCAGCCTTTACAGTGTTTTTTCTTTACAGGATGTGTGGCTGGGCCACAGGAAGACAAGATGGTGACATGGCTGGTTGGTCATTCCTTCGTTCACTGGGTGGCGAAGTTTGCGGAAAAGCACATTTACGGCAGGTCGATGGGACTGCCTAGCAGAAACCACGATGTTTGTTGGTGGGGGAAGAGTGGAATGAGGTGGGGAAGTTTGCTTCCATTTATCACTGATAACATGCCGCAATGGGGATGTCCTGATTTATTACTGATTCATCTGGGGGAAAATGACTTGGTGAAGCTATCGGGCTCACTTTAATACAACTTATGCAGTGAGACTTGGAACTGTTGAAACAGAAGATATGCGGGACATGTTTTGTGTGGACAGAATTTGTGCTCAGACGAGTATGGAGAGGGGCAGTTAATCATGGAGCCATCGAGCGGGCTCGTAAAAAACTGAACAGGGTGATGAGAGTATTTTGCTGGGCTCAAGGGATCAAGGTCCTGAGGAATGAGGACATCCAAGAACAAGATGAGACATTGTTCAGAATGGATGGGGTGCATTTGTCGCAGTTGGGAAATGCATATTATCTGACAGATTTGAGGTTGATGTTAGGGGATTTATGGGGAAAGAAGCTATGGTTTAGAGAGCAGCCATAAAAAAAAAAATTTAAAAAAAAAAAACAGGAAGATTACGGTTTTTCCTGGGGTGGGGCGGCAAAACTCCAAGTGGGTTTTGTTGGATGGCAGAAGATGGGGGAGGGTGGAGAGCCAGATGCGGGCTTGTCCACCCTTCCAAGGGGAAAAACAAGGAGGTGAAGGATCAGAGTGGGGGGGGTATGTTACAAGCAAGGAGGGCATGAGAGGAATAGGGGAGTGTCTAGGGGAGGAGAATTGAAAGAAGGTTTTGGAAGTGAGAATGAGGATCAAGGGAATCTTTAAAAGTTAGGGTTGGTAAAAATGGGGGGTTACAGTTTAAAGTTTATGATGTACATGTTTATATCCTGTCCTAAATAAATGACCTTTTACACCAATGATGGGTGTCTCTGTATGTGTGTCCCTGATGGAGGGGCCCTCAGAGAGAGAGACTCGTTCTAGTCTCTCCGCGAGCACTTTCGGAAGGACAGGAAGTGGTGCAGAGGCACCGGATTGGTCTAAGGTAAGTGGGGGTGGGTTTCGTAAGAAGGGTTTATAAAGGGGGTGGGAGAGTGAGGTCGGCCTCTTTTCCGCGCCGACCAGTACCAGGAAGGGTGGAGTTTTGACCACCCACCCACCCGGCATTTTGGAAGAGGGTGAGGAAGGAGAAATGGCATTAGGGGGCATAGGAATGGGGGGAAGGAAGAAGGGGTTCTGAAGTCAGTTAGGGCAGGTGAATTTATAGGGTTTTTAGCAGAAGATGGGGGTGGGTGGAGAGCCAGATGCAGGCTTGTCCACCCTTCCAAGGTAAAAAACAAGGAGGTGAAGGATCAGAGTGGGGGGGTATGTTACAAACAAGGAGGGCAAGAGGAATAGGGGAGTGTCTAGGGGAGGAGAATTGAAAGAAGGTTTTGGAAGTGAGAATGAGGGTTTAAAAGTTAGGGTTGGTAAAAATGGGGAGTTACAGTTTAAAGTTTATGATGTTCATGTTTAAATCCTGTCCTAAATAAATGACCTTTTACACCAATGATGGGTGTCACTGTATGTGTGTCCCGACAAAGATACGTATAGACTCTGCTGCCTTTTTCGAGCTTTGTAAACAGTTACATTATCACACCAGAGCAGAAGGTTCATGAAATATGGAATGTTGTGCTAGCAAAAGCTGCTCTTCCGGTAACTCGATGCAGATTTGAGCAAACTGCACATACTTCAATCTGTGCCCCCCCATCGCAAATGGCTTGTAAATCTATAACTCTGGGGTTTTGATAACATAATCCCTGGTATACTATTCCAGTGAATCCGATTGGTTTTGATACTATGGTCTAATACAGCGCCTACTAATGACAAGGAGCTGAAGCGCTTGGCAAACAGGTGGCATGCTATTCCGAGAGAGCTCTGTGTTTATGGGTAAAAGGGAGCAATGCCCAGCTCCGGAAGAGGAGCTATTCTTTAGGCTTATTGAGGTATAAAAGGGTTCGCTCATTAGAGTGAACATCAGAAATGATCACGACAAATGTGCCATTCGCACTTCAAAATGTCTGCACGATAGGCATGATGACCCAACATTCATCGCCAAGGTCACAAGGGCGCAATGGACACCCTCTCAGCCCCCGCAGTTCGGGGAGTAGGGGGGCAACCTTCCTTACATAAAGAGGGCGCCCTCAACTTATCCCAACCCCATCCCCATACAAGGATATGGGTATTGATAGGGGCCGCCTCACCATTCCTTTCAGGGTCAGATTGTCCATTTTGCCTCTCGGGCATTTTCCAGTGGGCTGCAGGCTAAGATGCTGCTGTCAGACCATGACCAAAGCATGAAAGTCACTATACCTCATTGCAACCACATCCTCTGTAGAGTGGCGCTGGTTTGAACTTATTTGCCAGGGTTGATTTTGATTTCCAATCAGGCCCTCGTCATTACATCCTTGAATCACAATTGTGGGACCATGGCAGCAAATGACACAATGAAAGTTGTGTCAAAGCCTGGCACTTGGAACAGTGTACTTTTCAAATGGTGCAGAGAGATGTAGATTCCAATATAGTGATCAGATCACTTGAGTAATATGAAAGCAAGGCTTTGACCTGAGGCACAGAGGCCTGAGCTAATTATTTGACCTCCAAATGCGTAGTTAGGTATCTTCCATAACGTAGTAATACAGAGGTCCTCATTCACACGTGGTCACGACGTGTACGAACTAATATGTGGAATGTCAATTTTCACACATTTAACTTTATTTTCTGTTTAGAGAAACGTATTATTGCTGCATCATAATCCTGGTGAACTTCTTCATGTTTGACCTCCTGAAGTTAACCAGGAGCAGATTGCAGGAGTGCAATATTTATTGCACCAGTCATTACCCCATGCAGAGAACTGCTCAGGACTCAACATTCTAATCTATGTGCAAACGGACAGCTGCACATGCAACAGAATTTTGACCAACAGTGGTAACCTGGCTCTTGATATGCAAAAAACACAAGAAAAAACATTTAGTCAAATTTGTCTCCGTTTATAACTAGATTTGTGGCAATATTGCAGTTACGGGTTGCAGTAAGGCAATTACCAGAATCGTAGCATTACGGCAACTGTCTGACATAATGTAAGTGAATTCCCCGGTACTGTTATATCTCACTTTAGTGAAATATCAGGGTTCTCCAAGAAGTGCCTTAACAGCTAAACGTACAGTGGATAGTGCTTGGATGCTAGATTATCTCCAGTCCTAAAATACTTAAGATAACATGATTCTTGCCATCAGAGTTACATAAACGGTGCATTCATTAAAGCCATGTCCAATCATGTGACCCATTGGAGACAGAGTCAGCCTAAACAATTTGTAGGCGCAGTCTATCAATTCCAATGCCCCACAAAAGTTGGAGGGCCTGAAAATGTGCTTTTAATGATTCAAACTTTCCTATAAAAAGAGGCATTGTGTTTCTCCGAAACCTTTGCACTTTTAAGTACGCAATTTATTATTAACATGGCGACTAAGCCTGAATTTCATATTAACATGTGTTAGGCCATCCTTGAGCTCCAGACCCAACCACACGTGCTTCAGGAAACTCGTAAAAACAGAATTGTCCAGGTTTTGCTTTCTCATGTAACTCTGTACTAGTAGATGTAGTAACCACAGAACATCTGCTAGCGGCACCTACCGTACCTCATCAGATGCTTTCTCTCCAACAATCACTTTCTTCTGACCAAACCTTTGTTGTATTTCTCATCGTCCACTAAACGGTTACAAATGGCACACTATAAAACTACATAATAGATACATAGACCAGAGTAATACTTCTTATATTAAACGTTTGTCTAAAATGCTTGTTGGCCCATCCAGATGACATTATTTGAAAGTTAAAAAACTTTCCATATCAGAACCAAATTAATTGATGTCTATATAAATTGTGTTTACTGTTTATATTTAACACAAAAGATAGAAAATGAAAAATTCACAGTTGACATCCACATCTCTCTAGAGTTTAACACAAAAGAATTTCATGTGAAAAACAAATCTAGCTGTTAATTGACTGGCCTCACTGGGTGAAATGTGGCGTATCACAGGCCACTGAATCCTTTCCATGTGTCAAAAAGGCCGCTTTATCGGAACAGGTGCACATCACAACAAACATTCTAGGCTTACCAACTTACAAAACTAAACCTCACCATACATTCAATCAACTACACTTTTTGCAACACACGCTCAAGTCCCTCTCCCCACATATATAACCATTAAAATTCTATGTCATGATCTACTGCACTCTACATCACTTAAAACACCCCCTCCCACTCAACAGTGAATCTATTAACATCTAATAAACTTACGGGCATATTTATACTCCGTTTGCGCCGGAATTGCGTCGTTTTTTTTGACGCAATTTCGACGCAAAACGAACTCCATATTTATACTTTGGCGTTAGACGCGTCTAGCGCCAAAGTCCATGGAGTTTGCGTCATTTTTTAGCGTGGACACCTACTTTGCGTTAATGATATGCAAGGTAGGCGTTCACATCTAAAAAATCGACTCCGAGGCATGTGCGTCGGATTTATACTCCCGGGCAAAATTCACGCCCGGGAGTGGGCGGGTCAAAAAAAATGACGTACGGCCGTTTTTGCGACGTTTTTTAGCGCCTGCAAAAGGCAGGCGTTAAGGGACCTGTGGGCTCTGAAGGAGCCGAGAGGTGCCCTCCAATGCCCCCAGGGACACCCCCTGTCACCCTTGCTCACCCCAGGAGGACACCCAAGGCTGGAGGGACCCATCCCAGGGACATTGAGGTAAGTTCAGGTAAGTGTTTTTTTTTTTTTTTTTTGTGGCATAGGGGGGCCTGATTTGTGCCCCCCTACATGCCACTATGCCCAATGACCATGCCCAGGGGACACAAGTCCCCTGGGCATGGCCATTGGGCAAGGGGGCATGACTCCTGTCTTTGCTAAGACAGGAGTCATTTCTATGGGGGTTGGGAGTGAAAAAAAATGGCGCAAATCGGGTTGAGGCGAAAAAATTGCCTCAACCTGACTTGCCCCATTTCTTGACGCCCAAGCCCCATATTCCCCTACGCCGGCGCTGCCTGGTGTACGTCGTTTTTTTCCACACACACCAGGCAGCACCGCCGGCTAACGCCTGCTAACGTCATTGATTAAATACGGCGCCCGCATGGCGCTTCAGAATGGCGTTAGCCGGCGCTAATTTTTTTTACGCAAAACTGCGTTAGCGCAGTTTTGCGTCAAAAAGTATAAATATGGGCCTTAATCTTCATGTGACATAACCTTCAACTTTCTGTCACTTTCTGGTGTGAGCTTGTTCATACCTTTCCTTATAGCCGGTTTTGCCTATGTCAACAACCATGAACTTAAGTAATGCTCTGCAAACTTGTGGGCCAACCACCACTCCTGGCACCTGTTTCAAAGCGACAACTAATATAAGGCCTTTAACCCTTGCACACTTGTCTCAACCAAGGAGCCCCAATAAACCAAAATGTCTAAAACTGCATAAACCCATACACCATTTAACAAGAGGGAGGGGCGGTAAAATGCTTCTACAGCTAGGGGCTGTCACCGTGTGCACCTTTCACAAAATGGTAGGTGGCAGCTCCAAAATGGCTCCATATATATTCCTTGGGCTACATCCTTTAACGGATGCAGTACAAACCGCACACTCATCTAGGCTGCGCCTTAGTCCCCCAATGCCCCCAGGGGACAAACCTCTCTGCTGCACCTCAAAGTCTGATTGGGTGAAATGGGGCACATTGCAGACCACTGAGTCCTTTCCATGTGTCAAAAAGGCCACTTTATTGAAACAGGTGCACATCACAACAAACATCCTAGGCATACCGCCTTACAAAACTAAATCTCACTATACATTCAATCACCTACACTTCTTATACCCACCCATTAGTCCTACCCCCAGATATCTCATCATCAAAACTCTATGTCATGATCTATTGCACTCTGTAATTGAATCACTTAAAACTTCCCCTCCAGCTTAACAGTGAATCTATTGACATCTAATAAACTTAACCTTCATGTGAAGTAACCTTTAACTTACTGCCATTTTTCAGTGTGGGCTTCTTCATACCTTCCCTAACAGCCTGTTTTTCCTATGTCAACAACCATGAACATAAGTAAAGCTCTGCAAACGTGTGGGCCAACTGCTACCAGAAAAAGACAGTCCCTGACTTGTTATGCCCCTTCCCACCCAGCTGGCTATACTATGCTCATCCCAGCTGACTATACTATGCTCATAACACCTATGTACTTAATGACTTATGTAAAAACTCTTTGACCTCCAAAATGTATAACTCCATACGATACTTTGAAAGATGCACTCCATCGTCCCTAAAACAATCAATTGCATCAAGTCCTAAATCTGAGTGTTCAAGTCTAATTATTCCCACGTCTTTGCAAAGAAGTCTAATTTCCCTATCCACTTTTCTCCTGGCTTTATCTATGGCAGCTGCCTTGCAAGCACATCTCCAACACCAATGAGGAATAAACTTAGTCCAGACCACAAAGCAACCAGAACATAACACCTTAATTTGCCTCAAGTACTGTTTCATTGCTTTCATCAATGCTAATCCTTTGGCAACTTTTAAATAATTTTGCCCCCCAAAAGTATTGTCAAAATGTCCAGGCAAATCCTGTGGCTCATTAACTGGTTCAGTTTGGGTAGCAGTTCTTTCCACCACATGCCCTCTTTTCCATGCCATATTACCGAAAGGATGGAGCATCAAAACCAAGATTAGGTCCTTGAGCAATTCACCCTGCTTCCCGATCCATCCATTTGACAAAGGAATGACTCACGATCCACACTGCCGCGCCAGCAGCCAAGGGGCCTGGAACCGAACCTAGGAAAAGAAAATGATATAAACAACAGGTACAGAAAATTTACAACACATTCCCAACATCTGGCCAAACATATCTCTGAAAGCAATCTGACGACTATCTGCCCAAATGCATAATTTGTTCCCTAGACCAACCCAGCCTACCCGCTTCTGTCACTGGCACTGTATGAAAAGAATGTGTGCTAAAATTCTTAGGGATGAAACCCAGACCTGTAATCGCTTTTCTCAGCACCACTGATAGCTGAAAAGCTGCAACCGATCCTCTTGAACACGTGTCAAGTCCTCCCCATTGGATCCTGTCTTTGAACCTGAAGCTTTTTTCCTGATGTGGCTGGGCACACTGCCTTCAGTCCATGTGCTGGCAACCTGTCCGTCATACCTCTCCCTCTCTGATCTGTTTTGGACCGACGTAGTCGAATTTCTACTCCTTCTGTCCTAAACGTGATGCCCTACCACAACAGTCTGTTGCTACCTCTATGCCCCAATAGCTCTGACACCCTAAAAGCATCAAAGAACATTCATGTCATTAGTGTGGAAAAGAGTATGTTTTTGCTATGTGATGAACAGACTTCTAGCAAACTATGCACACCCCATAAAACAGTTGCCATGTAACTGGTTTCCTTTTGCACTTCAAGTGCCCCTGTTCCCTGGCCCAACCTTCCATCATCCTTTTCTCCAGTTCCTCTGCCTCCCCTGCTGATGGCACATAACCCCAAAGCAGCTTTCCCATGAATGCAATACCTGCCAGCTTCCCTGAAATTGTTATTCCAGACAACCCCTACTCTGTTAGCCACAAAATTGGTAGTACTATGTCCTCCATCTTTTCCCACTGCCCTGGATGCCAACAAGCCCCTGTGTCCAAGATTTCTTCCAATGCCTGGTATAATGCCTTAAGGGTGGACTCAGCCAAAGACCCTACCATCAGCTGCCACTTCCTCTGTCTCTTACAGTCCATTATTCCCGTGGCATTCAAGTCTTGTCCCTGTCAACCTCCATGGCCAGTCCATGGAACCTCTCCTACTATGAACGAGACAAAGCTTCAGCAATGTCATTGTTTCACCAGGTATATGCCTTGCTTTAAACAAAATGTCCTGCCTCAAGCCTTCTTTGACAAAACCCTGCAGCAATTTGAGCACCAGCTCATCCCTTGCAGATTGTTCATCGACTACTTGGACGTCTGCCATATTGTCCACTCTGAAAACCACCTTTTGTATTGCATTAAGGTTCCCTACAGAATGACAGCCACCAACAATGGGAACAATTAAAAAAATGCAATGCTGCGACCCCCTCGCTTCTAATGCTCTGACCATTCCTCTCAACACCAGCGTGATTTCCAGTATACACCAAACCTATGCCGCTGAAGCATCAGAATAAATCTACACATCCCCGTCCAGCTCCTGTTGTGGCATGATAGGAACCCTATTGAAGGAACCCAAAAAGAAATGCCACATTTGTAAATCCTCCTTCACTCCCGCTGACGAGCATTCGCGATGATACGGCATAGACTGTCCTGGTAAAGTTAATCTCAGTTTCCTACAAAAGGTCCTCCCTGTCCTTACCACTCAACAGGCAAAGTTTAAGTGACCCAATAGCACTTGCACCTCATGGATCATGACTTTGTTTTTTGCCAACATTGTGTCCAATAATAGTTCAATTCCTACTTTCTTGTCTTGCGGAAGGCGAGCCACCATCGCTTCCGAGTCCAGTTCAAAACCTAAAAATGACATTTTTGTCAATGGTCCCACAGTTTTTTCTGACACCAATAGGACACCAACATTCTCCATGAGCTCCTGAAAACGTACCAGCAACTGCTGGCAGACTGTGGAACCGTAGTCCGACACAAAGACAAAAATCACCTGAATAATGCATGACATTGTCATTTTCTGTTCACCATGGAAATAGCCACTGCAGAAAGGAGCTGGATTTCTCAAAAAAGCACATGATATCTAGCACCCCATGGGCAGTACCTTGTCCACATACCAGAGCCCTTCAAATTGAAAACCAAGAAGTTGAAAATCTTCAGCATGCACTGGTAGTAATCAAAATGCCAATTTAATATAGCATTTTGCCCTAAAGCTCACACTCCCGCCTGTTCTACCAGGTGCATTGCCACATCCACTGATGAATAGCATACTGATGACATTTCTTCACCAATGAAATCATTGACCGATTGGCCCTCTGGCCAAGACAAGTGTTGTACCAGTCTAAATTGACCAGTTTCTTTCTTTGGTACCACCCATTGCAGAGAGACAATCAAGTTTTCCATTGGCTATTCCTCAAAAGGGACGGCCATCCTTCCTTCCTTGACTTCTTTCTGCACTTTTTATCACACTACCCTTGGGTGGGCTGTAGCAGATCTTACATTTTCAGCCCACTGACGCCAACTAGGTCCCTCATATCCCAGACTGAATACCCATTGAAAACCCTCTTGAAGTATTGCTGCTTTTTCCTTGTGAGGATAAGAGTGCAACCACATTATTTTCCTGTCCAACTTAACCAGAGTATGAGCTTTTCCTGTTAGGTCCCCAGCCCCCTGACCTCCAGTGTAGCTCCAACAATTTGCTGCCTCTGACCCACCCGAAGACATGCTGCTACTGACCTGCATTGCCTCCTGTATGGGCCCATTGTGTGCTTGCTGTGTTCCCATAGCAGTGTATTAGTGCATGTTTCCCAGAGACTTTGGAACATTCATGCCTAAATTTACAATATTCCCTTGTGCACAACCCCTTGTTGTAGTCCCAATATGCACCTTTGGAATTACTTTGAGTTTTTGTTGTGGTACCCACCTCTCCTCGGGTGGGATGGGTTTGAAAGGGCTGATAAACTATGGCTAAACACTGGCAGTGAAGACTGTTTTCCTGAATTTAACGGGGCACATAGTATGATGCCATAAGTCTGAATCTATTTCTCCCCACTTTACCTTAGGATCCAAGGCTATTCATGCCCTGAATTCATTGTTGTTCTGTGCTCAAGCATTGCTGCCCAAGCTATAACATCCATATATTTGAATAAAGCTACACTCCTCTCCAGGTGTTTCTCACAACATACACTGCCATATATGAGAAACGCCACTGTCCAATTCTCTATGGCCATCAGTACTCATCAACGTTTCGCTAGCTCGTACTCCTCCTCTTTTGAACCTTCTTTATCCTTCAAAACCCTATGGATCAGTTTGAACATCTCCACATTCTCCCCATTCCAAATTTTCTCTTTAGTCAACAGCATCAAATGTGCCCCAAGTGGTTTGGTTACTCCCATGTAGGGAAGTTTCTTGATCTTCAATTCCTTACTCTCTTTCCCATCCCCGCTTTCTGCCTTTCATTTTCCCCCCAAGCTTTCTGGTTTACCATCTACTGTAGATGTATTTTGTACCTCTAACTTCCCCTTCGCATTCTCTGTATTAATAGTCTCTATCGCTGTATTTTTCACCTCGCTCTGAGGAGGCAAATGATCCCCTTCTTCTGTCCCAATATCTGTGTCTTTAACACACCTACCATTCTGTTACGTGTTTCACCCAGCTATCACCCGCATCCAGCATCCACCCCTGTTGACACTATCACGGGGCCCTCTTGTGTGCCTATTCTTGCACTCTTACCTGGCATTAAGTTCTGTGCCCACTCCAAAGCCTGTCATCTTGCCATTGGAAGCTGCTTCCGCATCCCAGAGATATCAACGGACCGGGCTGGTGCAGTAGAGGATGCCTGTAAGACATTACTGGGCAAGTGACTAAGCTGGCCTTGGTCCCCAGCGTGTCCCACGTCCTCCCACCACCAACCCCATTTTTGGGGGTGAGCACAAAGCGCTCCGTCCCCTGCAGTAATCTCTCTTTGGGCTTCTAACCACACCCATGTCACCCTAGTCACTTTCATTGGTTCGTGGGCTTGCCTTTTAAAATCTGCTTGCTTTTATTGGTGAAAAGCATGCATGCGTCATGCCTTTTCCGGTGTTCAGCCCACCTACACAGCACCGGTAAACTACTGAAAACATATACAAGGCTCCATGTTTTCAGCATGGTTGCCGGACTACTTTATCTTTTTATTTTCCACACAGTACGATCGCGCTGGTGTTTTGCTCTTTGTTTTTTTCTTTTAATTTATGTGGCAAGAAACGTCCGGTTTGGAGTTCACAACGCTAATAGCTCTAACTCGAGCAAATGCGAGACCCATTGCATTGCAAATGCTTTTTATGCCCTTGCCAACTCTTGATCCACAATCTCACCCTCCTCAATATCATCATCGTCATAATCCAACTCCAAATACTTCTTCCAGGCTGACCCTTCAGCACCGTACCATGCATCAGCCACATCCCATAGCACCTGATACCCTGCCCGTTCGGGCTAACTTCCACCTATTCCTGAGGGGCTGTACCAATCCCTCCCAGAATGTCCTGCAACGAAGACCACCATGACCCGTGTAGTCTTCCTTCCAAGGACGCCCTGTGTCTCTCCATGACCTGTGTAGTCTTCCTTCCAAGGACACCCTGTGTCTCTCCATGACTGTAGCAACACAAAAGGATGATGGTCGGAGTGCTAAGCAATGCAAACACTCACCCCCAGTCACATATCTGGATTTAATCCATCCTTCTTTTGCTCACCATGCCACCCCAGTTTGGACCCAGCCATATGCAAATCAGTCTTGACCCTGTTCCTCATGGGAACAGTCCAGCCCGAACTACCATGCCAGGTCCTCCCTGGACCAGAAACAAGAATCCTGTGACTTGTTTCAGGGTGTCACCCTTCATCAGCCAGGCAAGCTTGAATCCAGTGGCACAGTGAGCAAGGGACCCACGTCTGGGCATACCCTTTCCACTTAGGGCAACATTAGCAACACAAAAGAATAATGGACGGAATGCTGAACAATGCAAACACTCACCCCCAGTCACATATCTGGGTTTAATCCATCGTTCTTTTACTCACCAGGCCACCCCAGTTTGGACCCAGCCATATGCAAATCAGTCTTGTCCCTGTTCTTCATGGGAACAGTCCAGCCCAAACTACCAAGCCAGGTCCTCCCTGGACCGGAAACAAGAATCCTGGGACCGGTTTCAGGGTATCGGTATCACATTTCATCAGCCAGGCTAGCTTGAATCCAGTGGCACAGTGAGCAAGGGACCCAAGTCTGGGCATACCCATCCCACTTAGGGCAACTTTAGCAACACAAAAGGATGATGGACGGACTGCTGAACAATGCAAACACTCACTCCCAGGCCTCTCTGTGCTATGTGGGTTTTTGTGCTAGGTAACACAGCAACCCGCTCCTCACCAGGACCTCCAGTAGGCTGCTCATCTGTCTCCCTCCCCAACACTCTCTCCTGCCATTCAGCCTGCTGGGGCCCTTTTGAGCCAGCCCCGTTTACTCCAGTTGAATTGATCTTCCAGCCCTGCCAGCCTCCCTAGTGTGTTTAACTTCTCCTTGCAAACTCCCCTGCCCTTTAGTATTGAAGCCCCCGCCTCCTTGCCTCAGCTCTGGCCTGAATGGCTTGGGGGCTGTCAGTGCTTGAGAAGCAGACACTGTCATCCTTACCTGGCCCTAGCCTGTCTGCGTAAGTGCCCACTCAGGCCTGAAATCCTGCTGTCCAAAACCTTCTCCACACTGTTAAATTGCCCGTGGCTGAGCTGAGGCTTGTGCTCCCTGTCCCTCATTCCTGCGTTCAGGAATTGGGGCTTACCTATACACACCTCCTCTCCCCTTCGCAGCTGGTTGTGGCCTTCTCGTGGCCTGCTGGTGTCCATTCGTCCAAGAGCCCCTCCAGCTCGCATAATGCTTGCCGTTCATACCCCACGGCCCATCCCCCCGCCCACCCCCACTGCTCGTTAATTTCAGGTTTGCATGGCTTCTCGTAGCTTGATCGTGCCCATCTGACTTCGAAGCCCTTCCGCCTCCCAGGGCATGCTGCAAGAAAATATATATCATGCTGCGTAATGCGGCACATTTTGTGATACTATTCCTCATTATTTTGTCATACTTACTCATGTTAGCGCTATTTTAGCAAAGGTTATACCTCATTTAGGGCCAGATGTAGGTAGAAAACATTTTGCGAGGTGCAAATTGCGAGTCCCAGCGACTCGCAATTTGCACCTCGCAAAATGTTATGCAGAAAGGTGTCTCAGACACCTTCTGCGACTCGCTATGGGGTCGCAAAGACCCACCTCATAAATATTTATGAGGTGGGTCGCAGTTTGCGACCCCATATCGAGTCTAGGCACTCACGGGGATGGTGGCCTGCTGGAGACAGCAGACCTCCATGTCCGTGACTGCTTTTCAATAAAGCAGTATTTTTTTTTCTCTTTGCAGCCCGTTTTCCTCAAAGGAAAACGAGCTGCAAATAGAAAAAATACCGAAACCTTTTAGTTTTTTTTTTTTCAGAGTAGGCAGTGGTCCATAGGACCACTGCCTGCTCTGAAAAAATATTATTGTGAGCATTCACAAAGGGGAAGGGGTCACATGGGGACCCCTTCCCGTTTGCGAATGAGTTACCATCCACTTCAAGTGGATGGTAACTGCGAGTTGATTTGCGACCGCTTTCGCGGTCACAAATCAACTCTACATCGCGGTGCGACTTGCAAATAGGTAGGGAACACCCCTTCCTATTTGCGAGTCTGAAACACATTTTGCGAGTCGGTACCGACTCGCAAAATGTGTTTCAGCATCGCGTAAGGGCTTTTGCGCCTCGCAAACAGCGTTTTTCGCCGTTTGCGAGGCGCAAAAGCCTTCTTACATCTGGCCCTAAGAACCACTTTAGCACCCAAGTACAGCAATAGGTTACTGAAAGGTGACAAGTCAGCCTTTATGAATGGCCTCCACTGCGCTCCAACACTCGTCAACACGTTTTTAGTAACTTTTGATTAGTTTGAGCTAGAAACATTTTTTTAAAGTTAAAATCTGCAAAATATGCAGAAGATAATGAATAAGAAGGGCAATGCAGCAAAATCATAATAATGTGGAAAACGCTGCAGCATCACATATTTCCATTGGCCATGATTGACTTATTGTCACTTAGAATAATTCTAATAATAACATTACTAATGTCCCGTACGCACTGGGAGTTCTGTTCCAATGCTGTTGTGTGTGTGTGGGGGGGGCGAGGGGGCATTAAAAGTGTGTCCAGTCAGGACATAAATTAAGCCTTTTCAAACAAAATCAGGTTTGCCTACCGAAGGTTTCCGATTGGGGAAGCTGTCGCCGCTCTGATGTCAAGAATGGTGGACCCTGAATGAGATCACAGAAGGCAGAGACGAGTGGTCCGGATATCTGCGTTTGTTTGGGCAAAGGTATCTATATGTATGACGAGAGAGAGGGGGACTCTACATTGAGATAGACCAGAAATAAACCGGATGAAGGGAAAATGGACACGCATACAAAACTGTGTACAGGTTTCATATTCTCTTTGTTATCTTATTGTAGATCTCAAGAGCTATTAAAAATTGGCTGCTCCTTTCAAATCTTCAATTAAAGTTGACTTGTTTCAACCCATTTTTCAGAACGCATATTTGCTCGGACATGGTCAGATTTCTAGTTCAGTGGCAACCATCAGATAAGTCTACCTCCAGTTAATATCTTTTCACAATTTATGTCTTCATGTATTTATTTCAGTATACGTAGTTTGTGCTACATAATTATTTCCATTTGAACCATTATCATGATTCCGTGTCTAGAACTGCTAAAGGTAACAGAGAATCGCAACAAACCGCAGAACGCATGTCAGGTTATGACTGGGTGCATAGACTCAGTTTGAGAAAGGACTGTCATTTCATTTTAAAAGCGATCAAGAATATATTGTTAGATTATCATTTGGTGTTATTATCTTAATCCTGGGCACTCTTGCACTCTGGTGAAAGAGTACGAAGTTTAAAAATTTATGTTAGATACAATATTCATGTTATTATAAACCAATTTCATACTTCCCGTCCTTGTAAAACAATTTCATTCTTACAATTCTTCAAGAAAGGTGGTGGGCAATATTTGGAACTAAAGCAAAATGTGCATATAAATGATAATTTATAACGTCATTAAACAAGTCCTGATCTTGTGAGCATACAATTGAGGCGATATCCGCATATAATTGAGCCACATCTTGCAAAAACTGGAGGAACTATTTTAGGCTCTCAGGCCCTTTTTATGAAAGGTTAACAAAGTTACCGTGGACCTGTCACGATTCCCACTGAGATTTCTGTTGCTGAGAGAACCTGCGAGGAAGAGTGGGGAAATACTGAGAGAATTGGACTGGAAATTGTTCCTGGTAATTCCTCATCTCTTTTCATTCCAGACACCTACGGGCAGATTTATGAAAAGTGGCACCTAGTGCAATGTCACTTTTCCTGTGCCCCCCTAACACCACCATGGTAGCACCGTATTTAGAATATGGCACACCATGGTGGAAGTTAGGGTGACTAGCGTCCAGATTTTTTACATTAGTCTGGCGCTTTGCAGGATTAGCGTAAACATTTATGACACTAATCCTGAAAAGCACCCAGAGGTCCACTGTAATCAATGGGAGACTCTTTTTAATGCCACCACTTAGCAGGCATTAAAAAATGCTGATAAAAATCTCATTGATTCCTTTGCACCATTTTTAAGACCCCCTAGCGTTGGAATGTCCCTTTGCATACATTATTTGCATACATTATGCCTGGCACTTTGTAAATATTGCGTAGCGTTTTCCCCCTTCCAACGCCACTTTAACATCAACAAAACTAATCTAATGTGGCATTGGAATGGCACAAGGCCAACATAAATCTGGCTCCTGTGTTTTTTCCAGCTTAGTAGCACAAATTCGGCCTGAGGGCATTGAAGCACTTTACAAGAGCACCAGATTACGTTCCCCAAGGTCAGATTATTTTTTTAGGCACTAGGAGATTAAGAGATTTGTTCAAAATCATCATAGAATGTTGAGCCATAACCAGTACATGAACCAGGTGAAGTCAGCAGCTCTGGCCATTAGACTAAATGTGGAATTAATAACCCTGCATTCGGGGATCACCTAATGAGGCCCTTTTTTGTTTTCTCAAAACATTACTTATAACAACCACATTTTAGTTGGATCCAGAACTTTCTGTGTTGTATTGTCAATGGCGTCCACCGAGTTTAGACACTGAGGCCTTCTGTGTGATGGTTGGAATTAGTGCTAAATTCTGTGTTTATATCTAGTAAAATGTCATTTCTGGCCTGGGGGTCTGTGGCCCGACTATTGCCTACACAAGTGTATAGATGTGAGACAGTTTCCAGGGTGGTTTACAGGTCAGCTCTGGCATTGATTCAGATGCAAACGTTTGTATAAGCACACGTTCTTATGGGCTTCAACTGCGGACCAGAAGACCTAGGTTTTCTAACACACTATTATCAAAACCATATCCTGTTATGTCTCCACCTCATTTCCACTCTCTATTCTCTGCCGTTTTGTTGCATTTATGCAGTCTACCTGTATCCCTGCCTTCATCTTTCTACCCAGTTTCATGTCTATCTATACCATGCAGGGGGAGTGGATGGTGGGACAAATCAATGGATGTATCATGTTCCACATCGATATAAAGTAGACAAAAAGTGATGAATGGAATGCTTGAATTTATTTCAACCACTGGCAATTACTTGGGGCCACACATCAGTCCATCATTATTTTGAACACCACCCCACCTCAGTTTGGACCCGGCCATCCGCAAATCATTGAGGATTTTGCTCCAATAGAACAGTCCATCCACCACTGCCAGGCCAGGTCCTCCCTGAACCGGAACACAAACAACCCTGGACTGGTTTCACCTTTGTTATGGACTCATCAGAGTGGTATAGCTTGGTTCCAGTGACATAGGACCTCATTACGAGTCTGGCGGTCTCATGACAGGCTGGTGGTGAAGACCGCCACATTATGAGTGTGGCAGGTTTGCCTCTGCCAACCCACCGCATCCCCACTCGTACCCCCAGGGCAGTTGGACCCGCTGGGCTGGAGAAGAGCATCTCTGATCCGGTGGTCCAATCAAGACGGCCGACGGTATTAGGAGTCGGCATTCCACCAGGGTTTCCGCTGCGGTAGCACCTCCACGAAAACCCTGGTGGAAAGGCTACTGGTGATAAGGAATGTCTTCCCTGTCACTGGCAGATGACTCCCCCCCTCAGCAAGGCCAATACCCCCACCCCTCCATACCAGAAACCCCCAACCCCCTTCTAAGACAGCACCCCCTCCCCAAACCACACCCACCCTTCTAAGACAGCGCCCCCACCCCCGCAAACACGCACACACACAAAGACACCCACATGCACCCCGCATACACTCATTCACGCACATCACATACACTCGTTAACGCACCTCGCCTACACTCACACACTAACACTGACGTACACGCATTCACTCACAAGCATCCATACACGCATTCACCTCAACATTCATACCCACACTTACCTCAACATTCATACCCACATTCAACCATGCATACACACATACATTCACACACCCAAACAAACACCCATACACACACACACGGGGGTCATTCCGACCCCGGCGGACGGCGGGCACCGCCCGCCAGGCGGAGACAGCCAAAAGACCGCACCGCGGTCAAATGACCGCGGGGGTCATTTTGACTTTCCCACTGGGCGGGCGGGCAAGGAAAGCCCCAGCAACGATAAAGCCGGCTCCGAATGGAGCCGGTGGAGTTGCTGGTGTGCGACGGGTGCAGTGGCACCCGTTGCGATTTTCAGTGTCTGCTTTGCAGACACTGAAAATCTTAATGGGGCCCTGTTAGGGGGCCCCTGCAGTGCCCATGCCTCTGGCATGGGCACTGCAGGGGCCTCCACGGGCCCCACGACACCTGTTCCCGCCAGCCTCTTCCTGCCGGTGTAAACCGCCAGGAGCAGGCTGGCGGGAAGGGGGTCGGAATCCCCATGGCTGCGCTGCTTGCAGCGCCGCCGTGGAGGATTCCCTGGGGCAGGAGAAAACCGGCGGGAAACCGCCGGTTTCCCTTTTCTGACCGCGGCTTTACCGCCGCGGTCAGAATTGCCCCTGAAGCACCGCCAGCCTGTTGGTGGTGCTTCCTCCGTCCCCGGCCCTGGCGGTCCATGACCGCCAGGGTCGGAATGACCCCCCTACACACACCCATACACACACACACACAGACAACACCCATACACACACACTGTTAGACTTGGCATCCTTGGCGTGGTCTCCCCTAACGTTTTGCCTCCGTTTCCGAGGTTGTTGATGTGTGCTGGACTCTGTTTTTGCTGTTTTTGTTACTCTGGGCACATTTTCACTGCTATCCAGTGCTAAAGTGTAAGTGCTCCTATGTAAAATGTATATGTAATTGGATTTCCATGATTGGCGTATTTGAGTTACTGGTAAGTGCCTAGAACAGTGCACTAGAGGTGCCCAAGGCCTGTAAATCAAATGCTACTAGTAGGCCTGCAGCACTGGTTGTGCCACCCATATTAGTAGCCCTGTAAACATGGCTAAGACCCGCCACTGCAGTGTCTGTGTGTGCAGATTTGAACTGCCAATTCGACCTGGCAAGTGTACCCATTTGTGGTCTTAAACGTTCCCTTTTCTTACATGTAAGACACCCCTAAGGTAGGCCCTAGGTATCCCCATGGGCAGGGTGCAGTGTATGTTTAAAGTAGGACATATACTAATGTGTTTTACATGTTCTGACAGTGAAATATTGCCAAATTAATTTTTCACTGTTGCAAGGCCTATAATCTCTCATAGGTTAACATGGGGGCTGCCTTTAAAAATGATTAAAGCGTAGATTCCCTTTGGGAGCAGATAGACATGTGGAGTTTGGGGACTCTGAGCTCACAAACTAAAAATACATCTTTTGGTAAAGTTGGTTTTGAGGTTGTGTGTTTGAAAATGCCCCTTTTAGAAAGTGGGCAATTTCTTGCTTAAACCCTTCTGTGACTCTGCCTGTTTGTGGATTGCCTGTCTGGGCCAATTGACAGTTGGGCAGTTTGCACCTCTCTCTAGACAGTTACACAAAGGGATCTGGGGTGTAGCCTGCATATCCTGATGAGCCATCTGTGCTAGGAGGGAGGGGAGGGGTGGTCACTTACACCTGAAAGGGCTGTGTCTGCCCTCACACAATGCAGTCTCCAACCGCCTGGTGTGTGTCTGCGGCCTGGCCTGGGCAAGGCAGGATTTCATAAACAAGATAGACTTTCCTTTGAAGTGAGCCTACTTCAAAGGCCAAAATGGGTATAAGAAGAACATCCAAAACCACAGACTTTAGATCACTTCTGGACATCAAGAGGAACCTCTGCCTGGAGAAGAGCTGAAGAGCTGAGGAGAAGTGCTGCCCTGCCTGTGACTGTGCATTATAAGCTATCCTGCAGTTGCTGCTTCTTCCTGTGCAAGGGGACAGAGACTGGACTATGTTGTGTATTCCTGCTTGTGAAGAAATCTCCAAGGGCTTGTCCTGAGCTTGCCTCCTGTTGTTGAAGTCTCAGGGCCATCAAAGACTTCTCCTGCCAGTACCTGGACTCTCTGCTGAGAATCCTACCCTGCCATGTGGTGCCCTATCCAGTTCCTGGGGCCATGGAAGGTGAAGCTGGCAGACCAAGACTGAAAATCCATGCACCGACCACCCCTCGGGGAAGATTTTGACTCACTTTCCGAGATGCGGCTGAGAAACGATGCTCCACCTGCATTGCGGCCGGAAAATCGACACTCACAGCTGGAGAAACGATGCGCAACATCTGCTGCCGGAGGCTGATAATGTTGCAACCCACACAGCGTGGTTTCCTGACACTGTGCGGATGGATTTTTGACGCAACAACGCACCGCTCTCCTGCGGAGATAAGAAGCAACGCACGCCGCCGCGACGGGAGGAGGAGAAATGACTCATGATCTCGCTAGCAGGTGAGAAATTGACAGATCGCTAGCCTTTTCCGAGGCACACTCGCCTGTGCGTGTTATTTTTCAACGCTAACAGTATTTTTTTTTGTTTTCTCAAGGATTTAAGACTCTTTTGCTTTAAATTTAATAACTTGACTTGTGTATGTCGTATTTTTGTTGTTTTGGTCTTATTTTGTTTATATAAATATGATCTATTCTTCTAAACATGTGTTGTGTCATTTTGTAGTGTTTTCACTGAGTTACTGTGCGTGTTGGTACAAATACTTTACACCTAGACTCTGAAGTTAAGCCTGCCTACTTGTGCCAAGCTACGAAGGGGGTGATTGGGGGTTAACTAAGGGTGATTCTTCTTTACCCTGACTAGAGTGAGGGTCTTTGCTTGGACAGGGGGTAATCTGACTTCCAACCAAAGACCCCATTTCTAACACACGCATACACACACATATATGCACATACGCAGACAACACCGACTTACGCACGCACACACGACACCCCCCACCCTCCCACCCTCCTCCCCTGTCAGACGCCCGACTTACCTTGTCCGGTGAGGAAGTTGTCCCGCAGGGGACAGGAATGGGTGCTACAACCACAGGCAGCACCCTGCCATCAGGACACTGCCAGGCCATATTACAGGTCATAATACGGCTGGTGGAGTACTTCTGGCGGGAATGGGGATGGCGGTGGAACCACCCATGCGCCTCCACCTTCCAGAACGACTACTGCAGGATTTCCACCCAAAATGTGGCAGAAATCCTGCAGTACTCGTAATATGGAGGGTGGAAGATCGCCAGCACTGGAGGTCTTCTGGTGCCCAAGGCTTAGGCAGTCTTCTGAAAAGACCGCCAAAGTCGTAATGAGGGCCTTAGTGTGCACAGGACTCATGCCTAAGCATACCTATACCATCTAGAGTGACACACAAAAGCACACAAAAAAGTGAACAATGGAATGCTTATATTAATCTTAGCCACTGGTATTTACTCAGAGCTGCATCCCAGTTCATTGTTAATTTGCACACCATACTACCTCAGTTGGGATTCAGCCATATGCAAGCCTTTTTGCTATTGTGGCGCATAGCACTTTTGTGTCTCCTGTCATCATAGCTAGAGGGTAGTATGGGGCCCATTGCTCAGGATTCTTTCTGGGTTTGGGGGCTATTACGATTAACGCCTCTCACATGGACTTGTGAAGGCAGCCCTTTTCCAGAGACTCCATAATAACTCACAAAATGTTTCAACTACTACTAATGCCCCAGAGTATGCTGAATATAGCTTAGTGGAGATTCCATCCACTGTCAGCAATTTATTCTCTTTATTTCTTGTAAACAGACCAGTAATTCTTCTCTTGTTAGGAGGTCATCCAATGACAAACTCAATTTGAGGTACAGTTTTAACAGATTCTAGTCAGAAAAGTTTGTAGCACATCTGGATCCAGGGGTCCAAGTGTTGCATACAGTGTCTCCAGATATTCTTTTAAAATCTTATTAATCACCTGATGTGTGGCTTACAATGCACCACTGCTATCCCATAATCATAGGATTGGATTTCTAGGTACTGCCATCTTCAGAGTCTATTCTAAGATCCTCCACAGTCTTTTCCCCTCCTTGTACAGCATCTGTTTGCATAAGGCATACAAGAACTTGTCTAGGGATATAAAGAGCTATTGGTGCTGCTATTGGTTTCTCCGTAGGTCAGTGTGGAGCTCAGGTCTTTGTACCATTTCTTGCTCTAACTTATTAAATTTGTTGTCCATTTAAAGTATACCAGTTTTCAGTTTTAGACTGCCTCCATAAATTTCTCTATTCAGAACTCCCTCAAATATACTTTCATGGCCTCCTGCTCCATCAGTCTATTAGCTGCAATGCCAAGTAAATGCTGTGAGTGTGGCCACTGGGTATCCAGTGGGAATCTTAGGCCTGCTTCTGCGCCAAGTTTGTGGGAGGCACTGAAGTGACTGGTCAGACAGATCCAACTACGATATCAAGAGTCTGAGCACACATCCAAAAGGGTGTTTCTAACAAATATATAGAGTATTCTGTTTTATGTATTGTGTGATGCTGAGTGAAAAGAATCGGTTTAATCCAAGGAACGGTGGGCATTCCACAAGCCTAGCTGGTCTCTGGTCTCTCGAAGATGTCAAGTGAGGAATGTTTTTGGCCATTATCTGTCATAGGGTCATATTAAAATCCACAGTCCATAACAGAGGGAGGTCGAGCAACCACAGGGAGAAGGTCATATAGGGCATGCTAGGGGTGTATACATACAGTAGGCACCTGTCTGTTCCTGACCCTCCAGCAGCCAATGGGCCAAAATGTATCATCCCTCTAGGTACTTGTGTAGTATTATGTTTTCAGCACAGTTCCACTACCTGTCAATATGACAACCCCTCTGGCATAGGTAGAATACAAAGAGCAGCACAGTTCACATCTTCACTTGTAATTTTCCAAGTCATTGCTCAATAGGTGGGGATAACATTTTGGAAAAACACTATTCCCACCTATCTGTAATCGATTATGACAGCACTCATCATAATCTTATAGTTATTTGGCCCCCCTACATTCCATGTCATAATACATATTCTGCTTTTCATTTTCATGTCTTGCCTGCTGACAGTTCATGTGCTGTCACAGCAAGGGTTTTTGTTTTTTGTGAATGCCTTGAAGCCCCTCATTGTTTATCATTCGTAGTCATCAATGTCACTATTCTTTGGTGCCTTTTTACTGGCCAGTGCAAGGCTTTTTAAAATTTGTATCTTCACAACACTGCCACCAAACAAGGCCCCATCTCCTTTATCCCCAACTGTTATGATATACGTTGATCACTCACCCGTTCTCACAGAAGTGTTGTTATACTAAAAAACGTTTGCAGTAGATCAAAAACATCAGATGTTTATATAGTTGAGATCGTTGTTAATATATTGCATTATAATTGCATTTATAATGCACATAGCTTTGAAGTACTATAGGAGAATTCAGTGGCAACTAAGGAAACCACACATTGCATCCCACTCAACGGCATGCAATACAATCCCACTTCACACTCCACACAATGCTAGTCTATGCCACACAATGCCACTCCACGCCACACAATGCCATTCCACTCCAATGCACTCTACTCCACTACACTCCAACACAGCCAGTAGATCTCACATTGCTGAGACCTGTTGCATTTACCAATGCTTATATCATTAGTGGCAGCATACAGTCTTATTCAGCGCTCAGTTCAAACCTCAATCGACATGGAAGTATTGTCACAATTAACACTCCTGTCTCCTGAATGACATCTAAGCTGTGAACATTAATTACTTCATTCAACCCATAAATCACAAAGGGCCACATTCACAAAGTTAAACTTACACTTTTGGAGTAAGAGAACTCAGCACATAAAAAGATAGTTCAGTCTTTGCAGCTGTAAATATACTGCACATGAAATTACACTTGCAGTTTGTGAATTGCAAAAAAATAGTACATTTACACCAAAAGTGTAAGCTTACCTTGGTGAATACAGCCCCAGGTACTCATCCTGGAAGTCGAGCAGGGTACAAGGCATTTACTACCAGCAGGTGTTCACACTATTCACTGATTAGGGATCTGCTACAGCATGGTGGCTAAATTTAATAAGGGGTTTCCATTATTTTGGAGGTAAAGGATTTCAGCTTGGGGTTGCTCACCAACTTACCTGCAAGCTGCCATCTTGATGCACATGCGCCCATTAAAAAAGTTATTGGAACATCTTAAATTTGTTTAATATGAGAAATGAAAATTTAAAGGTGTGAAAAATTGCATTCAGTTACATTTTAAAATGCATGTTTAACATGATATTAACGTTGTAATTTTTAAATATATTATTAAAGGAAGAAAATTATATCTGTTCAGTTCATTTTAATAAATGTCTCCAGTTATAAAAACAGCATTTTCTATTAATTTTGTAATTTTAATATGTTTCTCTTTTGATATTTGTTTAATAAAAACATTTTACAATGTTATCTAGATATTTTAATATATTTGTGTGTTTCGAAATATAAATTAAATTGTAATTCTCCTTCGAGTTTTACATTTTCTTCAGTTATTTTTGTGTATTCTATATTATAGAAATCACTCTTATGTGTAAGTCTACTTTAACTGTTAAAATACTACATTTTATATGTATTTTGTCTTGTTTGGTATTCTTATATTTACTATATTTTAAAAATATATATTTTTGTTGTCAATATTTTCATACTTACTGCTACAAGTACTGAAAGTCCGCTCTGTAGCCGGGGAGCGCTGTGTGAAGCCGGGAGCGAGGGCAGTCTGGAGACGGAGCGGAGAGCTGAGGGCGCTGGAGCAGGATGGGACCTTCTCCCGGGGCTGGAGCAAAGCAGATAAGGGGACTGGAGACCCTGGGACTGCGGGGGGCATCCAAGGAGCCCCCCCAGCCCCTGCAGAAGAGCGTGGGAAACCCGGCAGCGCAGTCACTCCTCCTCCTCCTGTGAACCTGGGGTCATCTCCCCTGCCTCTGAGCAGAGCTGAGCACCTCCCGCTGGTGCCTTCACCCCTCCTCACCTACCTCTATCACCCCTCCCCCTGGTGCCCTCATCTGCCCCTATCACCCCTCCCCCTGGTGCCTTTACCCCTCCCTGCTCCCCACCTGCCCCTATCACCCCCTCCCTGAACCCTGATCCCCAACTGCCCCTATCACCCGCCACCTGCCCTTATCACCCTCCATCTGGTACCATCACCCCTCCCCTACCCACCGGCCCCTATCACCCCCTCCCTGAACCCTACTGCTCACCTGCCCTCCCCTGGCCCCAGCTGATCATCTCCCCCTGGAGCCTTCACCCCTCTCATGCCCACTTGCCCCCCTCTGACCACAGCTGATCACCTCCCCCTGGAGCCTTCACCCCTCTCCTGCCCAACTGCCCCTGTCACACCTCCCTGAACCCTGCTCCCCACCTGCCCCCATCACCCCCCCTCAACCCTGCCCCCCACCTGCCCCTATCACCCCTCCTCTGACCAGAGCTGAGCAGCTCCCCCTGGTGCTTTCACCCCTCCCCTTTCTCACCTTCCCCTATCACTCCCTCCCTGAACCCTGCTCCCAACCTACCCCCATCATCCCCTCCCTCAACCCTGCCCCCCACTTGCCCCTATCACCCTTCCTCTGACCAAAGCTGATCACCTCCCCCTGGTGCCTTCACCCCTCCCCCTGGTATCTTCTCCCCTCATCTCCTGCCCCTATCACCACCTCCCCAAACCCTGCTCCAATCGCACCCTCCCTTAACCCTGCTTAACCCTCATGTGCCCCTATCTCCCCTACCCCTGGTGTCTTCACCCCTCCCCACCTGCCCCCTATACACCCTCCCTCCTCCCTAAACCATGCTCCCTACCTGCCCCTCTACCATAACACTGCTCCTCACTTCCTGCCCCATCACCTGCTCCCCTGCCCCTATCACCCCCTCTCCTTCTGCTCGCCTCTAACTGCCCTTACCACCCCTTCCCTTAACCCTACTCCTCACCTACATCGATCACGCCCTCCATTAACCCTGCTCCTAAGCTGCCCCTATCACCCCTCTCCTCACCTCTATCAGCTCCTATCACCCCTACCTAAATTGCTGCTCCTCACCTACGAAAGCCTTCCTCACCCCATGTCACCCACTGTAACCACCCACTCTCTTCATCACCCCGCAGTCCTCCCCAGCCCCTCTATTCATCACCCCACAGCCCACCCCCTCTCTTCATCACCCCACAGCTCTCCCCTGCCACTCTCTTCATCACCCCACAGCCCCCCCCTGCCACTTTCTTCAGCAACCTCGCCCCACACTTTCCCACGTATATCAACTCCCCTTGCACTCACTCCCACACTTAACCTCCCTCCCCCTCACCAACCCTGCAACTGCCCCTGGCTTCAACCCATCCTGCCCCAGCTCCTCAACCTCCCCTGGCTTCACCACCTCTATCTACCCCTCACTGTCGCCTGCACCTAACTTCAGTGAGGTGACCGGGGGGGGTGTTGTGCTTAAGATATTTGAGTGTCAAGTGGAAGATGGAGGTATACCCCAGAAATGCAATCTCCACCCCCATCTCTGGTTCCGTACCTGAGCTGTATACAAAGGGCTGTGGGAAATGGTAATTGTAATGGACAAAGCAAACTGGTCACCAGAGCCCCCTAGACTTCTGTGAGGACCCACGGCCGCCTGGATCCGACCCCTCACTTCCTCTCGCAGCCCGCCCCCCAGAGAGCGGGCACAGGCTCCAGGGTGGGCATGGGGGGTGGGCACCCACCAGGTCTCACCTGGGAAAACAGCCGTCCTTGGCACCGAACCACACCTTATCAATAAAGACCCGATCAATCGGTGTGATCCTCCACAGCTAGGTGAGGATGGCACCTCCCCTCCCCTTACACACCAGGGGCTGAAGGTGACTCCCACCGGCAGCGCATGGGCCTGGTCTCTCCGCACGATGCCCTTTATTCTTGTTATTCTTGGTATTTTTTTACTTTTCTTTGACTTTGTTCATTGTTGGTTACAAGAAAGTACAGCGGCATTCATTAAAAACAAAATGTTACCTTTTTCCTATGCTTATTCGTGGGGTGCTGGGGCCCCGGTTCAGTTTGTGCCAGACCGTCAATAGAGTTTAAGATGTTCCCAAGCCAACCCCCCTGTATGTCTGTGGCGTAACAAAGGCCCCTGCGGTGCGGGCGGGGGTCCAGGGGTGCTCTCAGCGCAGTATACTGTGCACGGCCAGCAGGCTACAGACTGGTTCCAGGAGATGGGGCCCCTTTAAGTATCGTTACGCCACTGCTGCATATTAGCTTTGGGGCCCAGGCTGCCCCTCCTCCATGCCTGTGTTGAGGCAGCCCTGAAGCAGAGATAACCCCTGTACCCCGGCTCCGGGTCCCAAGAGCACATGTCTTGTCACTCCCAGGGAGTCGGTGCTGCTCTTTGAAGTCATTACAAGGCGCAACCAAGGCTGTTGCCCTTTGTGGAGTGTCTGTGTTGCACGGTTTGGACGGGTTGGCGAGCTGACCCCCTTGTGCTGGCCTGAGCTCCAAGGGCACACAGTGAGTCATTCCCAGTGAATCATTCAGTGATGTTTCTGAAAGGATCTCAAGCTTTGATGCTGTCAGTTGGTTTTAGGTCCCCAGAGCACATCACGTATGTGCTCGTTCACACTGCTTTCATAGGGTGACCATGTATGATCACTCAATGTCAACTGTAGATCTCTGGGTGGTGTCATGTATGTGCATGTTTCAATTGCGGTTAAGGAGTGCCCGTCCATGCACAACCGGTGTATGTCAGCTGTGGGCCCCTGCATCCTGTCATGTAGGCTCATGTTTGCAGTGTGTTGGAGTTCCCTTCCGGTGTATGACTGGTGCATGTTGGCTGTGTGCCCTGGCTCCTGTCATGTATGTTCATGTTTGCATTGTGTTGGTGTTGAGATGCCCGTCACTCTATGACCGGTGTAGGTCAGCTGTGCGCCACTGGATACTGTCAGTGTGTTGCAGTTCCCCTCTGGTGTATGACCAGTGTATGTCGGCTGTGTGCCCTGGGTGCTGTCATGTATGTGCATGTTTGCAGTGTGTTCGGGTTCCCTGTTGTATGTGCCCCTGGACCTTCTCATGTATGTGCATGTTTGCATTGTGTTGAGATGCCTGTCACTGCATGACCGGTGTATGTCGGTTCTGTGCCCTGGCTCCTGCCAGGAGATGGCTGTCACTGTATGACTGATGTAGGTCGACTGTGTGCCCCTGGATCCTGTCATCTCTGTTCATGTCTGCAGTGTGTTGGGGTTCCTTTCTGGTGTATGACTGGTGTATGTCGGCTGTGTGCCCTGGCTCCTGTCATGTATGTTCATGTTTGCATTGTGTTGAGATTCCCATCACTGTATGACCGATGTAGGTTGGCTGTGTGCCCCTGGACCCTGTCATGTATGTTCATGTCAGTAGTGTGTTGGGTTTCCCTCTGGTGTATGACCGGTGTATGTGCCCCTGGGCCCTCTCATGTCTATGCATGTTTGCATTGTGTTGAAGAGGTACCCGTCGGTGTATGACCAGCGTATGTAAGCTGTGGGTCACTGACTCCTGTCATGTTTACATTGTGTTGTGGTGCCCAGTGTATATCAGCTTTTTAGTGTCTTTGATGGTATTCATACGGTGTGTGTTCTGTGATCATAAATGATCTGGGAAACATGACACGTTGCATGTATGCCATCGCTCTCTTTAATACGTGGATAGCACACGTAGGCTGCATGTATGTTGCTCAGGAGCATGTCATGTGTGTTACCGCTGTACTTGCAGGATCGCGGTGACTCTTGTCATGCTCGTCAGGGGTGGCATCCTGTGTTTGTCGTACCTCTCAATACATGCACTTCACATGCACATGTGTAGGGCTCTAGCGGCCTATAGCAGCCCTCACTTCACTTCCCATAGTTCTGAGCCCTCCCCTTACCCCTCTGCTCCAGGGGCAGGTTTACCCACCCCTGGGGTCGTTACTCAGTTCAGTACATGTGCCTCGTTAGCGCGTGTCCTCCTCTGGGTGCTGGGGGAGCTTCAGACTCAGCTCTGCCTTTAGCAGCCTCTGCTTGAGCTAGGTTACCGACCCTCCGGGGGCTTCGGTTCTTCACCGGTGACAGGCACTGCCACCCTGCCCTGGGGTCCCGGGGGTGGAGGGGGTTCTATACACGGGGTGGCACGGGATAGCCCCGTCCTCAGGCCGACCTGGAGCACTGAACCAGGAACATGAGACGACACTCAACATCCCCCCTGGGCGCACCACCATTTAAAAACATTAATATTTCACAATGTCCCCTGGAGGGAGTCACTTCCATATACCCATCCTGCGGGTCAGTGCCAGGGGACAGAGGTGCCAACAGGAACTATTAACCACACACGTGGGCACCTTCAGGACAGAGGAGCCCTCTCTGGAGAGGGACGGGGCACAGCCTAGTACCTGCTTGTCTGTACAGCAGATGGGCACTTGGCATTCTAGAAGGTGAGACATGCAGCGCCGGAGTAGGCAGTGGTGCCATGCACCTGGGTATGGGAGTTTGAGTGTGAACCTGGCTTCAAAGCACTGGAGGAGCGCAAGTGAAGTTAGAAGCAAGGAGAGGGGCTTGCACCCCTGCCTTCTTGAAGTTCTGGTCTGAAAATTAAAATCTACTGCCTTTGTTTCCAACCTGTGTTTCGGGGGGACCCTGGAGGTCCCTGAAGCCTCCTCAGGGGGGCCCACGACTGCTTAGAAAATTTAATAATATTAACAGATTAATGAAGTGTACATAAAGCTGCTAATGTACAATTGAACATTTTATACTGTACTGTAAATGTCAAGAAATTTGAAATTAGAGGCAAAAAATTAAATTAGTATCCGGAGATTGATTCGTGGGAGCTTTGCAGGTGCATCAAACAAAAAACAGTGCGCACGATGAGTGGCTTCAATTAAATTTAGAAAAGCTCCAACATTCCTAATAAAATTATCTTTATTCTTTATCTATATTTGTTTGCAAATTAAATAAACGGTGTTATGATTCGTGTATGTGTTTGATGAATGAGTTTTTCTGTATTTTTTGTGTACTATTTTGCAGTTCAAATCATCAGCAATGTTTAGACCGGGGTCCCCGGCTTCCAGTAGTGACTCAGTGGGGGGGGGGGGGGGTCCCCAGATTCCATTGATACAGTGGGGGTGCCCGGATTCCAGTAATGATAAAATTCAAAAGTTTGAGAGCCACTGATCTACTGTATCGATTAAATGTGGTGGCTGTAAATTTCAGGCTGTGGTAAGTGGGCTTGTGGAGTTTCTGCTAGGCTGGAGTTGTCTGATCAGATTTCCCTGATGGGGAGACCATTCTAGCAGTAGCATGTAAGACCACCTCAGTGAGGAAAGGGAAGCCCTTAGAAGACCCATGTAGCTGAGGCAGGAGATGGTTAGGTTGTGAGCTGCAGGTCTTGGTTGGAGGTTGAAGCTCACAAGATGTTTTCTTTTCTTCCAAGCATTACGGCAGTAACTTGCTGATTGATCTTGTTTGTTGATTGAGGTCAAGGAAATGTTGATGAAAACCAGGGATGTTTCTGATCATGATACGACTGGTAGGGGTGACGTGTTTTTACTAAATCCTGAGATCATGCCATCTTCTTGCATGTGCTGAAGATGTGTCCCCTTTCTACTACCAATGCTGTATTTTTAAGAGGTAGGCCTTGAAGGTGTTGCTGTCCTTCAGGCAGGGCGTTGTCAGGCACAGCGCAGTAACATCAGCATACTGATGGAAGGATGTGTTGAACTCCTAGTGCAGTTGAAAGGGTCTCTAGAGAGATTAAACAGTAACAGGCGCTGGGATGGAGCCTTGGGGTCACCACCATTGACAGAGGAGCAAGTGCTATCTACTGTGATACTCTCTATATGATTACAAAGGTGGGATCAGGGCCAGCTCAGAAGTTGGCCGCCCAAGCCCTCTCTGTGTTCAGGCACTTTTAGCAGCCTGGCAGGATCCACAGTGTTAAATGCTGCTGACAGATCTAGTCAAGGCAGCAGGCAAGGTTCACCCTTGAAGATGATATGGGAATGCCATCGAATACCTGAATGGTAGCTGCCTCGGTGCTGAAACCGGGCTGGAGTTCTGTGAATCTGGAGCACTTTGGTTCAACATAACCTTTGCAGTTCTGGTTTCTGGTTTGCAATCCGCTAAGTGCATGGTTCTGCTTGATAGATACTGTTGTGAGCCATGTAGTCAGACAACTGATGTGTTGCTTTACTTTCCCTAGGATAGAGGCTATGCTCAGTGCCTCTGGAAGCCCCCTGGGGCTGCCCACTTGTGGTGCCCAGGCAGCTGCTTAGAATACTCTTTCTGTAGACCCACTAGACACTTGACCATTGAGCAGAGCAAGTGCCTGAACCTTGAATCAAATTGAGTATGACTTTGCACCTAGACACCCATGGGCCTTTGCTGTGCTTGATAAATCTCATTCAAATCAAATCTGTGTGGTGCCCCTGAACTGATCTAACCCAGGATTCAACAAGGAAGCCATCTTCGGTTGACCATCCACAGAGTCCTTTTTGGAGGCTGCCACTGCTCATCACTAAGTTCAACTGGGGGGACCTCTTTTTACAGATTGCAGGTATACTGCTTTACTGGCAGAGACATGCGGGATCTGTTTGGGATACTGTTGTGGGTAGACATGTAATAAGGTATGTGTATATTCTAGTCAAGAGCCTTTCTACCAAGTCCATGTTGCTTCATCAGCCCTGTCCCATTCTGAGTTGAATCACTTTAGAGACTGCTCATCTTGAAGTGCCTTTCACCAGCAGAGGCAGCATCCAGGCACTTTAAAAGTTTATTTTCAAATGCTTCTTAGATGGACATCTCAGCTACCCAATATCAACGGTGTTTGGCCTAAATATCGGAACACAAATATCGTGGGACAGAATATCAAGGATAGGACTATTGTGAAGGTCTTTTTCTGTGGGAAAGTAAAGTTTTACTATATATAACTCCACTTATATGTACCTTAACTATACATTTATTTTCAAGGTACGCAGATCTGGAGTTAAGAATAGTACATTTATTCTTACCTCTTTGCACTTACCTTCTCAAAATTTTGGACATAATATTGTGTCCACACAATATTTGTGTTTCCGATATTCTGTCACTGATCCATATCAACTTGCCCAGTAGTTCCTAACCTGTGGTCAAGGATCCCCCTGGGGTCCGCAACTGCTTATAAAATTAAATATTATTAACAGATTAATAACGTGTATGTGAATAAAGTGACAAAAGGTACAATGGAAAAATAGAAAACATACTGTAAATGTCAAGGAATTTGAAGATGGAGACTAAAAATTAAATTAGTGTCCTCAGATTGATGCGTGGGAGCAGATGCATCAAACAGAACTTAGTATGGATGATGTGCGGCTTCAATTGAATTTAGAAAAGCTCCAACCTTGCTATTAAAATTATGTTTTTATTTATATTTGTTTGCAAATTAAATAAAATGTGTTTTCATTTGTGTATGGGTTTGATGATTGTTTGTCCCTGTATTTTCTGTGTATTGTTTTGCGTTTCAAATCATCAGCATTGTTTGGCCGGGGTCTCGGCTTCCAGTAATGACTCAGTGAGGAGTCTCTGGATTCCACTAATGATTAAGTGGGGGACCCTGGGTTCCAGTAATGATAATGTGGGGGTCCACAGAAGTTGAAAGGTTGGGAACCACTGTACTAGCCAATAACCCACTGGCCTCTGTCCAGCTTGCACTTTGGTTAGCCCTAAACGGTCACTGCAGAGAATTGTTCAGCATCCTCAAGCTAAGCTGAAAGTTTGGTATGACACTGGCATCATAGGGTGCACGTCCTGGCCTGTTCCGAAATCTCCAACCTATCCAGGTTGAATATAATGATGGACCACATACTAAGGCACTCCCTCATTTATCTCACCCTGTTACTATGATCTCCCTAACCCCTTCCACAGACTCTTCCCTCTTCCATCCTCCTTTACTCATCCCAAACCTAAATCCTATTACTATAAACTCCCAATTAACACTTCTTGATTCTTTCCTCCTCCACCCCTCCATTACTCCAGTCAATCTAACTAACAAACTTTCATATCCGCGGCTCAAATTAACTCATAATAATACTAAAACTGTACTCATATTTCCCTATACTAATCGATCACTAATTCTTGTTGGGGTCCGGAGTAGCGTGCTACTTGCCAAAAAGCACTTTGACGCCTCGTCAGGGGTAGTAAGCGCTATATAAATACTATTACAAAACAATACAATACAATATATTGGCCTATGATGTCTTACCACAATATGCTTGTATCACAATACTTTTGTAGTTGACATTCTGATATGCAAACCACATATGCTCTGTTACATAGCAATGTTGCATAATAAAATTATTTTGCACACAACTTCAGCACCCCCCCATGTAAACAAGACATCTTCCACGCAACTTCATGACATCAAAAGTAAGATCAACGATGGCTTGTGTACATGTGCTTAAGGGGGTGAGGAGGTGGGGAGAGAGACATAAACATCACTTGCATCATTTATTTGAATGTTGTGTCCTAAAGATAGTTATAATCTACTCATCCATGCATTCATTGTTATCGATACAGGTATGTAGTGTAAAATGTTGGAATTATGAGTCACTGTTTATGATGATGCCATTCCGTTAGAAATTAGGGACCATATGTACAAAGCATTTTTCTAGTCACAAAGGGGCCAATTTGCAGAATCTGCCCCTTTGAGACTAGAAAAATGCTGTTTGGGATGTACAAAGCCCAAACTGTGACAAGTTACTGAATCGCAGTTTGGGTTTTGCAATTCAGTATTAGGAAGGGGCGTGCCAAGGGCATCCCTTCCTAATACCGAATCTAAATGGTATGTATGATTGTTTTGTTACTGCGAATGCGGTCGCAAAACTACTGCACTTAGCACCAATTTCAAATTGGTGCTAACCCATGCATGCGAAAACATTTTTTCAGAGCAGGCAGGGGTCCAATGGACCACTGCCTGCTCTGAAAAAATTAAAAGAAAACTTTTCATTTTTTTTCTCCAAAATGCATTCTGTTTTCCTTTTGGAGAACGGGCTGCATTTAAAACAGAATACTGCTTTATTTAAAAGCAGTCACAGACATGGTGGTCTGCTGACACCAGCAGGCCATCATCTCTGTGAGTGCCGCCATTCCCAATGGGGCGCAAATTGCGACCTACCTCATGAAAACTCATAAGGTAGGTCATTTGGGACCCCATTACGAATTGCAGACAGTGTCATTGACACTGTTGTACATCCTGTTTTACGGCTCGCAAATTGCGAGTCGCTAAGACTTGCAGTTTGCGAGTCCCAAAACCGGATCTTTGTACATGTGGCCCTAGGTCTCTAGTTAGCAGAGGTATGCAACCTGTCCAAGTAGGGACCACAATCCTAGTCAGGATAAGTCAGAAACAATCCATAAACTAACCTGTGCTCACCCTCTGGTAGCTTAGCATAGAGAAGTCAGGCTTAAATTAAGAACAATGTGCAAAGTATGTGTGCAACACACTTATTTATCTGAGCAAAACAAGACCAAAATGACAAAAATCCAATAAGTAGTACTTGAGATATGAATTTTTAGATATTAAATGTAAAAACAGTGCTTAGAAGTCACTAACGGTCAAAAGGTTACTTGAGGTCGAGAGGCACCTGGTGCAAAGTCAAAATCTAGGCCAATTGCGATGGAGGGTAGACCAGCTACAGAACCCATGCAGGATGTGCTGAAACAGTACCTTTGGAGAAGCAAAGCGTCATCGATGAGGGAACGGTGAAAAAGTTTACTGCTGAATTTGGGGCACTGTGTCATCGGTTGGCTCTGGGAAAGTGAATGAGATGAGTCATAGGCAGGCCGCGCAGAGGGTAAACGTCGGGCTGCGCAGCCTGTGAATCTGATGTTGTTGGGCAGCTGCTGTGTCACTGGCAGAGATGCGGTACGTCAATTTTTTTGAAGCACTTGGGGTGATGCATCAATTTTTGGAGACTGTAGCTGAAAAACCCACTTCTGAGGCCCAGGTCTGGAGGAGGCAAGGGTAGGACTCACAGATGGCAGAGCCCAGCAGCACCAGGAGAGTTGCAAGCTGTCGTTGATGTCTGTGAGACTGCAGAAGAACAAGGAGCAATCCAACAACCTCTTGTATACACTGTGGTTCAGCAGGATGGGTCCGGATCTGTCCTCAACTCGGCAGGGATAAGAAGGCAGCAGGGCAGCTCAGCAATGCTGAGAAGCAGTTCCTTGGAACAGTCAAGGCAGAATGGCAATCATTACAGCACAGCAGTGTTTACTCCAGAAGAGGTCTTCCCAAATCCATTAGTGATATGTTTTCAGGGGGTCAGAGACCCAGTACTTGTACACAAAAGTCAATTTGATGTGGGGGATGACTTCAAACGATCTCTCTGAAGTGCACAGGTGCCCCTTTCAGCTCAGTCCAGTCTCCAGACTATCTGTGGGGGGTAATCAGCCCTTTGTGTGGGCTCAGGCCACTCCCCTTTGAAGTGTAAGTGTGAGCCTGTCCCAACCTCTTCCTTAGAAAGACCCATCAGTATGCAGATGAATACAGATGCAGTTGGGTATCCTGTGTTGTGTGTGTCTGAAGAAAATGCACAAATGTAATTGTCACCCGGCCAAGACCAGACGTGTACTGGATACAAGCTGTCAGGCTCAAAGGGCAGTAAAGGCAGCAAAATTCCTACTTTCTAAAAGTGGCACTTCTAACATAGTAATAATAAATCCAGCTTTACCAGTAAAGAGGGTTTATCATTACCATTCCAATGTAGGAAGCATGATGCAGCTACCCCTTTCTGATCAGGCATTACAACTTAAGAGTATTTTAAGAAATTCCCAATGCTGGCCTATGAGAGGAGCAGGCCTCACAGTAATGAAAAACATCTTTGGGAGTTTTTCATTACTAGGACATGTCAAATTTAAAAACACATGTCCTGCACTTTACTTACATGCTCCTCTGACCTTGGAGCTACCTAGGGCCTATCTTAAGGGTGACATATGTAAGAAAATGCAAGAGGTTTTAAATGCCAAGTTGAAGTGGCAGTGACAGTGCACACACAGGCTTTGCAGTGATATACCTGACACATATTGAGGGCTACTTACATGAGTGGCAGAATCAGTGCTGCAGGCCTACTAGTAGTATTTAATTTAAAGGGCCGGGTATATTGTATATCACTTTACAAGGGATGTACAAGTAAATTAAACATGCCATTTGTGGATACACCAATGTTACCATGTTTAAGGGAGAAGCACATGCTCTTTAGCACTGTTTAGCAGTGGTAAAGTGCTCAGAGTCCTAAGGCCAACAAAAAGATACAGCTACAAACAGGAGGTGAAAGGCAAAAAGTCTGGGGTAAGACCACCCTAATGATTCAAGGTGTAACACATTCCCTAAAAATACATGCAATGCTAGTATGATTAGTTCAAACCTACCTAGAGCCACATTGCACCAAAATTCCCAGCAACCAAATAGTATCCAAGAGGTGACTGTTGGAAATGTTAGCAGTTTTGTCTACATGTGTGAGTGCCAGCAGTGTCTGTTTTGGAAATGGCATTCCCTGTTGTGGAGTAGCTGAGGTTCCACATGGTTATAATCAATTGCATCTAAAGAATGAGGCTAGTGGGCAATGGTATAAAATTCCCTTGCTATCCATTGCCATACCAAATGTGACTCTGGTGTAGTGATAAACTGGTGTATTCGTGAGGTCATATATCTCAGTACCTACAGTATTATAAGCACTGTGATTGGCTTCCCTGTGAGATGCCCATGGTGTCCCTACTGACTCGCTGGAAAAACCCAGTGGCCAGTAAAACGGATGAATAGAGCTCCTGCTTCCAGTCTGCAGCTTCGTCAAGTTTCACATCTGGAGAGCAGCAGTATCCAGTTATGACTGTGTCCCTGGAGATCAAGAAGATGTTGACCCTCTGAAGTAAACCCTCTCTTTCTTTCTTAAAATAATGTTCCTCAAATTGAGGTGCAAGGCAACAAAGATATTCAATGAAAAAATCTGAAACATCTGTCTTGCCTTTTTATGTGAGAAATTTATGGGTGCTTACTTGAACAACTTCAAATATTTACCTGTTGATGGTTGTTGTGAATTCCTGACTGTTCACTTCCCCCATTTGCAATAGTAGGTATGTTAAATATGAATGAAGAATTGTCATAAAATGTGCTAGTATATATTTTTTACATTAAAATACATTTCCCTTTTTCGCCTATGTGGTGTCAGTGTTATTCTCTATATTCCCTGATTTATATGAGAGCGGCTCGAAGTAACAGTCAATGGCCATGTGTGATGTATGACTTACCCTACCCTTGTATGAAGGTGTTTGAAGACTATTTTGTAAGGATTAATACTGGAGTTAGGTGTAACGTTGGGGAATAATAATCGTGTTACTCTTTTGGTGTGTTTTACTATTTAGAATTTGCATGCCCTTTCATTAACATAGGTATTTATTTACTCAAACCCATCCATTTAGTTCTACATATTCTCCATATGTCTACCAATCCCTCTTTCCTCTCTCACTAACAGTGTAACAAAGGTCCCACAGTCCCCGTGGTGTGTGTGGGGGGTGAGCTCCTGGGGGCCCCCTCAGACCAGTACCCTGGCCTGAGAGCTCCTTAGTGAGTTCAGAGGAGGGCTCTCAGTGTACTTTGCAGGGGTGACCCCTCAATATTTGTTATGCTACTATCTCTCACATTCAAATGCTTTTGTGAGTAGGCCCCTTGGACAACAGTTAAGGAAGGTGATGATGCACTACTAGAATCAATGTAGGTATTATTCAACCAATACCCTTGGACCAAGAAATTGTATACAGAGAATTGCAATGACTTTCAAATGTGTTTTAAATACATATGATCCACAGGAAAAAATGTACATTCTTCATGTACCAGGCCCTTTGTTAAGGAGCCATAATTGACTCACCACCACATTTTGGTGCTCAAAAGAGTTTGTAGCCAACATTCACAAAACACATTTTTATTCAAGTGCTTATTGCTCAGAAGCGGTGCCTCCATGAGGGTGGAAGAACATTGCCCCTCTGCTGTGCAGGCAGGAAACTTGAAAAATAAAATCATAATAAAATAAATTGATTACTAATTTATTTTCATGCTGGCAGCAGCCGAGTTTGAGGGTGGGGCCAGCAGAAGAGGAGAAATAGTGTGTACTTTATTTTAAAGTGTGCATGTTACTTTAGACTGTCGTGTGACAGCTAGCCTGACATGCGCACTTTAAACACTCCAACCCAAGCTGTAATAGACAGCTAGGTGGAGAGCAAGCACAAATCACCAGTGCTTGAAGGAGCATCAAATCAGGATGCTCCAGCCAATCCTAGTGCTTCTTTCATACTGCTTGTACTGCATGAGAGAAGTACCAGGATTGGTAGAGGGGAGTTGGATGAGGCTCTAGGAGCCTGTGCTCGAGCCACCAACAGCCGACAGGAAGAACAGGAGTACCAAACACGAGGCAGTAGATAAGTGAATATTTCATTTAATTTCTTTAAGTTAATTTAACTCACTCAGTCAGTTGGAGGAATGCCTGTGACAGGGAACTGGCTGAGGCCCAGATACGGTAGCTGAGTCCATGTGAAGAGGGAGGTGCACGGGGACTGAGGTTGAGCATGCCACTATCACAACCCCAGGGCTTTCTGCCACTGTGCACCCTTCTCATTGACAGGAGTGCTGAGTCTCCTGCCCCCTGGGTTGTCTCCCGGCCCTTTGCCACCTCCAGGCACATCAGCCTCCTCCTAGGCGCCTGGTCTTACGCTGACTGTTGATCTGTCACCACCTCTGACGACCCTGAGTTATTCCTTTACCACGGACCGTGCAGGACCTCCAGGATGATTGGCACCCACAGACGTCCCTGTACAAGAGGTCACAGCCTCAGTCCCTGGCAGTCTGGCCCCAGTACCACCTCATGGGAGAGATGTCACTTTGATGCCCACCACAGTGCCCCTGGCCCCCAATGCAGCCTCGAATCTGCACATAATTTCCTCATCAACAATCAAAGCTGCACAGAATTCCCAGAGACTTTCCCAGAGGGTTGAGGTTTGATTTGCTCCTTCACACCCAGTCAGAGCTCCAAAGGCCCTGACACAGTATCCTCAGAGGGCCTCCATTTGCCTCTCTGTTTATCTGTGCCAGGCTACACTGTGTCTTGCATTTCACCCCTCTCTTCCTTTCCATTATCTCTCCTACTGTGTAAACTGTGTTTTCATTGTCCTTTACATTGACAGCAGCACTAACTCTTCATCATGAGCTATCCTCTTCCTAGCTCCAGCCTCTCACCAGCTGAAGGCCACCTGTAGCACTACCAGTTGAAGAAATGGCCGGATTGAGGGATAATAGCATGGCCATTGGCATCTCTAGTCTTTACGCCTGTTCTGCCTATACTATCTTGCTTGGATCTGGGCAGTACTGATCTCTGAATTCATATGTCTCAAGTTACCCTTGCTTTAGGTCCTTCCTTATTATAACCTACGGTTTTGTTTAAAAAATGGCCATCTCATTACTTAGTGCTAATCAAGCTAGGGTAGTGTATTTAATAGAAAGTTACACAACTTTAACAGGATGGAAAATTATGCCTACAACAATTTGGACTCTTGGAAGTCCCTCGGCACAAACTGAGGCATCACCAGCACACTCCCAAATACTAGTCATTATTCACTCATATAATGTAGCACATTACTCTTTGCACAGTGCATACTTCGAGCTGAGTGACCTCCAGTTGTTTATAATGGAGCATATTTGAGTAGTGGCTGAACACAGTACGGGTTTCTGAACACAGTATGGGTTTCTCACAGTGCCTGTCAGTGTGTCAAAAAGGTGTTCGGAATACATGACCGTACAATCCTTACCCTCTCTGGAGTGTGCACAGGGCAGTGGTCATGTATTCCATTTGTAATTGTGAGCAAATGAGTGTAATGGGGTTGCTAGGGATTTTAATAAAAAATAAAATCCATTTAAATAATAACCTGTATAAGTGAATCATTAGCCCAAACAAACATTTCCTTTCTAATCTCTGTATGACCAGCAGAAATGTTTCTTTAATAAACTTTTGCATGACTTCTCATGACACAAACGTCCTATGATAACAAAGAAAGTTATATATTTTTCTATTCCTTATTAACCGCTTGACTTAGATTGGAATCTCAAAACTTACTAAACTAGTCTTAAAACATGCTTCATTGTGAATAGACTTCTAATGTGAAGATGTGTGTGAAAGGTGATGACATAATGTGATCACACCTAAAATTTACATGACTGTTTTTTCTTTCAGATACCCAGGTGGCTTGGAAAATAGTGAAATGTATCTCCGTAGTTGAAACTTCTACAAATTGTATTGTATACCTCAAGCACTGTTTGTTAGGATTTACCATTTCAACTGAAACTGTACCTGTACCTGTCATCTTATTGGATGATCTACATTGTATCTGAAGACTTGTTAAACTTTTGTATTGTTGTACTTTGCATAAATATTGTCCCAGGGAAAGTACAAATTAGAACTTGTAACTTAGAGCTTGCAGCACACATGGCTTTAGGACTTCATTCTGACCGGACCCAATCAGACTATACTCTATATCTCTCTCATTGTGATTTCTGATAGCTTTAGTGGCTAGACAGACTCTCAGACACTTGTTCCTTTAGTATCTTTTATTGATTTTATCTAACTCAGATGATACTCCGTTGCTGAGCCTTCACTGTTCTTTTACAACAAAAAACTCTTTAGAAGTTACCTGATTTAAATGTATTTCATGTCTTAAAAATATAGAATAAGGATCAGATGTATGGGTCACACGTTGTGTTCTGTTCTGTAGTTTATGCTTGATTAATAAAGATAAAGAAAATGATCTGAAAACTAATTATTAATAACACTTTTAAAATGTGATTACTAATCTCATTATTGACTCTTGAGAATAATATTTGACAAATGTTAGGAAGAACTTGAGATGCAGTTTCTTTTTTCCCCGCTCATTACAAAGATCCATAATTGTATTTTCTTAAAGGCAGCGGAGGTTTTATCAAATTTAGAATACGCTGCCCCAAAAATTTGGTAGTGGAGGCCAGGTTTAAATGACAAGGAAAAGAAGCAGCATTAAATAAAAAATGCCCAAAATTGGATAAAGCCCAATTTTCCAGAACCTGATTACCAAGACTGATGGAGTGTAGTTTCTGAAGCGATTGCAGATTGCGGTTGAAGAACTGGTGAATCAACAGGTGTGAGAATCAATAGGGTGATGCATCCAAAATGCAATGATTAGTTGTGTAATGTTGTTCTGAAGTGATATTGTCTATCTGTTACATGTGCTTTGTCGAAGAAGATGAGAGCTTGTCAGGCTCAGAAGTAGTCTAAGATCCTAACATAAAGATAAATAGAGCTTGAGATATAAGAAACAGTGGTATTCTTGTCTGTTACAAGAAGTGTAAGCCATGAGACGTTACCTCCACAGAAAATACCGACATAATACAGTGTTGTGATTGTACTAACCTTTTGATTAGTGCTTATGAAACCTGATGCACAAAGGTGACACAACACTAATTAGATAATTTACCTGCAGGTCGAGAACTCATCATTGTGAGTGAAGAACATTGTTTGATTGGAATCGGAAGGTGTAAAATTGAACATTGTTGATTGTACTATCTGTTTTTTATAGAAGAAACCTACAAATATTTAAATTATTTTATGTTGCTTAGTTATTTGTTTTTATTAGTTTTGTCTTTTGCATTGCATAGAGGAATTGTAAAGGTGTTGAGTTGCTGCAAGGAGTGAGCTGTTGCATCATATTGTGCCGCAGTGGTATTGGTCAATTGGTGTCACGCTGTGCTGTGTTTGGTTGGATTGCGGCAATGGTGTGAAGTCATTGGTTGATTGAATTACTGAACTATATTGTGATTTGATAAAAAGGGTTCTGAGGTGTGAAACACATGGAACAATTTCAAAACAATTGAGACGCTGAAAATTTTGATGATCAATTCTGTTGAAATAAATGTTAAATTATGATATTTTTCAAAGCTCTTGGGAGTCGAATGAGAGGTATTGTAATGGTTCAGATAAGGAGGGGTGATGAAGCACTTCCTGAGGGTACGCCAGCATATCACATGATGATTGATGAAGGGTTGCATAGAGGTATTTGGCTCCGTCAGATGTACAAGATCACTAAAAAAGAAGGTGCATTGAGTTTTCCTACATGGGGTACATTTAATTGAAGAATTGTTGACAACTTACGAGAAAAAACTTTATGAAATGAAGCCACCTTATAGACCTACAAAATTTGAAGCAAGTAGTACTTGGGAGAAAATGGCTCGAAAAAGAGAGATGCCAAAACAAACTAAAAGGGCAATGAAAAATTATGGAGATGTAATTTGGGATGATCAAAATCCGGGATGGAATAAGAGTGTTGTAGAAGATGGTAGATTATATCCTGCACTTACTAATGAGAAAAACGCAAACGTTGCAGATTCTGAAAAGCCTAAAAAAACAAATAAAGGGGATAAGGAGATAAAAGATTAAATGAAATCTGATACTAATTTGGGTGATTTTATTTTAGATGAAGTTTTAGCTATGCGTCCGCCACTTTGTGTATGTCCTGTAGCAAATGATGGAGCTCTGCTGACAAATAATGTGACAATAGCTACAGCTCCTAAAGATCTAGTTATTATACAGGTTAGTAGTCTGATGCAAGCAATGCCACCTGCAAATGCACAACCTGAATTGACTCACCTGATTGTGACACAACAAGTAATAACTCAATTGATTGTTGCACAGCCTGTCACTACACAGCCTGTAACTCAGCAAACAGCTGCAAGTGTTCCAGAACAAATGGGAACTGCTCTGATGGTAGTACTTACAGATTCTACAGCTTCTGTGATTTCGACTCCAACTCAAAATACTGAATTGATTACAACAAAGACAGTGCCTTCACAGGTTGTTTGTACACTAGTTGCAGTAGATCGAGAAACTACTTGAGGTACTCCAGTAAGGAAATATACTCTGACAAATTCAGATTGCTGTGTGGACACCACCACAGGCAGTAGAAGCTATAGGAGAAGGGAAAAGGGATGTATTTGCTACATAGGCATTGCAAGGAGAAGTGGGATTGGGATTAGAAGGGATTTTGCCATTATGGTTTGAGGAAGCTGCAAGAAAAATTAATAAGTAGAAGACGCAGAAAAGCAAAGTACTAGTACAGTTGCAGAAATGCAAAAATCTCTGAATATGCTTAAAATAAAAAATCCAATTAGAAGAAGTAATCAGAGGATATTTGGAACTTGATCATATGAACCAGTATCAAGAAAAATAATTAATTTATTTACGTAAATAAATTACCAGAAAATCTGCAAATATTCATGACAAATTAATTGAATTGACAAATAAATATGAGGTCGATATTTCTAAAAGCGTACCATTACAGAGAAGTTTTAGAGAGCAATTGAATGATGAATAAATCAAAAACATGCATATTTCAGGAGCACAAATTCATCTTATGAAACTAATAAAATGAGTATGCAAATGGAGTGAATTAAGAAAGAAAACTGTGCATTCCGAAAAGAAAGCGGTAATACCAGGTGGAGGGTATGTTCATGTACCTTGAAGTAGGGGCTACCTTGCATCATTTATAAACACATTTTCAAACTTGAGAGAAAGTCCAATGCAATAGTATACACAAGTTGAGTGATTTGCTAAAATTTCAAAGGTGTTGTGGGTTGATTTGAATATTTTCATTGATGTTGTGGTTTCAAGTGTTTTGTGGGCAGATTGTAAGACTGCTGTTCAATGGCCAGATGCAGAACTGGCAAAAGATCCTGTCACAAATGTCCCTTCACCTCTTATAATGACTAAATATAAGGAGTCAATAACATTCTTGCAGGGTAGAGTTCCACCAAAGGATTTGGATTATTTCATAATAAAATGAGTTCAGCAGGGTGATAAGCAGTCAATACGTGAATATTATAAGAGATTGATAAAAGCATTTCGGTGGCAGACATGACATAGACATTTTGATCCAAGAGATATGGGATTTTTCATTTCACAGTTTGTGCTTGGTTTGAGACCTGAGATTAGTCATCACTTACAGCAGAATGTGATTTGTTGCCAGACAAAGTCTTTGGATGAGATTTTGACATATGCCCAGTATTGCAGTGATGAGAAGGAGATTAAACAGTGGAGACTTTAAGAGAAGCTAATGTTGGCTCTGACAAAATTTGCACAAGAGGGATTTCAATATCAGTCATTTGTTGAAAATGGTGGTGCAGTACAGAATATGAATGATTTAAATGGAATATAAAAGGGTGGTTTTCAAGCAGGAATGCAAGGTATTTAAGAAGAGATGATGGTTTCACAAAGTTACGGTGCTCTGATTGATTTGAGTACTGGTGTTGATGCTGCAACGCTAAAGAAAATGACTCCTTTTCATTTTTGCAAGTGGGGAGGGGGAATTGGAGGTGTGCATGTAGGCTCAATCCAAACAGAATTAACAATACTTGATTGCAAAGCGGAAACCAATTGCAGATGCAGAATGCTCGTATGCCACAGGTACAAGTACTGACACAAAATCAGACTCAAATGGTTCCCGTCCCTCAGGCATCTGTGGTTCATCAAAATGTTAACAATGCAAGATTACATTTGTTGCCAAAAATGAATCCAAATGCGATCCAAATGCAAAATCAGAATGCGATTCAGCAACTTTCTATGTTTAGCAATGCAAGTTCAGACTCATGCACATCACAATGATGGTGCCTGACAGGGGAGGTTGATTGAGTGCTTGGCACATATTTAGAGGTACACCAGAGTGGACCATTTGTGGAAGGGGAGGTGAACGGCGACTGCATGTCATTTGTTTTTGTCATAGGAGCTACCCGTTCATCTGTGAGAACAGCGAAAGTATGAGACCTGCCCCTCTTGGGAAAAGAGATCCAAGTTGTAGGACTTGAAAATAGAGAGATTACAAATCCCATTTGGAAGAGGTTCCTCTAAAAATAGGTTCATTTGAAGAAAACCATCAGTTTGTTGTTTGTGATTCAAGTCCTATAAACCTTCTGGTGAGAGATGTGTTGTGCAAGTTCAATTGCACCATCTACCATACACCAAAAGGAGTCTAATTTCAAACATATGATGAGGATGCAGATTTTAAAATTGTTCAGCAAGAGACAGTGGGGATCTATCCAATGATGACAGCAAAATAATTACCTGAAGATTTAAAAGAGACAGTGAATCCAGAAGTGTGAGATTTCACAGAGAAAGATATTTGACTAATCAAAGGAGTATAATCAATCAGCATACACATGAACCTGAATGCAGGTTTCCTTATAACATGACACCTGAGGTGATAGAAGGAATAACAACAATAATAAATGACATGCTGAAAACAGGCATTTTGGGGGGAATAATTGGGAGTTCATGCAACTCACCAATTATGGGATTACAAAAACCAAGTGGGAAATTCAGGATAGTGCAGGATTTGAGAAGGGTGAATGATATTGTAATCCCATGTTGTCCTGTGGTACCAAATCCAGCCACCATACATTATCAAATTCCATGCACAGATAAATGGTTTAATGCAATTTATCTCTGCCAAGCTTTCTTCTTGAGTCCATTAAACAAGAAAGTCATTACCTTCTGCTGTGAAAGAAAATATGAGCATAGTGTTGTGTCCCCCTAGGCTATACTGAGAGTCCTTCCATATTTAATCAGATCTTGAAAACAAATCTGGAATCATTGATCATGCCCTGCAGCTCAGCCCTGATGCACTATATAGAGGATGTCCTTGTAGCATCAAAAATAACAGAAATGTGCCAAATTGACACTACTGCACTATTTAATCAATTGGCAGAGAAAGGACATAAAGGGCATCATTGTTGCTGCCAAAAGACCGCCATCTTGGCGGTAATCCGACCACCGTATTGAGTCACACTGTGAACTCTGCTAAAAAGCAGCCACAGTTCTGAAACCGCCAGGAAACTGGAGGACAGAAAAGAGGCGGTCCCACCACGAGCACTGCAAGCCCGTCAAAAATCCCCCCATCAGATTACAATCCATAAATCACAACATTGGTTCTTCTATGGTGGAAAAACATTGGCGGTGCAAACCTCGGTGGTCTCAACTCGCATCACACTGAAGACAACATCACATTGTATAGTTTGAATACCCCACGGCTGACATACATCCACACATAGGACAAGTCTACACACTGCACTTTATAACACACCCCTACACAGCCAACAATCCTTTGCAAACAGAATTTCACACCAGCCACAGACAAGCAAAATCTTTTACAGATATAGAAAAAACAATAGGAATCCATATACATTTCACCACACATACATCACACACATGCACAACATACATTTTACTACCACACACAATCCACAACAACCATTACCCACTCACATCACAGCACCTACATCTCACCATTTACGTTTTTCTGCAGCCTTTTTCTTTGAACACTACCACACTGTCTTCACCACCACTGCCATCCCCCTACAAAACACCTAGGTTTTACAGTTGATGAGTTGATGAGTTGATGGTCATGGTGGGCGAAATTGTCAGGGTAGAGCCACACCTGTTCAGAGCACAGGTCTGACAAACCTCAACTGGCAGGAAAATTGAATTGTGGCAAAGAATAGTCTGCAGGGTCAATTGTGTAGGCAGCTATACACGCACAAGGGAGGACATCAGGAAGAGGTGAAACGACCTCAGAGGGAAGGTACGTTCCATGGCATCGAGGCCCCAGCTGGCAGTAATTAAGACTGGCGGTGGGACCCCATCTCCTCCCCCTAGTTTCACATCTTGGGAGGAAAAGGTCTTGGATATACTGCTTCCTGAGGGCACAACAGGAATATCTGGGGAAGTGGAGTCAGGTAAGTCCCCACAAAATCCATGTTACCCAGTTGTTATGTCCTGCATGCTCCCTCACCACCTTACCCCACCCCAATTAACATACCACCCGCTACACCTCTGTCCAAATATCTTAATACCCCTCTCTGGCATGCCACATGTCCATTAAACTCACTTGGCTCCATAGCCCTCGGAAATGACACATGAAGTATTGGCAACTCATAGCACTACAACTCCCAGAATGCAACATCACACCATTGTGAAAACCTGAACAGTGCACCAAATTTGAGATGTCATGCATGTTAGCTATCTAACCAATCTTGAAAGCTCAAGAGTGACACAGTTCATAGCAATAACAGCAATCCAATGACCCACTCCCAGTATCACCACAAGCAAACCACAGCTATAACTGAATGCTCAGTCCTAATGCCCTTAAAATAAAGATTCCTAATATTGAAATGTACTCACCTGGGGTGGAAATCTAGATGCCAAAGTGGATGCACATGCAGTACATCCAGATACAGGTCAATGTCTATTGCTTACTCCCAAACTGTGTCCCTACTCTGACACTATTGAGCATTGTACAGCTCTTTTTGTGCCATGTGTCATGTCAGACACTTCACTAGGCAACAAAGGTGAACACCCATGTCAATATTCAGACAACAAAAGATGGTATCAGCAGTCCAATTACTACCAACATAATTCAACAGTTTTAAGCGTGGTGTATTCTATTGAAGTTACAGAGTCACATGTTGTACTAAGATTGTGCAGCAGCTGTCATTGTCATTGCAGGGGATCATGTTAAGGCACTGTCTGCATCTCACCCAACATCATAATACCCTAAATGTAACATCACTTGTAGTATCACTTACATCAACTCTGTGTTCCACTTCTCCCATAGTTAACCTGTGTCACCATGAACAGGATGCCAGAGAATGTCACCACCCCTCTGGATGAAGGCCCCAGTGAGGACAACACCCCTGGACGTGTGCACACTGAGGAAGAAGCTGGCCCATCGGGGACATCTGTTCAGTCAACAACTCCCAGCCTCAGCCTGCCCACATCAACTCCTTCCAGCCCTGTTGCATCTACATCACAGGCAACCATTCACCCCCACACCTGTGTCACAAGGACTGTGTCATCCATTGTGTGCCCCACAGTACAGGTACCTGAGTCTCCTCTTGTCACCTCTGACAATGATGGTCCTGCCACCACTGGGAGAGGGCACACTGTGCAAGAGGCAGAGACATGTGGCAGTAGGGTAAGTTGGAGGGATGCTGTAGGCCAGAGGATGTGGGCTCAAACGGACAATACTGACTAGGAAACCATCTCCCAAGTCTTGGGAGCCTACCAAAATATCCAAGGCATGATGAGCCAGGTAATCGCCATGATGGGGGAAATCCAAACATTGCAGAGGGACAACCACCAATAAGTAATGCAGCAGCTGCAGGCACAAAATGTCATCCTGGCTTTCATTGCCGGAGTGCTGAGGGACAACAACACTACCCTGAGTAGGTCTGCCACACAACATCAGTTCCCTTCGACTAGTAGTGAGTCATCAGGCCCTTCAACATCTGTGGCGGCTAGGAGAATTGAAGCCCTCCCAGTAGAAGGACATGCTCCAGACACCCCACCCTCTCCGTAGCAGAAGAACCCATCGCAAATGTGGACATCCAGGAGGAGAATATGGCAAGACCAAACCCACTGTCAGGAAGTGAACATCTCCTGATTGGTCCCCTTGTGTGTGACGCATACACTCTGTTGACTGTTTTGACACCTAACTCAATTTTCCTATGGTGCAAGGACATTGGACTTGTGTTTCCAAATGGTGTAGCAGCTACCCTGATGATTTCAACCACCATGACTGAACCCTTCACTGTTTACTTTGTGTTTTTGTAGTTACTAATCACACATATTGTTTTACTGTCCACAATTATTTACACGTAAACACAGGGTCTATGTAAGTGTTATCTATCACAATGTACCAATGTTATGCATGCCACCTCTAGTATCAATATGACCCTCTGCAATGTACAACCTTTGTTATGGTCATCACACGTGGACTCATTACTTTGGGACTGTAAGGTGGACAGAATCCAAAACAGGTGTTTACTACAGCTACAAACATGTATTGATAGATTTGCAAACAGCAGATAGAGTAGTACTGATAGTAACATTAGAATGTTTGTTTAGGTGTCATACACTACTAAACCACAGGATACAGAAGTTAGGGAAAATTCAGTCTTCCTACAAGTCAGGAGACATAGAGATTGGTCCTTTGTGTCACCAGGTAAAGCCGTATCACCTACCCATATCTTAGCTCCCTAATAATCATACCCATGATACAGACAGATATTATTGCTGATGTCCCCAGTCCAGGGACCTATCACTTACATTGGCCACGTACCTGTAGGCTTCCCACTCACCTATCTTAGTCCACAGAGACATGCACATTGGTTTGCAAAATAGGAACATACTGACAGCTATGTACAAGGTAGGTCACATACAACAGAAACCGCTGTGATGACAGACACTCTGATTCAACATTTTCACATGTCAGACTCAAATGGACACACACGTTACATCATTTGACCACTTAAAGTACCAAACAGGTTATCTTGATGGGAAAACACACTTCCACCCCAGTGTCCTGACAGTCTGGCCATGTTAGTTACACTCTACATACTCATAGCAATTAGTACCTAGTAGCAGCCATGTCCACTTCACATATCTGTCTGCCACTCCCATCTGCCTCTGACACTGTCTGTGACTTGCCAAGGGTGAAGAGCCAAACAGAAACTCAGCAAATCTGTGATAGACAGAGATGAGGGATAGGACATAGCAGAAAGCATTCATCAATTATGACATGTCATGCTGACAAGTGTGACTTTGCATGTCCATTAACAAATCATGACAATGTAGACCACTCTGTTCTATACACAATACCAAATTACAATCTGCATGCACAAATCACTCATTGGCATTGGAGCCTACCCAAGACCTCACAGATGATTGTAAAAAGGTGACATGCTACCCATCAAATCTAAGGTACAAAATGAAATCTCATCATTAAAAAGACATCACATACCTTGAGTCAGCTAAAGTACTGATTGATGAGAATTGCCCTGCAGTCTCCAGCTTCATCTTCATCTTCATCTGGCTCACCATCACTTGGCAAATCAGCATTTCCACCCACAGGTTCTGCTGCCTTTCCCTCATCTGGTATGAATGCTATCTGACATCTCAGAGCAAAGTTGTGGAGCATACAGCAGGCAACAACGATTTGACATACCTTGTTGGGTGAGAAGAGGAGGGCTCCTCCTAATATGTCCAGGCTGTGAAATCTTGCCTCGAGGACCCTAAAAGTCCGCTCAACGACACACTGTGCCCTTCCGTGGGCCTCATTGTAGTGATCTTCCCCTGGCTTGGTTTGGTGCCTCACTGGTGTCAACAACCAAGGATGGTTTGGATAGCCAGGGTCCCAGTGTAAGGAATAGGTAGAACAACTCAAACATATATCGAGGACATGCACATTTGTGATAGCAGGAGATAAACTTTGCAAACACACATGTCAAATCTGAATTACCAACCGGCCAAGCACTCTCTGTGTAGAATTGTGTAATTAGCAGTGGGATATTGCTGGACCACATGATGAAGGAATCATGGACTGATCCAGGATATTTTTCACTGACTTGTAAAATGTACTGGTCTGCCAAACACACCACTTGGACTTTGATGGAGTAGTAGTTTTTCCTCTTCCTGTATATCTGTTCATTGGCATTGGGTGGAACCAAGGGTACATTGGTGCCATCTATGGCTCCAACCACATACAGAATGTGTCCCATAGCATAAAACTCTGCCTTCTCATAGGCCAAAACCGCATGTTGGGGAAACCTGATGTAGCTGTCCAGGTGTTTCAACAATGCACACAGTACATCCTTCAAAACCAGACTGAACATGGGCTGAGACATCCCTGCAGTTAGGGCCACTGTATTCTGAAAGGACCAGTGGCCATGAAGTGTAGCACTGACATGACTTGAACGATACGAGGTATGCTATTGGAATTGCGAATGGTAGGCATCAGATCTGGCTCCAACTGATCACAAAGATCCATGATTGTATGCCTATTCAGGTGACATATCTGTATAGTATGTCTCTCCTCCATGGTATGCAGGTCAACTAGTGGGCGGTACACTGGAGGTTGTCTTCCTCTCCTCATGCCAGGGTAACTATGTGGAAATATAAAAATCATGCATGTGACATGAACAATGCACACATAATGATTATGTCAATATATAAGTCACACGTATCTGCAGTCTAGATCAGTTACAACATCTGAAATCTAAAGTACAACATATTACTATGCATCCTATGACACTCCCCTTGGTGTACATTCTCCGAATCCTCTCATGTACTATACATGCATATTTATCTGTGACTGTCAGTGTTCGATAGTCCAACCTAGTTTACATGTGAGGAATATTTGTTGCACCTATTCTACATTACAGACGCACTTAGGATGTTGAGAATAGGTATACATTTCTATCACCACAAATCCCTCTGTTACACAGCTTTAACTACTCACATGCACAAATAGACTACTAAACACGAAGGCAGTACTTACTGATATTTAGCACAATATAGGGAGTTGTTACTGACGCACATTCCAAATCCTTTCCATTCAAAATAGCAGCAGCCTGGCCTACTGTACTGGACATGTGGAAATAACCTAACTCCACCGGAGGATGATGTCATGACGTTAGGTGGTTACAACTACGGTGGAAATTTCCATTGGAACAAATTTCTGCCTTTGGCAGTCTTGGGCCTTTGGTGATGTCTACCAGTGGTGCCAGTCCTGTAAGTGGTGGGCGCGACAGCCATCTTCAGCCATAGTGCGTACTTGACTTTTGACACTGCTGCCAGCAAGACCTCCACTACCTGAGCTGCTGTGTACTGCCTCTGTGAGCTATCATGCCATGTCCTGCAGGTGCTAGGGCCCCTGCCTTCACCCCAGATCAGCTGGACAAGATTGTGGAGGAGGTCCTACCCCTGTATGACCAGCTATGTGGTGCACCAGAGGAGCAGGTGAGTCCAATGCAATACCAATGTGTGAAAGGTGGGGTGTAGGACGGTGTACCTGAAATGTAAAGTAGTGAAGGTATTTGACTTTGTGAATGTTATGGACAGAACCACATGTTAGACATGTGATTATGAAGCAACATACTGTGTTGTACTTGAAATGTGATGAGTTTACTTTCATGGAAGATGACTACTGGTGATGGATTGGGCAAATGTGGATTAGGGGTAGGCATGATATTGTGATGTCAGTTAACACCATTTGCTAAAGATGATTTGTTGATACACAGTGATGATATGTATAGGGAAAGACGTTTTATGTTGCCAAATCATCTTTTGCACAATTAGTTAGTGTTACAGCTGATTTGATAGGATGGTGATGTGGTGGTCAGATGGTTCGCTTATGTTTTGGGTGAGACTAATGTCATATAGGACTGTTGGAAGTATGTAGTTGTGACACGATGTAGACATTAAATGGTTCCTACATGGGGCTTTCTTAGACATAGATGTGATGTTACTGTTCTGTACGGTGTAATGTATGTGTATTTAAAGAATGTGATTACCCCACTTCACTCTCTGTTTCTCAGCATCAGCATCTGTAGGCGAAGGAGACGGGACACAGCTGAGTGGGGAACCTGCTGGCCATGGGACCTCCAGTCATGACACCACAGACACTGAGGGACCCAGTGGCTTGGAGGGCGAGGGGAATGCCACGGGGGAGACATGATCTAGTTCATCATCTTCGAGATCCTCCTGCAGTGGACACTCCCTGGTGGTGGCGGACCCATCTCTGATCACCCCAGCACCATCTAAGTCCACCACTTCCCTTACTACCACTGCCCTCCCTGTCGCTCCCCATTCAGTTTGCCGTGCCCGCTCACCCAAGACAGTGTGTGTCGCCTTTTGCCCCTGCCCCTGTCAACCCTGCTGCCCTCAGTGAGGAGTCTATTGACCTCCTGAGGTCCATCTCTGTGGGCCAGTCAACCATCATGAATGTCATCCAGAAACATGCAACTCAGATCCAACAGAGTTATGCGTTCCTGGAGGGCATTCACAGTGTACTGGCTGGCCAACAGACATCCTTTCAGGCTCTGGCCTCCACGCTGACAGCAGCCAGTCATACTTTGTCTCCTGTCCCCCCCCATCACCTTCCTCTTCCCAACCCCAATCCCAAACCCATCTTCCCCAACCCAGACAAAGCACACAGACAGACAAGCATGCATCTACCTCAACATCCAAGGTTAGCTCAGACAAACATAGACCTCACAAGACACTCCACCTGCATGCATACAAGCAACATACACCTGCACATACAGCAACACTCACAACCTGCCTTGACACCCCCATCATCACTGAAAGCACACCTGACACACCTGCCAGACCCCATACCAACATTCACAGTTCCAGACACTACAGCTATCCTACCTACAGAAACATCCACCCCAGTCACTACACCTGCAGACAACACAACTACAGGCACACCTACATGCAGCACATCCACCACACTTACAGTCACCACCCCAACAGGCAGTCACCCTGTAGTGTACTAGAGGTGCCCAGGGCCTGTAAACCAAATGCTCTACTGGGCCTGCAGCACTGGTTGTGCCACACACATAAGTAGCCCTGTAATCATGTCTCAGACCTGCCACTGCAGTGTCTGTGGGTGCAGTTTTAACTGTAAATTAGACTTGGCAAGTGTACCCATTTGCAGGCCTAAACCTTCCCTTTTCGTACATGTAAGACACCCCTAAAGTAGGCCCTTACGTAGTCCCAAGGGCAGGGTGAAGTGTATGGTTAAGGTAGGACATATAGTAATGTGTTTTATATGTCCTGACAGTGACATATTGCTAAAGTCATTTTTCACTGTTGTAAGTACTGTCCCTCTCATAGGTTAACATGAGGGCTACCTTCAAATACGATTAAAGTGTAGATTCCCTTTGGGAGCGGATAGACATGTGGAGTTTGGGGTCTCTGAGCTCACAATTTAAAAATACATCTTTTAGTAAAGTTGATTTTAAGTTTGTGTGTTTGAAAATGCCACTTTTAGAAAGTGAGCATTTTCTTGCTAATACCATTTCTGTGACTCTGCCTGTTTGTGGACTCCCTGTCTGGGTCAGTTTGACAGTTGGGCTGGTTGCACCTCACACTAGACAGTGACACAAAGGGAGCTGGGGTGTATTCTGCATTTCCTGATGAGCCATCGGTGCTAGGAGGGAGGGGAGGAGGTCACTCACACCTGAAAGGACTGTGCCTCCCCTCACACAAGCCAGTCTCCAACCCCCTGGTGAGTGTCTGGGTCCTGTCCTGGGCAAGGCAGGATTTCACAATCAAGAGAGACTTTGCTTTGAAGTAGGCCTACTTCAAATGAGAAAATAGGTATAAGAAGGGCACCCAAAACCACAGACTTTAGAACATTTCTGGAAACCAAGAGGATCCTCTGCCTGGGGAAGAGCTGAAGAGCTGAGGAAGAAGAGCTGCCCTGCCGGTGACTGTGCTTTGTGGAGCTATCCTACAGTTTATGCTTCTGCATGTGCTAGAGGACAAAGACTAGACTTTGTTTTGCCTTCCTTCTTGTGAAGATCTCCAAGGGCTTGATTTAGAGCTTGCCTCCTGCTGTTTGAAGTCTCAGGGACAGCAAAGACTTCTCTGTGCCAGCACCTGGAGTATCTGGAGAGACTCCTACTCTGCCAAGTGATGCACATATAGGGCCAGATGTAGCAAGGCTTTTGCGCCTCGCAAATGGTGAAAAACGCCGTTTGCGAGGCGCAAAAGCCTCTACGCGATGCAGAGATGCAAAATGCGTTTCCGACTCGCAAATAGGAAGGGGTGTTCCCTTCCTATTTGCGACTCGCAGCGCGATGCAAGTTGATTTGCGACCGCTTAACTCGCAGTTATCATCCACTTGAAGTGGATGGTAACTCATTTGCAAACGGGAAGGTGTCCCTATGGGACCCCTTCCCCTTGGTGAATGTACACAAAAATATTTTTTCCGAGTAGACAGTGTTCCTATGGACCACTGCCTTCTCTGAAAAAATCCGAAACAAAAGGTTTTGGTATTTTTTTCCAATTGCAGCTCGTTTTCCTTTAAGAAAAAAAAACTGCTTTATTAAAAAGCAGTCACGGACATGGTGGTCTGCTGTCTCCAGCAGGCCACCATCCCAGTGAGTGCCCAGACTCGCAATGGGGTCGCAAACTGCGACCCACCTCATTGATATTAATGAGGTGGGTCTTTGCGACCCCATTGCGAGTCGCAGAAGGTGTCTGAGACACCTTTCTGCATGGCAAATTGCGAGTTGCAATTTGCGAGTCACTCGGACTCGCAAATTGCAAGTCGTAATTTGCTTTGTTCCTACATCTGGCCATAGTTCCTGGGACCCTGAAAGGAGAAGCTGGCAGCCCAATAGTGAGAAATCCACGCACAAAATGCCATGCAGGGAAAAGATCAACGCAACTCCGATCTGCAGCTGAAAAATTGATGCACCACCGGCTTTGCGGCTGAAAATCGACGCTCGTCTGCAACACGACTGGAAGATCGGCGCCCGGGGCTGGAGAAATGACACACACTATCACTGACGGAGACTGGTGAGATCGCAACCCACGCTGCGTGGTTTTTGGATCATCGTGGGGCTGGATTTCTGACGTAAACACCACTGGGCTATGTAAAAACAACGCAAGGCCTGTCCGGACATGAGAATGCTGACCGGATCGATGCATTGCTCTCAGGCGGAGGAAAAAAACGATGCACGCTGACCCGACTAAAGGTGGAATGACGCAAAGTCTCACTTATGGATGAAATCAATGCATCACAAGCCCTTTTTGACGCACACTCACCCATGTGGGATTAATTTTGACGCACCCAAGATACATTTTCACGCTAACAGTGTTAGTGTGTGTTTAAAATTACGTGAAGACTCTTTTTGCATTTTCAGTGATAACTTGACTTGTTTATTGTGGATTTTTGTCGTTTTGGTCTTCTTTCGTTTAGATAAATATTTCCTATTTTTCTAAACCGGTGTTGTCATTTTGTAGGGTTTTCAATACGTTACTGTGTGTGTTGGTACAAATACTTTACACCTAGCACTCTGAAGTTAAGACTACTGCTCGTGCCAAGCTACCAAGGGGGTAAGCAGGGGTTAGCTGAGGTTGATTCTCTTTTACCCTAGAGTGAGGGTCCTTGTTTGGACAGGGGGTAACGTGACTATCAACCAAAGACCCCATTTCTAACACACACCCTCACCCTGGCATCCCCCAGCACCTCCACCCCTCCCCTCCCATCTCACCACCCATCAGACTCACCCTAACTCACCCACCCATCAGATACTCACCACCCACAAACATACCCCACACAAACATGCACCAAAGACATCCACACCAACAACTCAGACAACCACTCCTTCTCCCTCCACACCCAAACCCTTTTGCTATGATCGTCCATGTGTGTGTAAAAAGTCTTTCATTTCTGAGTTTGCCCTTTTCCCTACTCCTATCCCATCCTGTGATACCCCTAAACGTTCTGTGTCCCTCCCCAAGTCCAGCCCTTCCTCCTCCTCCTGCACTGTGTGAATACAGACTATTTCCATTAAGGACTGGTCTATGGCCTTTGTTTTTACAGTACTTTTGCTAAGAATAACAACTTAAACCAACATGTAGTTGGTTTCCTGTTTACATCTTTGTCATGCATTCCTTTCCCTAGTATGGAGTTGTTCCAGCCTGACATTAGTTGTGTGTCTGTATGTGTGTGCTCTGCTTGGGCTACGTGTGTTGTTTAGGCAGTATGTGAGGTTGTGTGCAGTGCTTTTGTCTAAAAGTGGTGGGATGTGTGTTGTGTGATGGATATTTGTGTATTTAAGAATTATTGTTGTGTTGGTATTGTATGTTGTTTGTGTTGAGATGTGTTTGTTGGTGTTTTGTGTGTCTTTGTGTGCTTTGACTGTGTGCGTGTTATGTGCATGAAATGTTAGATACAATGTTCTGTGCAAGTTGACTGGTAAGTAGTATGATTGTGTATTTTTCTGTATTTTTTGCCTGTTGGTGTTACATTGTGATGTATGTGTGATGTGTACCTGGGTAATGTCCCCTGTGGGTCCCTGCAAAGAGATTGCAGATGGTGCAGTTGTGTTGTGGTTGTGATGTGTTGTGGTGTTATGTGATACTGTGTGAGTGTGGGCCTGTGCAGTTTTTCCGTGCAAACTTGTGCATGTTTGTGACATGTATATGTGTGTGTGTGTGTGTGTGTGGTGGCCATAGCTTGTTTGTTGTTATATGTGAGTGTGTGTGTGGCTATATGTGAGTGTGTGTGTTAGCACGCTGTTATGTGTGAGTGTCGCCCTTGCACCCCCTTCCAGAATGTATGTTTGTTGTACAAAAAGGTACACTATACAACAATAACAGTTAAGTGTGTGTACTTTCAGTTGCTGTCGTTGTCGCAGATTCCAAAGTCGTTGGGCAAGCAGGAGCAGCAGGAAGACGCCTAGTTCTGGTTCCATGGCGGCTCCAGATGAGTATGGCTTCCTGAAGGTGGGTGTCTTCTTTTATGCTGTTCGTTTGGGTGTCCATGGTGGTGCGACTGCGGAGGAAACCTTGGTGGTGTACAACTTCGTAATATGTCCATCGAAAACATGGTCTCTGCCAACCTGCAGGTGGCTTCCGTCCTCTGTGGTGGCCAGACTGCACTGGGGGTGGGGGCGAAACTTTGTCTGTATTCTGTTGGGAATACCACCACGGTCATAATTTTGTGATCTTCTCCGCCAGCCTGTTGACAGTACGATGGCCACTGACAACATGGTGGTCCTGATACCACCAAACTGGTAATGAGGCCCAAAGTGTCTCAAAGCAAACTGCAGTATTGCCAAAAAGGAATGCGAAAAGTGTCAAGAGAGAAAGTTGAAGCCATTCTAAGAATGAGACCTAAAATGCAGAGAGAAGTCAGGATGTCTTTGAGACTGGTTGGCTACCGACAGTGGAGATCCAAATTTTACCTGGTGACAAAACCTTCACTGAGGATGACGCAAAAAGATGTACCAGATTTGATCCAATGGTATAACAAATATATGAAAGCCTTTCTAGAGCTGAGAGAAAGTCTCAGCCATGCCCCGGCACTGGGAATGCCAAATTATTAAAAAGATTTCATACTGTTTTGTAGTCAGAGGGAGGGATGCACTCTCTCAGTGCTAACATAAATGCGTGAGGATGCCAAGAAACCGGTCATGTATTTTTTGTGAAAATATAGTGATGGGACATTCATTAACAGGTATTATTCCTCACTCTGTTGACGTTTTACTTACAAGGACCAAGACTCAGCACCTAACTAATACAGGACTAACAAATTATGAGCAACAGATTCTCACAGGAAGTAACATTGAGCTGAAAATGTGTCAAATCCTAAATCCCTGCACATTGTTACCAATTCCAGAGGGAGAAGAATCTGAGAGCTTCGAACATGTTTGACTTAATGTTACAGACTTATGCACCAAACCCAGACCAGACATGAAAGATGAGCCATTAATAAGTCCATATTATGTGCTATTTGTGGATGGCTCATGTTGGGGAACAAATGAAGATTCTTTGAGAGCAGCTTATGCAGTTTGTACAATTCAAATAATAATAGATGCTTCATGGCTTCAAAAAAGTTCTTCAGGACATGTAGAAATTGATTTCTCTTATGAGAGCTTGCAGCATGACGGCCCAAATGAGAGTGAGTATATTTACAGATAGTATGGATTTGGTGTTGTCCATGACTTTGGGCAGTCGTGGTCACAGCGAGATTTCATGACGTCATCTGGTTCACCCATTCAGAATGGGGAACACATAAATAACTGATTGGAAGCTCTGCAACTCCCATTTGAAATTGCTGTAGTGAAATGTGCAGCACACAAGAGAGACAATAGTTATGTCACAGTTGGCAGCAGGTATGCTGATGAAGTGGCACACTATTGTGCAATTGTGGCATGTACATTTAATGAAGCATTTACAAATGGATCTCAGGAAGAAAATGTCTTTTTCATGATGATGAGAGCTACAAACACTAGGGGTGAAGTGAGATGAACGCAGGAAAACACATCATACACAGAAAAACTGGGATGGATCAGAGCAGGATGTGGTAAAGATGAATATGATGTTCAGGTTTCAATAGACAGAAGACGAGTACTGTCAGATAGTTTACTATCTTCAGTGATAAAACATTTCCACCGACTGACTCATTTAGAAAGGGATGCCATCATAAGAAACTTTGAGCAATAATGGTTCAATCCCAGATTCACACCTAAACCAGAAGAATTATGTAATTGATGTGTAATATGTCAATAGATGAATGTTGGCACACAAACAAAAATCACAATGAGTCCTTTCAATAGGATGCAGATGGACTTCATCGAAATGCCTAGTTGTAATAGGTTGAGGTATGTTCTGGTGATTATTTACATTTTCTCCAGATGGGTAGGAGCCTACCCACCAAGAAGAAATAATAGCCTCACTGTAGCAAAGTTACTTTTGAGGACGTTGGTGCCTATGTACTGTAACACCAGTTTCTCTAGAGTCAGATTGAGGGACCCACCTCAATAGTGAGATTATAAAGATGTTGTGTTTATCATTACAGGTTAAACAGAGATTACATTGCAATTATCAATCGGAGGCTTCAGGCATGTCAGAGGAGCTTAACAAGACGATTAAATCAGGATTGGCAAAAAGTTTGTGCTTCCACTTCACTGAAATGACCTGATGCTTTGCGTCTAGTGCAGATGAGTCTATGAAGCACACAATGCAGAAAGACTAGTTTATCGCCAAATGAAATATTGATGTGCAGAGCAATGAGATTACCTGCAGTTGCTGGAAATGCACTTATGACTATTACAGATGACATGGTACTTGATTATTGTAAGGGATTGGCTGATTTAGTACATTCTGTCTCTCAAAAGGCTGGAGCTTTGACTGTGAATCCACTTCAGGAGCAGTTCCAAGGCCTTAGCCCTGAAGAGACTAGGTCTTAGTGAAGAAACACAAGAAAGATCTGGCTAGAACCACGTTGGAAATTCCACTATCAAGGAATTCTGATCATGAATACAGCAGTTAAGTGTGCTGGAATTCCAAACTGGATACATGCTTCAAATACCCAGAGAACAAGGGATCCATATCAACAAATTGTGTTCTACAAGTCAGAACCAAGAACACTGCAGAACATACCACCGCAAGTAGTGCAAAGTCAGACTAAGAGGAAAACAGACAGTGATCAAAGACAGCAAGAAGGAGTGATGGATGAAGAATCTCTTACCGGTGAAGACATCCAATTTTTGGACATCTTACAATGTGGTATTAGATCTCTTAGTACTGGACAAGAATTAAGAAACCAAGTTGATGAAGTTAGTCCTGGAACAGTCCTAGAACAACCAGAAAATCCTGAGGATCTAGGAGAAGGATCGAGTTCTGGAATAGAGGAAAAGAAATGATTCACATAATGCCAGATATCCAAAGGCTTACAGTTGAAAGAAACTGAAATCAAGTGCATCAGTTGAAACCAAACCACTGACAATCAAAGAAGAAGCAGAATAAAGTAGTATAAGTGACACAGAAGAAGAACAAAACACACTCAGAAGATATAGAGGATATAGAGTACCTTGTTAAAGATATTCAGCACCTGAATGTAAATATTATGTCAGTCACATTTTGAACATTCCAATTTCAGATTTGCTTGACCGGAGAAAAGAATTGCCAGAACCCCCTTGAAAAGAGAAATATTCTTGATTAAAAAGAACCATTGAAATGCAGTTGTAAAAAACAACAAATAACACTGATAACATCTCTAGACTGTTTTATGAAATAAAAGATCTGACACAAAATATTAAAAGGAGATGAGAAGTGTATCCATGTCCAAGGGAACAACTCAAGAGTAGGGCTAACATTTTTAGAATAACACGGAGTAGGGTTAATGATGACTATACAAAGATATTATTAACAAACCTTAAAGAATAGAAAATGACTAGCAAAGAAAGAAAACTAACCAGGAGAAAAAGATATTGATATTGTTCAACTTTAACAAAGAAGAAAATAACTTGTGGTTACAAACAATTATTGGTGGTAGATCTGATTGTAGAGAAACATTTGTATTGTTGATAGAAATAGATGTGAAGTATTTTTAGGGATTTTACTTACACTTATAGTTTTAGTAGGGATGGCAATAATTTTAGTTATATACTCCACATCTGACACAGAAACATTTTCAGCAGAGTTTATAAGTACAACTTCTAAGCCAAGTATAAATGAAGATGAGTTAAAATCATTTCTATAATATATAAACCGAAATTACTCAATTAATGTTTATTCTAGACTAATAAAAGAATACATTAAAGCTATTGATGTCAAGAAATACTATGTTTGTGCACAGATGCCATCTTCCTATGCTATTTCATGTAGTAGATTCCTTAGCTTAGTATATAAGCAAAGACATGTTTAATACTATCACTCAGACTTTGAAATGGTTCTTTCAAATGCTCCACTAATGAAGCATGAATTTTCACCCACAAGCCAGAGAGATGAAAACTGCAAGGCATGACGTTGGACCATTCCTTCCTATTAACAGTGTTAAGGCACATAAGAGAAATCTAACATGTTTAATGAACTTACAAAAAAGCTTTTATTTTGATTTTAGGAGAGAGAAATTAAGAATTTGCAAAGCATGCTTATAAAAAGGAAGATGTTGAAAAGAATATATGGAGAAAAGAAGATGAGTTTAGAAGAAAGATGTATGTCCCTAAGCTCAAATTAGATAAAAGGTATAAGGGAAAAGTGTGCGTGTTCAAGAGAAGAATTAGTGGAGGAAAGGTATCAGTGGGGAATAGTAATTGTGATCATGTGTTCGAATTGTCTGAAGGACTGTGGCATATAATACAAGAAGGTGATCCTACAATACCTGGAATATATTTCATTTGTGGAGAGAATGCTTATTTTAGGTTACCAGCTGCTCAGGAGGGTATTGGCTACTTAGGGTTGCTTTTTCTGAAAATTTACCACATACAGAGCTTAGATGCAATAACACTGACACCTGCACACAGAGACAAACACAGTGTGAATGAGGGAACACAATTAGTAGGTAATATATCTGGGTCAATTGTACCTGAGGGAGGAGTAGTGTTGAATGATGAGCAAATTAGAAAGTTTTCAACCGTGATAGATAGATTAGTCACCACCACATCTGGCGTTGTATTAGTAGAAAAAAATAAGCTTGTTGAAATTAGATTTATGGTTCTGCAGAATCGATCCACATTAGATATCTTGCTTGCAGAAAAAGGTAAAGTTTAGAAGATGTTGAAGATTGAAAATTGTTGCATATATTCCTGACAAGAGTAGGAAGATAGTAGATTATGCAAAACAAATTCTGATCCAAAGCTTGATCTTGAACCTTTAGAAACTACAAGCATAGTTCAAAGGTTTGCGAAAGAGTTTACTTCAATAACTAGTTGGCTCAAGTCAGTAGGAAAGGGAATACTTAAAACTATACCAGCTCCTGTATTAAGAGTAATAGAATGTTTTCTTTCTACATTAGCGGTATATCAAGCAATACACATTACAGTATATTAATAAAAAAGAGAGCAAGGGACTTAAAAAAGAGAATGAAGAAAGATTTAGAATTGGATGACAGAGTGAATGAAGAATATAAGGGATTAAACAAAAGAGAAAATTTAATACAGAAAAGATGAGATACAAAAGAAGATGAAAGTAAACCCTGACATACATTTGTTATTCAATTTTTACGATGGTTCCAAACCAACAGATGGAAGAGGTTGCTAGATATTGTAATAAAAATAAATCCATTAAAATATTTACCTGTATGACTGAATCATTAGCCTAACTAAATGCTGCATTTTCAACAAGCATTTCCTTTCTACTCTGTATGAACTGCACTTGCTTAACCTGCCAGCTTTAACAAAGTCCAAACAGCTCTAGCTCAGCAGAAATGTTTCTTTCATTATTTTTTCCATGACCTCTCATGAGGCAAACTTCCTATGCTAACAGAGAAAGTTATGGTGTTCTACTCATTATTACCCGCTTAACCTGCATTGAAATCTCGAAACTTCCTAAGTTAAACTTAAAACTTGCTTCTTTATGAATCGTCTGATAGTGTGAAGGTGTGTGGGAAAGGAGATGACATATTGTGATCATACCTAAAACTTAAATGACTATTGTTTCTTTCAGAAACCCATGCAGCTGGGAAATCAGTGAAATGCATTTCTGTACTTGAAACTTCTACAAATTGTATTGTGTATTTAGAGCACTATTTGTTAGAACTTACCCTCTCAATAGAAACTGTTCCTGTCTCACGTTCTCATTTTCTTATTGGATAATCATACATTTTATCTGAAGAATTGTTACACTTTTGTATTGCTATAACATGTATAAACATTTTCCCAGTGAAAGTACATATTAGAACTTAAAATTCAGAGTTTGCACCACACACAGCTTTAGGGCTTCATTCTGACCTGACTCGATCAGACCATACTATATATCTTTTTCGTTGTGTTGCGTTAGTGGCTAGACAAACTCTCAGACTCTTGTTCCTATGCTATTCTAGATTAATATTCTCTAACTCAGATGACACTCTGTTGCTGAGTCTTGAAAGCTCGTTTACGAGAAAACTCTTTAGGAGTTACTAGATTTAAGTGTATTCCTGTCTTAGAAATATAAAATAGTGTTCAGAATTATGGGCATGCTTTATGCTATGTTCTGTAATTTATGTTTGATTATTAAAGATAAGTAAAACAATCTGAAAACTAATGATTAATAACGCTTTCAAAATTTGATTAATACTCTTATTACCCCGCTCATTTCAAAGGTCCACTATTGTGTTTTCTCAAATGCAGCAGAGGTTTAAAAAATTTAGAATACTCCGCGTAGCCCCATGGGTATACTTTTTTCAAAATAATGACAAGGCATAAGGAAAAGAAAAAGCAGTGCTCGCTCGCTACTCAAAAGTCATGCCTAAATGGTATACCCCACCACTTGCACTGTTATTGCTTAGTGCCACGTCAGCATTTCAAATCCCTCTCGTACTATAACTGGCTTGCAAATCATTCTTCTTCCTTCACGAATAGTCAAAAAAGGAGACACGCAAAGCAGAATCAGATGAAATCAGTTTTCCACTCTGATGACTGCTTTCTCAGTGTGCTTTATGAAATAATAAATACAGAAGAGAGACGCTAGCCCTGCACCTGTGCTTGAAAATTCTGAGGCTCTTCAGGAAGCGTTGTTTGCACTTTGCCCCAGCTGGCTGCGGAATAGTGTAAATGGTTTCAGTGCAGCAGCGCAGAAGGCTCACTGAGCCTGGTCACTGTTTCTCGAGTTTGAGGAGTGCTCACATTAAGAGGGGTTGGTCTCGCTGTGGGGAAATGTTAGAAGTAACAACGAGCGTGTCCCGCTACTCGCAAGGTGAGGTGGACCAAAAAGGGAGAAACAAATCAATGGTCAATCAAAAGAGTTATATCAAAGAAACTGCATTTTTAAAAAGTCAGTCAACCTGAAACAAGTATACATTTTTATGAATATAAAAAAACAACAGTCAGGCAAGGGACTTCCAGATATCCCTGCTACCCACACACGTGAAAATAAACCTGGCAGTGGTTCTTTGAAAGCTGGTAGGTGGTGAGATACAGTGTGCTCAGCCAGAGCTTCATAACAAGTTAGCTTCTATTGAATGTGTATTTTGGCAATGAAAGACTTCTATTGAGTGTGTATTTTGAAATAAAGATTTCATCAGAAGAATTAGGAAAAAATAATGTTCGATTTTGAGGTCAGTTGATATACACTTTGGGCTGGGTATATTTACAAATTACTAATGCAGGTATAGCGCATTTTAACGAGGTGCTTTTTAAAGGAAATGTAAAAATCATTGGGTATTGAATCAATTCCATGTCTATTGTAAGGCACTGGTTGTTCACTGCATTTATTTATTGTAATTTTTTGTGAAGTGCTGCATATTACACAAGGCCGTCTCAAAGTGGTGCAGCACGTCACTGAACAAATGGCAAGATCAAAGAAGTCAATAGATCTAAATGTAATCCTTGATGGAAAACTTTAGGCCATGAGGTCATGCCTTTTAATGACACATCAAATACAATGCTGCAGTTTAAAGTAACGTTTGTTTACAGAACTGGCAACGCTTCGACAACATAAATAAGGAAAAGTAATCGGCACACGGTCCTAGGGTGTACAGTTTATAGGAAACATGGAACCCAAAACTCAAACACACTCCCCAAACTTCCCACAAACACATAAATCCAAAAGCAGGAAAAGTATGCGAGTGTTTGTGGTGCGTAGCTAACTTATCTTTTTACATTTCAAGAAACAGATAGCATTTTGGTGTTTTACCTAAGGTGTAGCAGAGTATCTTTTCGAGTTTTTGGTAAAGATCTACACTTCAGTATTCCCCCAGCTAAGTCCACCTTTCTTTTTACAGGAACTGGTGGCTGCCAGGGCGAAACCCAGGCCACTGCAGGCCCTGGGGTGAAGGGGATCCCTCAACCCTCCCGGGCTGGGGGAGGGGGGAGGGGGCAACCATTTAAAGGAGGAACCAATTAAGCAAAAGGCCAATTAATTTAAGTGAGACTTTGGGCCCCCTCATGATATACTGCAGAGGTGGGGGCGTCATTATGCTTTCTGTCTCTGGTAGCTGCAGGCTCTGCCAGGATAAGACACGATCGCACATGACAGGTGCAGCGAACCTGTTATCTTTTGGTAAACCGACCGTGCTGTTTGACAGTCTGAACTCTCACGTTTGTTTAGCAGGAGAAAAACAGGATTTCCTGAAACAGAGACGCTTTAACTATTTTCTGAACTAAGAAGTGTTCCATGTCAAGTTGGGCTTCCTTGCCTCTTCCAGAGGAGAGGGTGGAGCAGGTGCTGTGAAGAGCGACAGTTGCTTTCCTGTTCAAAGCCTAGAGAGAAAAACAGCAACAGTTGTTGAAACGCAGCCACGGTGAGCTGGATACATAAGTAGGAGCAAAGGCACAACAGAGGGGTGAAAACTAGACAGAGCTTAATTTGTAAAGAATAAGTGCTGCTGCAAAAAGCATTGCTAAGCCTCTGGAGGTCCCTGAAGCTTCTCCAGTAACTTACTGGCTGCTTAGAAAATTGAATAATATCAGCAGATTAGTAAAGTGTATATAAATAAAGTGGCTAAATGTGCAATTTTACATTTTAAAATGTACTGTAAATGTCACAGCGTTTGAAATTGAAGTCTAAAAATTAAATTAGTATCCTCAGATTGATTCATGGGAGCAATGCAGGTGCATCAAACAAAATATAGTATGGATGATGTGTGGTTTCAATTAAATTAAGAAAAGCTCCAACGTTCCTATTAAAGTTAAAATTGTATTTTTTAAAATGTATATTCTTTTGCAAATTAATTAAAGTGTACTATCATTTGTGTATCTGTTTGACGAATGCTTGTTTCTGTATTTTATATGTATTATTTTGAGGTTCAAATCATAAACAATGTTTAGTCCAGGGTCCACTCCTTCAAATAATGACACAATGGGTGCTCCCCAAATTCCAACAATGATTCAATGAGAGCCCCTGGATCCCAATAATGATTCAGTGGGGGTCCCTTGGTCCCAGTAATGATAAAGTAGGGGTCCACAAAGTCAAAAGGTTAAAAACCACTGTACTAGCCAACACTCCCTACCCGTTTATCTCACTCTTGCAAGTTCCTTAGATCTCCCTTTGTGACAGTTTTTCTGTGTTTCTCTTCCTCTTTCTTTCCCCGTTGCATGTTTTTGCCAGTTCTTGCTAGATGTTTAATGAGGAAAAATAAGTTCCACCATTCAAATATGTGTGCTGGTGGGCTACACCGGCAACCACCAGCTCAAATTAAGTACTGAGACCAGACAAAGCAGAATATGATTGGGCACACTAGATGACTAGGGAGCTGAAAGCTGCAGAATGACTCTCAAGTTGGCCTCTAACAGGAGATACTGCTCACAAGGGAAGCATACTGTTTAGCTGATGCACCACCTATGTACCAATACTGGTGCAAATAGGAGCTAAGTGGAGCTCAGTAGACTGGATGAAGGACAACTGTTTCAAACTCAACACTGAAAAAACAGAAGACTTCATCTTTGGGAACAACACTTTACCATGGATTGACACATGGTGGCCAACAGACCCTCTGCCCCAACAGACCAAACCCGCATCCTTGGCACCATCCTGGGTAGCACGCTATCCATGAAGAAATAAGTCAACACAGTCTCATCCGCTTGCTTCCACATCCTTCACATGCTCCACAAGATCTTCAGGTGGCTTCTAGCAGACACCAGAAGGACCGTCACACAGGCCCTCCTCACCAGCAGCTTGGACTATGAAAACATGCTTTACGTAGGAATCACAGCATGCCGCCTGAAGAGACTCCAGACAATAGAGAACTCAGGGGCAAGAATCGTACTCGACCTCCCTCAGAAGGACCCACATCACACCCAATCTCAAAAAACAACACTGGCTCCTGATTCAAAAGAGATGCCAGCTTAATGTGCTGACCCACACCTACAAGGCTCTACACAGCAAAGGACCTGCATACATCAACAAACTCCTGACCTTCCACCAACCGACCAGACACCTTCGATCAGCTTCCCTTGCAGATATCCCATAGATCCATCGAGCCAACAGCAGAGGACGTTCCTTCTCACACCTGACAACCAAGACTTGGAACGACCAATGTCTGCACCTCAGGACCGCACCATCACTCCAGCAATTCAGAAGAGAACTAAAGACCTGGATGTTCAAATTATCATTTCTCCACACAGCAGCATACAGCTCTAGTGCCTCAAGACCCTAACCAGTGATTTGCCATGCTCTATAAATGTTTGATAGATTGATAAGGGGAAATGCTAAAGTTCACACAGTGACAAAATGTGAAGCAAATGCCTCGATTGAAGACAGACTGACAGAGTTGACTGCAAAATTAAAGTTGACAAACAGAACACTTTATAAACCATTTTAGTCTATGTTAGGGTT